>NC_138300.1:86700000-87300000 GCF_965601325.2 Salmo salar | reverse complement strand
ACAAGGCGTTAAAGACCTCATCCAGCCGAGCTAAGGTATGTTCACTCTGCCACCATCTAGCAGACAGAGACGGTACAGGTGCATCAGAGCCGGGGCAGAGAGACTGAGGAACACCTATCACCAGGCCATCCGACTGTTGAACAGCCATCACTAGCCGGCTACCTGCCTGGGACTCAGCCCTGCACCTTGAGACTAAGCCCCATGTACACTGAGTACACAAACATTAGGAACACCTTCCTAATATTGAGCTGCAACCCCTTTTGCCCTCAGAAGCCTCAATTAGTTGGGGCATAGACTCTACAATGTGTCAAAAGTGTTACACAGGGATGCTGGCCCATGTTGACATTTACATTTACGTCATTTAGCAGACGCTCTTATCCAGAGCGACTTACAAATTGGTGCATTCACCTTATGATATCCAGTGGAACGCCAATGCTTCCCACAGTTGTCAAGTTGGCTGGATGTCCTTTGGGTCGTGGAACATTCTTGATACACACAGGAAACTGTTGAGTATGAAAAACCCAGCAGTATTGCAGTTAACACTCAAACCAGTGCACCTGGCACCTACTACCATGCCCTGTTCAAAGGCACTTAAATATTTTGAATGGCACACACACAATCCATGTCTCAAGGCTTAAAAATCCTTCTTTAACTTGTCTCCTCCCCTTCATCTACACTGATTTGAAGTGGATTGAACAAGTGACATCAAGGGATCATAGCTGTCGCCTGGTCAGTATGTAAAGGAAAGAGCAGGGGCTCCTAATGTTTTATACACTCAATGTATATAGTCATTGAACACTAGTCACCTCATATTCTGTTTATCTACTGTTGTTTACGCACTATGTATATACTGTATTCTCGACACAGCTCATCCTAATATACCTGCTTCTGTACATATCATTTTATTTTCTGAGTTATATACTGTCTATACACACCACATATTTATATTATGGATTCTCACACATGCTCACTCGATCTACTTTGGATTGTTATTCCTTGTTTAGATAAAAAAAAAATACGTGAAAATTGTATTTGAGAGACATTCTACATAAACATTTCGCTGCACCTGCTATAACAATAAACTTTGATTTTTGCTCCTCCCTTGTACTTGATTGATTAATTAAGGTCACTAATTAGTAAGGAACTCCCCTCACCTGATTTGTCTTAATTGAAAGGAAAAAAAATGAGTTTGACACCCCTGCATTAGGCTACACCTGCAGCCATTAAAAGAAAATTAAAAGATCTCCCCTATTTCATTAGATGGCACATAAAAGCCCATCTCTGTATGGTGTTTGCCTCTGTACTGTATAACAGCTGTGATGTCTGGCAAAATAACTGTGATACTGTGCACGCTCGTGTGGGTTTGTGTGTGTGTGTGTGCGCACACGTGTGGGTTTGTGTGTGCGTGCACGTGTGGGTTCGTGCGCGTGGATGCAAGATGTCTGGTGACTGTTTTTGTGGGTTTTGGTTGTGACGCAAAGATGGGCTGAAAAATGTCCGGCCCTGTTTGCGCCTAGGGCTCTCCCTGAGGCGTTGAACGTCTCCCGTCTCCTCCACCTTGTCTCACACTGGGCTCACTGAGAACAGCCCTGAGCAGCACCCAGCCCTCCATACAAACCTCTCACTCTAAGAAACACAACACCTTCCAGTCTGTGTCCCAGAAATATCAGGTCCGGTTTAGTGTTATGCCAGTCTGGCATTTTACAGTGGGCTGCTCTAACCTTGCATTGGCGCTGATACCCAGTAAGGGTGTGATTAGGCAGAGTAGTGTGGTGCCTCCAGCCCCTTGACCCTGACAGGCTCCTATTAATTAGCTCTATTGGCAGGAAGGATCCAACACACACACTTGACGCATCAATTGGCTGAACTCTGACCCCTACCTCAGAATGCTGTTTCAGATCAAAGTAAGAATAATATATGCCAGAACTGACAGACTGAACGGGGAATGCAGAGAACTTAAAACACCTGTTCGGACATAAAAGGAAGAACCTATTGTCTATGCTGTGCAACCCCTGTTAATGGAGCGAGGAGGGAAAATGCCAGAGGGAAGTGGAGAGACCGAAGAGTGAAAAAGACACTGTAAAGGCATGAAAAATGTACAGTTTGGTGGAGTTAAAGAGATTCAGACAGAAAGGCTGACAAGATTGAGGCAACCGCTTATGATTTGCCATGCAGGGGAATGGTTAAGGATATATCCACATCCACCAGAATAAACCTGCCGCACTGTCCTCAATGTCTGACCCCACTGTCCTCAATATGTCTTGGTTGGTTATGTGATCGTCCCAAGCCATTGTCAGAGAATGTCCCCCCCCCCCCATCATCCACCACCATGTCCTTGCTGTCTCATTGCTCCATGATGCTCTGTGGTTGCCCCGGGAGGGAGGGAGTTAAGGAGGCCTAACGGCTGTAACCCCCACTGCCCCATCATCTGACCGGAATATATACTGAACAGAAATATAAACACAACATGTAAAATGTTGTTCCCATGTTTCATCAGCTGAAATAAAAAATCCCAGAAATGTTCCATACATACAAAAAGCTTATTTGTCTCAAATGTTGTGCACACGTTTGTTTACATCTCTGTTAATGAGCATTTCTCCTTTGCCAAGATAATCCATCCACCTGACAGGTGTAGCATATCAAGAAGCTGATTAAACAGCATGATCATTACACAGGTGCACCTTGTCCTGAGGACAATAAAAGGCCACTCTAAAATGTGCAGTTTTGTCACAACACAATTCCACAGATGTTTTAAGGGAGTGTGCAATTGTGGCATGCTGACTGCAGGAATGTCCACCAGAGCTGTTGCCAGATAATTTAATGTTAATTTCTGTAACATAAGCCGCCTTCATTGTTTTAGAGAATTTGGCAGTATGTCCAACCTTCCTCACAACCGCAGACCCTGTGTAACCACACCAGCCAAGGACCTCCTCATAAGTCTTCTTCACCTGCAGTATCGTCTGAGACCAGCCAACCGATTAAACTGTGGGTTTGCACAACCAAATAATTTTTGTTGTCAGAAACCATCTCAGGGAAGCTAATCTGCATGCTCGTCGTTCTCACCAGGGTCTTGACCTGACGGCAGGTCGGCATCGTAACTGACTTCAGTGGGCAAATGCTCACCTTTGATGGCCACTGGCATGCTGGAGAAGTGTGCTCTTAACAGATGAATCCCAGTTTGGCAGACAGCGTGAATGGCGTCATGTGGGCGAGCGGTTTGCTGATGTCAACGTTGTGAACAGAGTGTCCCATGGTGGCAGTTGGATTATGGTATGGGCAGGCATAAGCTATGGACAACAAACACAATTGCATTTTATCGATGGCAATTTGAATGAACAGAGATACTGTGGCAAGATCCTGACCCCCAGATACTGACTGGTTCCCTATTTTTTTTTTGTCATTTAGCAGACGCTCTTATCCAGAGTGACTTACAATAGGGAGTTCACACAGTTCCATACTTTTTTCGTACTGGTCCCCTGTGGGAATTGAACCCACAACACTTTGTATACCAACTGAGCCACACAGGACCTATCTGTGACCCATTGTCTGACTCTCAGATGCATAACTGTATTGCCAGTCATGTAAAATCCATAGATTAGGGCCTAATTCATTTATTTCAATTGACTGATTTCCTAATATGAACTGTAACTCTGTAAAATCTTTTCAATTCTTTCATGTTGGATTTATATTTAATTGTCCATTTTAGACTGACATTGAAGCAAGGTCAGAGTAGTTGGCATACCTCCACACTATTGTCTCGTTCCCCGTCTAATGTAATGTCACTTATACTTTATTTCTCTCCCTGTAACGGCTGTTGAATGGAGTAGACCAAGGCGCAGTGTGGTTAGTGCTCATCTTTGTAATTTAATGGAAAAAGAGAACACTTTACAAATAAACAAAAGACAACAGCCAAACAGTTCTGTCAGGTAACAAATGACTAAACCGAAAATAACCACCCACAAAACCCAAAGGAAAACAGGCTGCCTAAGTATGGCTCCCAATCAGCAACAACGATATACAGCTGTCCCTGATTGAGAGCCATACCAGGCCGAAGCAAAGAAATACCAAACATAGAAAAAAGGACATAGAATGCCCACCCCAACTCACGCCCTGACCAACCAAAATAGAGACATAAAAGGATCTCTAAGGTCAGGGCGTGACAGTACCCCCCCCCCTCCAAAGGTGCGGACTCCGGCCGCAAAACCTAAACCTATAGGGGAGGGTCCGGGTGGGCATCTACCCGTGGTGGTGGCTCAGGAGCAGGATGCAGACCCTGCTCCACCGCTGGCTCACCCCACTTTAATGGCTCCCCTAGAGCGTGGTCTCTTGCCGCCGACCATGGACTGGGGACCCTCGCAGCGGGCCCCGGACTGGCGGGCGACTCTGGCTGCGCCCGGCTGGCGGGCGACTCGGCAGGCTCCGGGCTGTGGGCCGACTCGGCAGGCTCCGGGCTGTGGGCCGACTCGGCAGGCTCCGGGCTGTGGGCCGACTCGGCAGGCTCCGGGCTGTGGTCCGACTCGGCAGGCTCCAGGCTGTGGGCCGACTCGGCAGGCTGTGGGCCGACTCGGCAGGCTGTGGGCCGTCTCTAGACGGGGCATTGATGGTCTGCAGCATTGATGGTCCCCAAGAACACAAGAAGAAGTTTGGAACCACCAAGACTCTTCCTAGACCTGGCCACCTGCCAAACTGAGCAAACGGGGGAGAAGAGCCTTGGTCAGGGAGGTGACCAAGAACCTGATGGTCACTGGCAGAGCTCCAGAGTTCCTCTGTGGAGATGGGAGAAGGACAACCATCTCTGTAGCACTCCACCAATCAGGTCTTTATGGTAGTGTTGACTCCTCGGCCCGCTTGGAGTTTGCCAAAAGGCACCTAAAGGACTCTCAGACCATGAGAAACAAGATTCTCTGGTCTGATGAAACCAATATTGAACTCTGGCTTGAATGTCAAGCATCACGTCTGGAGGAAACCTGCCACCATCCCTATGGTGAAGCACGGTGGTGGCAGAATCATGCTGTGGGGATGTTTTTCAGCTGCAGGGACTGGGAGGCTAGTCAGGACCGAGGGAAAGATGAATGGAGCAATGTACAGAGAGATCCTTGATAAAAACCTGCTCCAAAGTGCTCAGGACCTCAGACTGGGGTAGGTTCACCTTCCAACAGGACGACGACCCTAAGCACACAGCCAAGACCACGCAGGAGTGGCTTTGGGACAAGTCTCTGAATGTCCTTTAGTGGCCTGGCCAGAGCCCAGACTTGAACCCAATCGAACATCTCTGGAGAGACCTGAAAATAGCTGTGCAGCAACGCTCCCCATCCAACCTGACAGAGCTTGAGACATAAATTAGTTTATAAGGTAGTTAGTTGGCCCTAAATGGGTCCCAGTCAGGTGTGTAGCTTGGCATTGTATAGATTAGAGTCTGGAGCCTGGCTGGTGTCATCTGCCTGCTGCGGTGGGAAACCCTGCTGCAGTGCGTGTGTTGCTGTTATGCTTTGCCCTTGAAGCCATGCCACTCTCACTGTCTGGCTTGCATTGTTCTTATGTAACTCTTATCAGAACTGCTTTTTTCTCGCTTTGTCTCTCGCTCTCTGTCGCTCGTGCTCTGTCTGTCGCTCGCGCTCTGTCTGTCGCTCGCTCTCTGTCTGTCGCTCGCACTCTGTCTGTCTGTCGCTCGCTCTGTCTCTCGCGCTCTCATCATCCTGCAGTCTTAATCCTGCTGTGTAACTTCCATTTAGCTCAGAGAACTAGAGATAAAAGCCCTTTATTGGCTCTGTCCTTGTCTTGTCCTGATTCTACCCATACTAAGTCATTACTGACTCCCCAGCTACCTCTTTGCCCTCAAAACAATGTTGAATTTTTTTTTTTTTTCTGTTTTCCCCTCAGGGCTAGGAATTTGTTAGTTGTTTTTTCTCCAGAAAGGCATGGTGTAGGTAAGGATAAAATGGTGACATTTCCTTAATGTTTCTACTGACCATAAGGTCATGGTGACATTACAGCCCATGCTCCCTTTGTCCCCCCAGGACACTTCACTGTAATAGCACACATTCAGGAACAATGTGGAAACCAGAATAGAGTTTAATGACTCATCATTCCCTGTATGGCAGGAGAGTTCAGGTAAAACTCACAAATGGATGATGCGCGAACAACTAATCTTGCTGTGCTCTTGTAGAAGTGGTTAGAGGGAAGGCTGTTATGTAGGCGCAGGGCAGACCGATTGTAATAGCAGTGTGTGGAGGGAGGAGAGTGTGAGGTGATGCGGCATGTTGCACACTGCACTGTGAGGTACGTTTTATTTGAACATCAGCCAGGGTAGGCAGGCCAGATGCATGTGTAAAGGATGACAACAGGATAGGAGAGAGGAGTGGTTGAACACAGAGGATTGACCTTGGCGAAGAAGGGTGGTCAAGCGTGTAGTGTACTGCTCTGTACGTTTTTAGCATTCTAAGAGGTAGACATGACAGTCAACAAATAGCCTAGTAGACAAGGTTTGGTAAATTCTTATTGCTGATCTGTATACATACACACACACACACACACACTTAATCCATGTGAAGGTGACTTGTGTGATAGTGATCACCAGGTGAGCAGCTGGAGCAGTGAGGAGGGTCCTGATAAGGGAAATGCACAGAGGGACTAGCAGGTCCTGCTCGATATGACGCCTGTGAATTATCTGCTACCCAACAGACACATTATCAATAGAAGACTTCCTGGTCAGATAAAACCGGTGAAAATAATAGATAATCTGAGAAAAGGCTGAGGGGGGTGAGTTTAGGTATTACTGGTCAGACAATTGAATCTATCTATCAGACCACTTTCCAGACAATGCTCTTTTCTTGTCAAAGATATAGAAATGACAATGTCACCTTGACTATGCCTGGTGGTGTTTTTTCATTTGGCTCGTGACTGGACAGCTAGACAGTGGTCAAAGGCTGTTGTTGAGGAATTACCTTGTCCTGTGTTTTTGTATGTCTGACTTGAACCAAGTCTATGCCATGAATGTGTGTACAAAGACCATTAAAGGATTGTTGTGATAATGTTTACTTTATGCTTTCCAATATGAAGACTTTAGAACATATAATGAACTGACAACTCTATAATAGGGACTACAGTGCATTTGGAAAGTATTCAGACCCCTTGACTTTTTCTAATTTTGTTATGTTACAGCCTTATTCTAAAATGGATAAACAAGTTCCCCTTATCAATCTACACACAGTACCCCATAATGACAAAGCAAAAACAGGTTTTTTGAAAATGTTCAAAAAAACTAATTTGAAATAAAAAATATTACATTTACATAAGTATTCAGACCCTTTACTCAGTACTTTGTTGAAGCATCTTTTGGCAGCGAATACAGCCTCAACTCTTAGGTATGACGCTACAAGCGTGGCACATCTGTTTGGGGAGTTTCTCACTTTCTTTGCAGATTTTCTCAAGCTTTGGATCTTCTCAAGCTCTGGATCTTCTCAAGCTCTGTCAGATTGGATGGGGAGCGTCGCTGCACAGCTATTTTCAGGTCTCTCCAGAGATGTTCGATCGGGTTCAAGTCTGGGCTCTGGCTGGGCCACTAAGGGACATTGAGACTTGTCCTGAAGTCACTCCTGCATTGTCTTGGCTGTGTGCTTAGTTTCGTTATCCTATTGGAAGGTGAGCCTTCGCCCCAGTCTTAGGTCCTGAGCACTCTGGAGCGGGTTTTCATCAAGGATCTGTCTGTACTTTGCTCCGTTCATCTTTGCCTTGATCCTGACAAGTCTCCCAGTCCCTGCCGCTGAAAAACATCCCCACAACATGATGCTGCCACCACCATGCTTCACTGTAGGGATGGTGCCAGGTTTGTTCCAGACGTGACACTTCGCATTCAGGCCAGAGAGTTCGATATTGGTTTCAGCAGACAATTTCTCATGGTCCGAGAGTCCTTTAGGTGCCTTTTGGCAAACTCCAAGCGGGCTGTCATGTGCCTTTTTTTAATGAGGAGTGGCTTCCATCTGGCCACTCTACCATAAAGGCCTGATTGGTGGAATGCTGCAGAGATGGTTGTCATCCTAGAAGGTTCTCCCAGAGCTCCAGTGTTCCTCTGTGGAGATGTCAGATTGACCATTAGGTTCTTTGTCACCTCCCTGACCGAGGCCCTTCTCCCCTGATTGCTCAGTTTGGCCGGGCAGCCAGCTCTAGGAATAATCTTGGTTCTAAACTTCTTCATGTGTTCTTTCAAATTCCTTCGACCTCATGGCTTGGTGTTTGCTCTGACATACACTGTCAACTGTGGGACCTTATATACACAGGTGTGTGCCTTTCCAAATCATGTCCAATCAATTGAATTTACCACAGGTGGACTCCAATCAAGTTGTAGAAACATCTCAAGGATGATAAATGGAAACAGGATGCACCTGAGCTCAATTTCGAGTCTCATAGCAAAGGGTCTGAATACTTTTGTAAATAAGGTATTTCTGTTTCTAAAATCCTGTTTTGACTTTGTCATTATGAGGTATAGTGTGTAGATTGATGAGGATTGTTTTTTTTATTTAATCAATTTTAGAATAACACAACAAAATGTGGAAAAATTCAAGGGATCTGAATACTTTTCCGAATGCACATTCCAGCTGCTGCTCTGTCAGAACGTTACAAAGGTGGCAGGCGTTCTCGCGGTGTGATTACCGCATCACCCAGTCTGACCCCTGTCTAATTACCATCCGGCCTTCATTAAAAAGTCATTATTTAGATAGGATGTCCATTGACCTGCCTACTTCCTCTTTCCGCAGTCTATATTTTTTCACTCTGTGTGGCGTCAGAGAGTTGCACGGGCCTTTACCAGGATGTGTTCTGGAAGGCGTCTGAGAGCTTCACGGGCCTTTACCAGGATGTGTTCTGGAAGGCGTCAGACAGCTTCATGGGCCTTTACCAGGATGTGTTCTGGGAGGATGCTGGATGATTGATTGATCAGTTCTAACCTGTTTGGCCAAGGAGGTCATTGCAATCCACATGGTCAAATAGACTAGTCTATCTCTGCTGCTCTGACAGAATAGAAACGTGTTATTGTAATACGTTAGGGGTCTGTGTCTGTCTTGTAGGCTACCTCAGCAAAGGAGTCGAGCACAAATCCTAACTTGGAAGTATGTGTAAATGTGTCCCTTTAAGTAAATAACTTGTCATAGAGGTGACGTCAATGGGACATTTGATGTCATGCAAAAGTTTGAGTTACCCACACTTTAAACTCAAGTCTTCTGCCTGACTGTCAAGTTTTGTTTATTCTCTTAGATTATTATGGAAAGTACCTTGAAAAGGCCCACCTAACATGACCTGCTTTTTGTGAGCATTCGAGGATGCGATTGCCTTGGTTTGTGCTGCCTGTGAAATTATCTTCCAGGATAAAATTGTGTACTACTATGTGTATGAATATTATATTGACATATAATGCAAATCAGTCCTCATTATTTATTTTAATAAATGCTAATTGAACACAGGCAGGGGTTGATGTGTGACTGACCCAGGTCAGAACCATAGGACACTGCAGCAGGGCCACAAGACAATAGAATAGTACTGCAGTCATCTACTATATATAGCAAAATGCAAATATGGATATGCCTGAATGGCTAAATGATTTCGACATTGTATTTTAATTCCAATTTAATCGGTGTACTTAGAGCTGCTTAATTGAATATAAGCTTAATGACATAGCTATATCGGCACAGTCTTTGTCCTTGATCAGAATATTCAAAGAGCTTATAAGAAGGGTACAGTACATTTTCTTTTTCCGGTAGAATTTGAGTAGAGCCACTTTCAGACGCACATTACTGCTCCCTGATCAGCAGTCATGTCCATGTCAGTCTGTCTGGTACCCAGTCAGTCTCAGATGCTGTAATACAACTGTAATCGAAACCCCCTGTCACGTTCGTTCATATTCAACTTGATGAATACAAAAATCCTACTTTTTGACTAGGGGCAAGATTTTAATGACTTTTTGGGCTCTGCAGTGTTCCTATGTAAAGTACGACGTGAAAGAGGTGAAGCTTGAAGAGGAAAGATATTGTATGTTTTGTTTCCATGTTGAGTATGTGCGGTAACATACCTACTTGTGTAATATGAGACAGGACAGTGGTCTAGTGTTTCCTAATGAGAGGCCAATCAGTCCCACTGCTGACTGCGGAAATCAGGCCCTCTGTATCTGCTGCCTTCGTTAAAGCCTGTGCTCCCCAAACCTCAGCCTGTCCTGCAGGCTTCCCCTCTGACAGCCACATCTCTGCCCATAGCCCATGGCACTTGGGCATAGGTGCCATGTTGTTAGGATTTCTAATTGAGAGGTGCTTTATTAGTCACAGTCTGAGTGATGCTGAGTAAAATATGTGCAGACCACGATGACTATGTACGCCTACTTCCTGTTTTTCTCTTGGTTTGTCTGGCAGATCTGATTTAATGGTTTTATTATCTTGGATCCAACCTAACTGGATCCAACCTCCCTTATAACAATCGATACTCGTGGGCGTACTATGAGCTGAAATGGCAGTATCTCTGTGCCGATGGTTGACTTGACCCAGAGTCATGGGCTCAGAAGACAGACAGAGAGGGTGGCTGGGTTGGCCCTGGTGACCCTGCAGGAGGAATAGCAGTGCAGGGATGGCATCTGGAACTGGGGCTCCCTTGGAACTGGGGCATGGGGCCTGGGGTGGAATTTGGTGCCTGGGGTGGGCTGTGATGGAGTAGACCCATCTCGAGCTGGGTCTCCTCTGGCTGGGAGGCTCAAAGTTGGCTCTCTGGATGATGAGTTTGGATATTCTGGGCCTCTCTCTAGCTGTCTTTCTCTAGATATCTGTACTCTGCATGACATGAAATGCCTCGAGTGAAATGTGTCTATTTCTTTCCCTCTCCTTTTCCTTGTTGTGGGCTGAGATGGGGCGCTGTAACACTGCTAACACTGGCAGCTGTTTGTTGTACTGCCTGTCTTCCAGATGACTGGTAGAATGTAAACCCTAGATGGCATCCTAGATGTGGTTAGGGTGGACTCCGCTGTAAACCTGTTTGCCCTGGGTTACCAACACTGTCACGATGTTTGAAGAATTTCCATTGAGCACCTTTTTTTGCTGTTTTAGTAATTGAAATGTTTCATCTTTGAAGGGCTGTTGAAAAAAGAAGCACCTCACCTCCCCACTTTTCCTCCTCAGTACGGTACCTTCTTGTGTGGGTCTTTTGAAGTGCGGCCTGTCAACAAGTCTGCTCTCCTCTCCAGACTGGCTAAGCTAAGCACAATACTGCCAGGGATCTCACTGGGAAGGCCAGCCTGCCTCTGATGCTGTAGCAGCCTGGATGACAGAGAGAGAAAAAGGGGGATGACAGGAGAGGTTGAAAGGGGGAGATGAAAGAGGGACATTTACTGGTTTGTTCTTTTAGATGTGATTCAGATTCATTGGTTATGTTTCTTCATTATGTTTTACTTGACAATTTGCTGTAGGTGTTTTTTGAGTGTGCATATAAAACTATCAGGCTTTTAAAAGGAGAGGTGGAGTGCATGGAGAGAGAGAGGAGTGAATAGATAGAGGGAGCTATACTGTATTTGGGCAAAACAGACCGCAGTTTGGAAAACAGGGCAAGCTGTAGTAGTGCCAGTAGTGCTTAGCCCGTCTTATTTAAAAGGGAGAGAAGCTTTCATGTTCCCGACAAAGGGCAGAGCTCTCCCCTGAAGCTTCCAGTACACTAGAACAGAGGGAGAGCGGGGCGTGTAAAATCTGATTTTTCTGCAGGTGAAAATGAAGTCCTCTGAGGATAATTTTTTGAGTAAGGCCTCTCTGTTAGGCCCTGTTCAGATTCTATCAGTGTCAGCGTCTGGCTCTACAGATATTATTCATGTGCTGTGACCGCTAGGGCACTGCACCAGTGGTGGGCCCTGGCCCTCACTGCAAGGACGGACGCGACACTGTGTGTGCGTGTGTATGCGTGTGCGTGCTGTCGTAAGCGAGTGTACGTGCCTTGTCCCCCTCTCTGTTCTGATCATCCATCCTGCCCTCCCCCCCAGATCCTATCTCTGTGTTGGATCTGTAGGAGCTTAATCATTAATCATGCACGCTGCTCGGTGCTCGCTATGAGACGTCTCACTCTGCCTCTTCCACAATGCCGTGGGCCCGGCAACGGTGGTGGTGTGTAGCGGTCTGTGTTCCTGACAGGTGTGTCCCACCGTCGCCACTGTTCCCCCTGGCAGGTGCTGCTGTGTGTTGTGTGCAGGCGCTCACAATGCAGAACCTAATGACAATACACGGAACACAACCACTTCCTATATGGAACGTCACAGTCCAGTCGGCTCACTAACAAATGGGCTCTTATTTAACTATCAATCCCATTCAGTTGATGTCAGCTCATTTTATTCCCCCCTCTCCAGTAATTTCAACGGAATATGAGGCCATTGATCATGTGGGATGTCTTGTGAAGAGCTGACTGGTCCTATATATACCATTACCAGACAGAGAACCTCTGACACAGTATGCATGATTGTCTCTGGATTTTAGGTCACTCCTAGCTAGACTCTTATTTCAGCTTGTGACCCTCAGGGGGGTCTCTTTAGTACTCTCTCTTTCTGACTGTTCTTGGCTTTTATGTCATGCAGTCTTCCTCATTCTCTCTTCTTTTAGGTTGCTTGTCCATGAATTGCATTAGAATACAATTAGATGAGCAATGGCAATATTAACGTCAGTGAAGCAGATCTGGAACTGTATTTAAATGCCAGTTTGTCTTCTCTCTAGGGCTCTTCTACTATATACAGTAGGCCGACCCTATTGGGCTGCCAGTGCAAACAGAAAATAATGGATGGAAGTTTAAATATTCTTAGAATATCTGAATAATGAATATTTGTTACAGTGAGAAAAGAGCTCTTGGTCTGTGACCACATTTTCTTTCAGCTGCCATGTTGCATCCCTTTCTCATTGTGTGTAGGCTTAGCCTCAATGGCTACATTTGACTTTACTTTGAAAAAGCAGAGCTTGGAAGCACAATCTGGTTAAATGAGTTAAGGAATAGCTCTCTATAGCTTTGTATTGGCTCTGTGTGGTGGAAAGGGCCCAGTGATAACACTTGCAGGGTCCAGAGCCAGATTGTTTTGATTTGATCAAAGTTTCATTCACTTACTTGCACTCTATTGATTTGTGTGGTGTGTTCAATGAACGTCTGTGATGGTGCATTTTCTAATGAAGGGATCTCTCCTCCTCCCCTTCTCCCTCTATCACTCCCTCTCTCTTCCTCCCCCTTCTCTCCCCCCCCCCTCTTAGATCTGGACCTGCGCTACTTCTGGAGCTGGAGTGCGTTTGAGGACTACCTGCTATTCTGTTTTGCCTTCACGGTGCTGTGTGCCTTCCTCACCCTTCTCCTGCTGGACTCTGTGCTGTTCGTGGAGGGCCTGGGCTCCCTGGCCGTGCTGTTTGAGGCCATGCTGGGGGTGCCACAGCTTCTGCAGAACTTCCACAACCACTCCACCCGTGGCATGAGGTGAGTGAGTGGCCTGGCAGGCTGGCACACTCTCCATGAACCCTGTGTTGTGTACACTGAGTTTACAAAACATTAGGAACACCTTCCTAATATTGAGTTGCAGCCCTTTTTGCCCTTGGGGCATGGACTCGACAAGATGTCGAAAGCATTCAACAGGGATGCAGTTGTGTCAAGTTGGCTGGATGTCCTTTGGGTGTTGGACCATTATTGATACACACGGGAAACTGTTGAGTGTGAAAAACCCAGCAGCGTTGCAGTTCTCGACACACTCAAACCAGTGTGCCTGGCACCTACTACCATACTCCGTTCAAATGCACTGAAATCTTTTGTCTTGCCCATTTACCCACTGAATGGCACACACACAATCCATGTCTCAATTGTCTTGAGGCTTAAAAATCCTTTAACCTGTCTCATCTTCATCTACACTGATTGAAGTGGATTTAACAGGTGACATCAATAAGGGATCATAGCTTTCACCTGGTGTGTGTGTGTGTGTGTGTGTGTGTGTGTGTGTGTGTGTGTGTACAGTACGAGTCAACATTTCAGACACACCTACTCATTTATTTATATTTTCTACATTGTAGAATAGAATCCGCTAGGGAGCCAGCCAGCTAACGTTAGCTAGCTAGTTAACAGTACACTTTAGCTTAAGACATATACCTAGCAAGGTAAACCATCAATCTAGCTAGGTAAACAGCGTTTAAGATCACACACGTAACATTAGCTAACGAGCCAACCAGCTGACATTAGGTAGTTAAACAACAATGAATAAAGTGCCACAGTGTTGGGACAATGCCACAGTGTTGGGAGCTAACCAACCAGGTCCAATGTTAGCTAGCTAACATTAGGCTCTAATTCGAAAAGCAAACGGCTCTGGGAAACATAGTAACGTCAGCTAGGGAGCCAGCCAGCTAACGTTAGCTAGTTAGCTAACAGAACACTTTAGCTTGAAATGAAACCACTTTCTGTCAAAGTTAAAAACGTGTAATATCTGAAAATGTAGCTAGCTATCGCTAGACTATCTTACCTGTATACATCATCATGCATGATGAACGCTTCTCCCTGTTAGGAATGCCATGCCACAGTTGCCCTTAGTTTGAAGATGTAATCAGAAGATGTTTTCTTCATCTCGTTATCTATCATACTCTATTCCACTGATTTCAAAACTTGATCCTCCAGAAGGTAGAGAGCGACACTTATGCAGCTCCATTACACAATACATAAAAAAAACTGTGTTTGACAGAATTACCAACACAGACTGACGAGCTCAAATAGACAGCAGCCTTCAATATGGCAGACCAATTCTCTCTCCTCTCTCGGCATGTCCAGCCCACTCATTTATCTCAGCCAATCATGGCTAGTGGGAAGGTTGCTAACTTTTTCTGTGGCTTAACCAACAAGGCTCGTAATTTAACCATTTTATTCGTATTTATAGATTGCATACAGATGGAACCATACATGCGGAGATCATCCGTTCACCTACTCTGCGTCTCACAAAGAGACAGCGGTTGGAACCAAAAATCGAACATGTGGACTCATCAGACCAAAGGACAGATTTCCACCAGTCTAATGTCCATTGCTCATGTTTCTTTGCCGAAGCAAGTCTCTTCTTCTTATTGGTGTCCTTTAGTAGTGGTTTCTTTGCAGCAATTCGACCATGAAGGCCTGATTCACGGTCTCCTCTGAACAGTTGATTTTGAGATGTCTGTTATTTGAACTCTGTGAAGCATTTATTTGGGCTGCAATCTGAGGTGCAGTTAACTCTAATGAACTTATCCTCTGCAGCAGAGGTAACTTTGGGTCTTCCTTTCCTGTGGCAGTCCACATGAGAGCCAGTTTCATCATAGCACTTGATGGTTTTTGCGACTGCACTTGAAGAAACTTTCAAAGTTCTTAATGTTCAATATTGACTGACCTTCATGTCTTAAAGTAATGATGGACTGTCATTTGTCTTTGCTTATTTGAGCTGTTCTTGCCTTAATATGGACTTGGTATTTTACCAAATAGGACTACCTTCTGTATACCACTCCTACCTTGTCACAACACAACAGATGGGCTCAAACGCAGGTGGGCTCAAAGAGGTTAAGAAGGAAAGAAATTCCAAAAATGAACCTTTAACAAGGCACACCTGTTAATTGAAATGCATTCCAGGTGACTACCTCATGAAGCTGGTTGAGAGAATAACAAGAGTTTTCAAAGCTATCATCAAGGCAAATGGTGGCTACTTTGAAGATTCTCAAATATGAAATATATTTTGATTTCTTTAACACTTTTTTGGTTACTACACACACTGAAGCTGACCCCGAATTTCAGTGAGGCAATAAGAAACATAGGCTGGCCTCCTAGAAAGGGGAAGTAGTAGTGATAGAAAGGGGAAGTAGTAGTGATAGAAAGTGGAAGTAGTAGTGATAGTAGCTATAGTACTAGAATGACACACTGAGAGGGCATGCTACCCACTGATCCACCACTGTAGAGACACCCAGAGACAAGAGATGAACCAGGCCTCATGTTCTCACTGATTGGATGAGCAAGTTGCCGCCCAGAGCCACTGTGCAATCACATCAAGGACAAAGACATTACAGTCTAGCACCAAGGCTGTGACATATTGATTGTGTTAATATAAAATATGAATTACAGTTGGAAACCATATAAATGAGCCCTCATTCCTCCGTTGCATGCTTAAACTGTGCTCTTGATGGTTAATTTGGCTCATAAAAGGCTGTGCTGCCTGAAGCATGTCTCCACTCTGACTTATCTGCATGGAACTGAGGACGGATGAGGAAGGATAGCTTCTGTTAATGTGCTGAGCTGTGACTGCTGTCTCATAGTATGGTTATTCTGTCTTGAGGACAAATGGAACTGATTGTATTTGGACTACAGTAGGGTTGGGCAGTATATCGTATACCAGGGTATTTGGAAATACCTACGGGATGGTTTTCATATACCATCAATACCGTTGAAACTATTTATTGGAAGTTTTTTTATACTTTTTAATATTTCTAACTACTTTTTAAGTAAATACCTGCAGTCAACTTGTGCAATATGTTACGAGAGAAAGCAGATTGAGTTAATTTCGCCTTGTCACATTATTTTACATTATGAAGCTTATCGTACTTCCCCAGAATAGTTGAGCCAGTCACGTGTTTGTTATAAAGAGCACAATGGGAGAAAGCGGGAGCTGGTGAGTCTATAGCGTTCTACGGTGCATTTTGGAAAGTATTCAGACCCCTTGGCATTTTCCACATTTTGTTACATTACAGCTTTATTTATTTTTCCCCTCATCAATCTACACACAATACCCCATAATGACAAAGCAAAACAGGTTTTTTGATCAAATGGTAAGAAAATGTATAAAAAAATAAGAAACTGAAATATCAGATGTACATAAGTATTCAGATTCTTAACCAGTACTTTGTTGAATCACCTTTGGCAGCGGACCACAGGGTTTAACCATAGCAAGGTGACTGGGAATGTGGCAGAATACAAACAGAGTAGTCATTCCCTCCATAAGGCAATCAAACAGGCGAAATGTCAGTATAGAGACAAAGTGGAATCGCAATTCAACGGCTCAGACACGAGACGTATGTGGCAGGGTCTACAGACAATCACAGACTACAAAAGGAAAACCAGCTACATCGCGGACTCCGACGCCTTGCTCAGACAAGCTAACACATTCTTTGCCCGCTTTGAGGATGACACGGCCAGCTACCAAGGACTGTGGGCGCTCCTTATCCGTGGCCGACGTGAGTAAGACATTTAAACGTGTTAATCCTTGCAATACTGCCTGCCCAGACGACATCCCTAGCCACATCCTCAGCTGGCTGGTGTGTTTACGGACATATTCAATCTCTCCCTATCCCAGTCTGCTGTCCCCACATGCTTCAAGATGGCCACCATTGTCCCTATTCCCAAGAATGCAAATGTAACTGAACTAAATGACTATCGCCCCATAGCACTCACTTCTGTCACCATGAAGTACTTTGAGAGACTAGTCAAGATTCATATCGCGTTACCTGACACCCTAGACCCACTTTAATTTGCTTACCGCCCCAATAGATCCACAGACGATGCAATCGCAATGCACACTGACCTATCCCATCTGGACAAGAGGAATACCTATGTAAGAATGCTGTTCATTGACTATAGCTTAGCATTCAACATCATAGTACACTCCAAGCTCATCATTAAGCTAGAGGCCCTGGGTCTGAACCCCGCCCTGTGCAATTGGGTCCTGGACTTCCTGACGTGCCGCCCCCAGGTGGTGAAGGTAGGAAACAACACCTCCACTTTGCTGATCCTCAACACTGGGGCCCCACAATGGTGCGTGCTCAGCCCCCTCCTGTACTCCCTGTTCACCCATGACTGCGTGGCATGCACGCCTCCAACTCAATCTTAAAGTTTACAGACACAACAGTAGTAGACTTGATTACCAACAATGATGAGACAGCCTACAGGGAGGATGTGAGTGCTCTGGGAGTGTGGTGTCAGGAAAATAACCTCACTCAACGTCAACAAAACAAAGGAGATGATCGACTTCAGGAAACAGCAGAGGGAGCACCCCCCCCACCCCCCCATCACGGACAAACTGAAATGGTCCACCCACACAGACAGTGTAGTGAAGAAGACGCAACAGCGCGATGTATTTCAAGGCCTACCTTCAAACTCAGTGCCTCTTTGCTTGACATCATGGGAAAATCAATTCATCCTTGGGAGCAATTTCCAAACGCCTGAAGGTACCACGTTCATCTGCACAAACAATAGTACGCAAGTAAAAACACCATGGGACCACGCAGCCGTCATACCGCTCAGGAAGGAGACGTGTTCTGTCTCCTAGAGATGAACGTACTTTGGTGCGAAAAGTGCAAATCAATCCTAGAAAAACAGCAAAGGACCTTGTGAAGATTCTGAATGAAACAGGTATAAAAGTAAAAGTATCTATATCCATAGTAAAACGAGTCCTATATCGACATAACCTGAAAGGCCGCTCAGCAAGGAAGAAGCCACTGCTCCAAAACCACCATAAAAAATCTACGGTTTGCAAATGCACATGGGGACAAAGATCGAACTTTTTGGAGAAATGTCCTCTGGTTTGATGAAACAAAAATAGAACTTTTTGGCCATAATGACCATCGTTATGTTTGTAGGAAAAAGGGGGAGGCTTGCAAGCCAAAAAACATCATCCCAACCGTGAGCACGGGGGTTGCAGTATCATGTTGTGGGGGTGCTTTTTTGCAGGAGAGACTGGTGCACTTCACAAAATAGATGGCATCATGAGGGAGGAAATGATGTGGATATATAAAAGCAACATCTCAAGACATCAGTCAGGAAGTAAAGCTTGGTTGCAAATGGGTCTTCCAAATGGACAATGAACCCAAGCATACTTCCAAAGTTGTGGGGAAATGGCGTAAGGACAACAAAGTCAAGGTATTGGAGTGGCCATCACAAAGCCCTGACCTCAATCCTATAGAAAATTGGTGGGCAGAACTGAAAAAGCGTGTGCGAGCAAGAAGGCCTACAAACCTGGCTCAGTTACACCAGCTCTGTCAGGAGGAATGGGCCAAAATTCACCCAGTTTATTGTGGGAAGCTTGTGGAATACTACCCAAAATGTTTGACCCAAGTTAAACAATTTAAAGGCAATTCTACCAAATACTAATTGAGTGTATGTAAACTTCTGACCCACTGGGAATGTGATGAAAGAAATAAAAGCTGAAATAAATCATTCTCTCTACTGTTTTTCTGCCATTTCACATTCTTAAAATAAAGTGGTGATTCTAACTGACCTAAGACAGGGAATTTTTACTAGGATTAAATGTCACCGGCCAAACCCGGACGAATTGTGAAAAACTGAGTTTAAATGTATTTGGCTAAGGTGTATGTAAACTTCCGACTTCAACTGTAGATGGGTCCTTTCACCATCAATCAAATAAGAACTGTCTTATAAATTAGGGTTGTTTCACATGACACCTAGCTATATAGTTAGAAACATGACATCGGTTTCAGCTAGCTATGTTTTTGGGGAATAACTTTTTTTTATGACCAGCACTGTAGGTGCGCGAGACAACTTTACCAGCATCATAGCATACGTATCGATGAATTGTTGTGACATGTGAAATACGGGTGATAGTGTAATCAATGTGTAATAACGCTGTAAAAATTCATGAACGCATTCAATTATTATGTGACGTGCAGTCATATTCAGGTCCTGATTGGTCAACAAGCTTATTTCACCCGTCAAATAGTGTTATTTGACGTGTATGTTTTTTGACACGCAAAGACCCAAACGGCGTTCCATAGAAATCCTGGTTGAGAATGAAATGACTAAACAAATGAACAATGAAACAGCACAGTGTCACGGTTGTTGTCGGTGAATGAGGACCAAAACGCAGCAGGTACGTGAATGCTCATCTTGATTTTTAATTACTCTCAAAAATGAACATACAAAATAACAACACGAAAAAACGAACACTCGACAAATAAACAGTCTGGTAAGGCACAAGGCTATACACAGAATAATCACCCACAAATCACACACACAAACACACCCTAATATATGGGACTCTCAATCAAAGGCAGATAGACAACACCTGCCTTCAACTGAGAGTCCCAACCCCAATTAACCAAACATAGAAACACACACACCAGACTAACCATAGAATACAAACACATAGACCATCAACCAAAAACCCGGAAATACTAAATCAAACACCCCTTACACAAACACACCACCCCGAACCACATAAAACAAATACCCTCTGCCACGTCCTGACCAAACTACAAAAACAATTAACCTTATACTGGCCAGGACGTGACAGTACCCCCCCCTTAAAGGTGCTACCCCAGAAGCACCTTAAAAAATAACCCCAAGCAACACCAAAAAAAATTCCCCTTTTCTAAAGGGAGGGAAGGGAGGGTGGCTGCCGTCAACGACGGCACTGTGCTACACCCCCCCTCCCCAACCCACCTATTTCTGGAGGTGGCTCTGGTTCCGGCCGTTCCAGGCTGTCGGGCCACTCTGGCATCGCCGAGGGGCAGTCGGGCCAGTCTGGCATCGCCGGGGGGCAGTCGGGCCAGTCTGGCAGTTCGGGACAATCTGGGCAGTCTGGCAATTCGGGACAGTCTGGGCAGCCTGGCAATTCGGGACAGTCTGGGCAGCCTGGCAATTCGGGACAGTCTGGGCAGTCTGGCAATTCGGGGCAGTCTGGCCACTCCGGCAGTTCGGGGCAGTCTGGCCACTCCGGCAGTTCGGGGCAGTCTGGCCACTCCGGCAGTTCGGGGCAGTCTGGCCACTCCGGCAGTTCGGGGCAGTCTGGCCACTCCGGCAGTTCGGGGCAGTCTGGCCACTCCGGCAGTTCGGGGCAGTCTGGCCACTCCGGCAGTTCGGCGCAGTCTGGCCACTCCGGCAGTTCAGCGCAGTCTGGCCACTCCGGCAGTTCAGCGCAGTCTGACCTCTCTGGCGACTGTTGACTGGCGGGCAGCTCTGACGATGACTGTTGACTGGCGGGCAGCTCTGACGATGACTGTTGACTGGCGGGCAGCTCTGACGATGACTGTTGACTGGCGGGCCGCTCTGACGATGACTGTTGACTGGCGGGCCGCTCTGACGATGACTGTTGACTGGCGGGCAGCTCTGACGATGACTGTTGACTGGCGGGCAGCTCTGACGATGACTGTTGACTGGCGGGCAGATCTGACGATGACTGTTGACTGGCGGGCAGATCTGACGATGACTGTTGACTGGCGAGGCAGCTCTGACGATGACTGTTGACTGGCGGGCAGCTCTGATGAAGACTGTTGACTGGCGAGGCTGGGCTGACGCACTTGTAGCCTGGTGCGTGGTGCTGGTACTGGGCTTACCAGATTATGTACACGCACCTCCAGGCTAGTGCGGGGAGCGGGAACAGGACGAGTCGGACTGGGTTGACGCACTTCCGGGTCCGCACGAGAGACAGGAGCTGGAAACCCAGGGCTATGGAGGCGCACAGTCGGTCTCGATCTTACCTCCTGCACAACCCGTCTTGGCTGGATGGAACTAGTAGCCCTGTACGAGCGGGGTGCCCGTACAGGGCAGACTGGGCTGTGCAGGGGCCTGATGGTAGCCGTGCGTAGAGCGGGAGTTGGGTAGCCTGGTCCTCGGAGGCGTACCGGCGACCAGATGCGCTGCGCAGGCATCCTCCTACCAGGCTGGATGCCCGCTCTAGCACGGCACCTGCGAGGGGCTGGAATAACGCGCACCGGACTGTGCGTGCGTATGGGTGAGAGAGTGCGCTCCTCAGCGAAACATAGCGCTCTCCACCCCATACGCTCCTCCATATAACCACGGGTAGCTGGCTTCCGGCTCTTCCTTCGCCTAGCCAAACTACCCGTGTGCCCCCCCAAAAAAATTTCTTGGGGGTGCCTCTCGTGCATCTCCTTCAGCGCGTCCACTCTGGCCTCGTACCACCGCCTCTCTGCCTTGGCTGCCTCAATTTCCCACTGCGGGCGGCGATAATCCCCAGCCTGATGCCAGGGTCCGGCCCCGTCCAGAACTTCCTCCCAAGTCCACTTCTCCCGCCAGTCCAACTCGAACTCCGTCTGCTCCTTCCTCTGCTGCTTGGTCCTTTGGTGGTGGGTGATTCTGTCACGGTTGTTGTCGGTGAATGAGGACCAAAACGCAGCAGGTACGTGAATGCTCATCTTGATTTTTAATTACTCTCAAAAATGAACATACAAAATAACAACACGAAAAAACGAACACTCGACAAATAAACAGTCTGGTAAGGCACAAGGCTATACACAGAATAATCACCCACAAATCACACACACAAACACACCCTAATATATGGGACTCTCAATCAAAGGCAGATAGACAACACCTGCCTTCAACTGAGAGTCCCAACCCCAATTAACCAAACATAGAAACACACACACCAGACTAACCATAGAATACAAACACATAGACCATCAACCAAAAACCCGGAAATACTAAATCAAACACCCCTTACACAAACACACCACCCCGAACCACATAAAACAAATACCCTCTGCCACGTCCTGACCAAACTACAAAAACAATTAACCTTATACTGGCCAGGACGTGACACACAGCAAGTAAGTTAAAGAAATAGATTTTGATTATGCTTTACTGGTAATGGGGACATGCGTAAATGCCAACAAAATAATTTGTGTGTGTGTGTGGCCGGATGTGATACAGCCTGGATTCGAACCAGGAACTGTAGTGACGCCTCTTGCACTGAGATGCAGTGCCTTCGACCGCTGCGTCCATGTGTATGTGTTAGTTATTTAACTGTACTAGAATGCTTAAAAGGCCACTAAAATGTTAAATATCGGTTATCTGTTTTTTTTTTACTATAATTGTATCACTTCATGAGCTGGATTTGCCTATCTTTGCAATTAGTTTGTTAATTTGCATTCGTTAACATTTAGCTAAAAGCATTCATGATAATTCACTGTTACTTGTCCTAATTATTTTATCATTTTGGCAATAGACGCCCAAATGGGCTTTTTTGTGTTTTTAGCCCATGTCAGTAATATGTAAATCCCAGGTTGGCAGTAAGAAAATCTGGGTACCACCCAAGCCTAGACTACAGTACTGTAGTCCAACTCAGACCCAAGGTCAAGTCAGAGCCAATAAGGTCTGTGTTCATAATAATATAAAAGGTCTTTTAATAGAGAGGTGGAGGCTATTTCATCAATTATCCTAGCAATTATATTCAGCCTAATACTAATTATGATAGCGACATTGAGGAACTCCCCAGGGGATAAGTATTCCGCACCAATCCCCACAGGCCCCAGAGTTCTTCTATAGAGATACAGGACTCTGTGTATGAAACTAGGGATGTACCATACATGCATGTGGTGTGGAACGGGTGATACTCCTGGTGACATAGCCTAGCAGTTAAGAGTGTTGGGCCAGTAACCGAAAGGTCGCTGGTCTGAATCCACTAGGTTAAAAATCTGCTAATGTACCCTTGAGCAAGGCACTTAACCCTAGTTGCTCCAGTAAGTCACTCTGAAGAAGAGCTAAATGAGTAATATGTAAATGTTGACCTACAGCAGCATCCAGCGCAGTGTGTCTTCTGTAGACCAACAGCATCCTCCCTCTCAACCCAGAAACCATGTTTCCCACATCTTCATCTTCCCTACCCCTCTACCTGAAGAGAGCATGCCTCCCACCCCCTCCTGTTGCACCCAGAAAATGAGGTTGCTTATCACCTGTCCATTCCTCCAGTCCCCCCCCCCCCCCCTCCCCCACAACAACCAGAGAACCCACCCCCGTACCAACCCGGTCCCCTGTGACTCAAAGAAAGTAACAACATTTTATTTAAATATAATTGCTTTGTACAGTGCCTTAGGAAACTATTCAGACCCCTTGACTTTTTCCACATTTTATGTTAAAGCCTTATTCTAAAATCGATTAAATAAATCAATTTCCTCAGCGATCTACACACAATACCCCATAATGACAAAGCGAAAAAACATTTTTGAAAATGTTTGCACATGTATTAAAAACAGATACCTTGTTTACATAAGTATTCAGACCCTTTGCTATGAGACTTGAAATTGAGCTCAGGTTGCATCCTGTTTCCATTGATCATCCTTGAGATCATCCTTGAGTCCACCTGTCCACCTGTTTTTAACCTTTAACTAGTCAAGTCAGTTAAGAACAAATTATTATTTACAATGACAGTCTACACCGGCCAAACCCGGACGATGCTGGACTAATTGTGCGCCGCCCCATGGGACTCCCAATCACGGCCGGTTGTGATACATCCTGGATTCTAACCAGGTTGTCTGTAGTGACGCCTCAAGCACTGAGATGCAGTGCCTTAGACCGCTCCAGCACTCGGGAGCCCAATATATAAGGTCCCACAGTTGACAGTGCATAACATAACATAAACACATTTAGGTTCTCCTGGCTTCCACATATAGCCTACAAGCCATTTTAAAAAGTCTAATAAATCCATGACATATAGCCTACACCTTCACAATAAATCCATTATTTATTTTTGACAGCTCTGGGGTGAGCTGGGGCTGCTGCTGGTGGGTTGGTGGTGAGCTGGGGCTGCTGCTGGTGGGTTGGTGGTGAGTCGGGGCTGCTGCTGGTGGGTTGGTGGTGAGTCGGGGCTGCTGCTGGTGGGTTGGTGGTGAGCCGGGGCTGCTGCTGGTGGGTTGGTGGTGAGATGGGGCTGGTGGGTTGGTGGTGAGTCGAGGCTGCTGCTGGTGGGTTGGTGGTGAGTCGGGGCTGCTGCTGGTGGGTTGGTGGTGAGATGGGGCTGCTGCTAGTGGGTTGGTGGTGAGCCGGGGCTGCTGCTGGTGGGTTGGTGGTGAGATGGGGCTGCTGCTGGTGGGTTGGTGGTGAGTCGGGGCTGCTGCTGGTGGGTTGGTGGTGAGCCGGGGCTGCTGCTGGTGGGTTGGTGGTGAGATGGGGCTGGTGGGTTGGTGGTGAGTCGAGGCTGCTGCTGGTGGGTTGGTGGTGAGTCGGGGCTGCTGCTGGTGGGTTGGTGGTGAGCTGGGGCTGCTGCTGGTGGGTTGGTGGTGAGCCGGGGCTGCTGCTGGTGGGTTGGTGGTGAGACGGGGCTGCTGCTGGTGGGTTGGTGGTGAGTCGGGGCTGCTGCTGGTGGGTTGGTGGTGAGCCGGGGCTGCTGCTGGTGGGTTGGTGGTGAGCCGGGGCTGCTGCTGGTGGGTTGGTGGTGAGATGGGGCTGCTGCTGGTGGGTTGGTGAGATGGGGCTGCTGCTGGTGGGTTGGTGGTGAGTCGTGGCTGCTGCTGGTGGGTTGGTGGTGAGCCGGGGCTCAAATCAAAACAAAAGTGAGTCGGGCCTCACCACCAGTCTGGGACAGTTGTGGGATGTGATAGATCCCAAATTAATACAACCACTAGCATCAAAAAATATTTTTTATGCAATGTGGCTGACGCAACAGCTCAGAACGTTTAGCTTAGACTATTTCTTCACATTATAAGCGCAGCAATGCGCACATGATAGTAGGCTATAAGCGTGAATGTTCCATTAGCGGAAAGAAAGTGACCTCAAATGCAATTATGCATGTAATGCTTTTATTATAAAGGTGCATTTTTATAGTGAAAATGATCTTCCCAAAACTTGAAACTCACGCGCTGCTTATGTATGTCAGTTAGGCTCTACACCCCTTGTAAAGTCGATTAATGTGCTTCATTGTAAGAAGTTATTTGCCCACTTTAGTTGTGATACAAACCTTATTGAAACATGTAGGCCTATGGGCCAGGCTACATAAGTTGTGTGAATATGATTCGGAAAAAGCCGCAAAAAAAGGCATTATTTCCTATGCTGGGCATCATTCACAAGTGAAAGGCTAATATTGTCACCCATCAGACTTTTCTTGATTTAATCTTGTCTTTACATATACTAAATAATATATGTGTGACATTTGTTTTGATTTAGAATGGACCATTATCATGCACCTGTATCGAAATAGGGGCAGCGGAAAAAAAATACATGTCATCTATGTACTTAAATAGCGAATGGAGGAGGCTTTTCCCTGTGGTTTAATTCATTCCAGCCAGGTAGGCTATACTCATTCTGTAAGCTCGCATTGATGTGCCATCCTGGATGAGCTGCACTACCTGAGCCACTTGTGTGGGTTGTAGACTCCGTCTCATGCTACCACTAGAGTGAAAGCACCGCCAGCATTCAAAAGTGACCAAAACATTTCTTATATTTACGTTCTGTAAATATAAGCAATGTGCTTAAATCAGGAAAGTTGAGAAATAAATATAGTAGGCCTAGCCTATAGAAAGCTGATGGGATCCTCCTCTTTTATTAGGGGCCATCACTATGTTTTCTCCCGCAAATGCATAGCCTATAGAAATGTTGCGCAACATGACCTTATTTGATTAGAGGGACAGTAGTGCTGAGTACCAGGCACTTAGCACGTTTGGTAGGCTACTAATGTCCAGCAGCAGCATCAAAGCTTGGAGAAGCCTAATTACCATGATTAAACGGTCATGTGTAATTTGACTGCCTTCATGACTCGTGACCGCCGGTGTGGCGGTAATACGGTCACCGCAACAGCCCTATTTCCCGCATCATATGAAGGAATGTGCCTGATTTAGGGGGCAAAGTGAGCATTTGGAATTTGGGGCCAATTTCATTATAAAAAGTTTCTTGGGTGTTCGATTGTTCATAGACTAACTCTTCTTTGTAGCTTCAGAACGAAAGAGAGAGAATGACAGAGGTTTGATTGACAGATCAGCTGTGTTCCATTAAAGAATGTTAAGCAAGACAGAGGTCTAGTAAGTACTCAGATTCACAATACCTTTACGATATACTGTAACTGCTTGCTCATTCTTCTTCTTCCATTTCCCTCTCTTTATCTTGTTATCCTCTCTTCCTGTCTGACAGTTTTCTATTAGCCTGTCTCTCCTCCAGTATTTAATTAAATCCACTGTTAGGCTACATTCTCAAAGCACAAAACAAATAGTACAATGGAAACACAAAACACTCCCAGAGGGAGGGAGATGTAAATATACCTGGGTCGTTCCACGCCTTTTGCGTCCCTAAGATATTTTAAGTAGAAATTGCTCACCAATATTGAATTTTAAAAGCCTGTTCTATTAAATGAAGTGCCCACATGGAGAATTCAATCTATCTGAATCATATTTTTAATATGAATAAAGACTTGCTAAAGTGACAAAAATACAGCATTTTGACATGTTCTTCCGTGCACCCTATGTGACTTTTAGAAAGATTTTAACCCACTTAACCCCAACATTTCTCCAGGCGTTCACCATTATTGTAAAGCCCTAGTTATTCTGTAGCTTTGACATAGTAATTTCTGAAGATCATTTTTTATTTCATGTGATTAGTGATTAATTTATATCTGTCCCTCATTTTAAGGTCAACCCTATTACTTGAACTGAACTCTCGTTTTAATATGGTGAAACTATTCATTTTTAAGTATTTTTTCAAAAGGAACATTGAGCTGGTTCTACTCTTTTTGGTAATTTTCTGGTGTTTTGTGGTGGGAAACTAAGTGGGTTGAGCATAACACATCAATCCTGTTACCCATAGACACACAGGCTATAAATGTTTTAACTATATACTTGTTTTTGCATTTAATTTCCACTCCCTGTTGCACACAACAAGCTACCATTCCCCCTGTCAAACAGGGATTTAGGGCTGATTTAAGATTAAATCATCAACCCTATTACGGCCAACCCTGTTACTTTATTTGGCACTTAATAGGTCTTACTATAGTATATATTTTTTTGCAATGGGAAAACATGTTTTTTATGAAGTTGAACATGTGTTCTTTGACAGAATGTAAAATTAGGTCAAATCTCAAGTTTATTTTGACCAAGTTACACTTCTCAAAGGGCACAGAAGTGGTGGAACGACCTACCTGTGTGTTGTTCGGCGCAGTATTTCCCATACCCTGAGACAGTGACAGACAGTAATGCACTGAGCTCCCAACACCTCAGTCATAGTACAGTCACTCCAACCTCAAAGTTTGAGGCCAACCCTGTGTTTTTTTTTTGTTTCTCTTGAAATAGATTTTTTCAAATGTGTTCTCCCTCTTTGCAGATAGGCTCTCACCCCCTGGGACTTGGTGGTGTGATGATGGCATCTTCCTCTCTCACAGATAAACTCTCATAGCGGTAATCTTACAGTATCCTAGAGCAGTGATTCCCAAACTGTAGGTCTGGTTTCACAATGCACACCAAAAATTGTTTTGTAGAAAAGATAATGGACTTGCACTACCTTTCAAAAGTTTGGGGTCACTTAGAAATGTCCTTGTTTTCCATGAAAACATACATGAAATGAGTTGCAAAATGAATAGGAAATATAGTCAAGACTTGACAAGGTTATAAATAATGTTTTAGTTTTTTTATTGAAATAATTTTGTCCTTCAAACTTTGCTTTTGTCAAAGAGTCCTCCATTTGCAGCAATTACAGCCTTGCAGACCTTTGGCATTCTAGTTGTCAATTTGTTGAAGTAATCTGAAGAGATTTCACCCCGTACTTCCTGAAGCACCTCCCACAAGTTGGATTGGCTTGATGGTCACTTCTTACATACCATACGGTCAAGCTGCACCCACAACAGCTCAATAGGGTTGAGATCTGGTGACTGTGCTGGCCACTCCATTATATACAGAATACCAGCTGACTGCTTCTTCCCTAAATAGTTATTGCATAGTTTGGAGCTGTGCTTTGGGTCATTGTCCTGTTGTAGGAGGAAATTGGCTCCAATTAAGCGCCGTCCACAGGGTACGGCATTGTCGTTGCAAAATGGAGTGATAGCCTTCCTTCTTCAAGATCCCTTTTACCCTGTACAAATCTCCCACTTTACCACCACCAAAGCACCCCCAGACCATCGCATTGCCTCCACCATGCTTGACAGATGGCATCAAGCACTCCTCCAGCATCTTTTCATTTTTTCTGCATCTCACGAATGTTCTTCTTTGTGATCCGAACACCTCAAACTTAGATTTGTCTGTCCATAACACTTTTTTCCAATTTTCCTCTGTTCTTTGTGGTTAGTTTTGCCCATCTTAATCTTTTATTTTTCTTGGCCAGTCTTAGATATGGCTTTTTCTTTGCAACTCTGCTTAGAAGACCAGCATCCCGGAGTCGCCTCTTCACTGTTGATTTTGAGACTGGTGTTTTGTGGATACTATTTAATTAAGCTGCCAGTTGAGGAATTGTGAGACGTCTGTTTCTCAAACTAGACACTCGAATGTACTTGTCCTCTTGCTCAGTTGTGCACCAGGGCCTCCCACTCCTCTTTCTATTCTGGTTAGAGTTAGAGCCAGTTTGCGCTGTTCTGTGAAGGGAGTAGTACACAGCATTGTACGAGATCTTCAGTTTCTTGGCAAGTTCTGGCATGGAATAGCCTTAATTTCTCAGAACAAGAATAGACTGATGAGATTCATAAGAAAGGTCTTTGTTTCTAGCCATTTTGAGCCTGTAATCGAACCCACAAATGCTGACGCTCCTGTTACTCAACTAGTCTAAAGAATGCCAGTTATATTGCTTCTCTAATCAGAACAACAGTTTTCAGCTGTGCTAACATAATTGCAAAAGTGTTTTCTAATGATCAATTAGCCTTTTAAAATGATAAACTTGGATTAGCTAACACAACGTGCCATTGGAACACAGGAGTGACAGTTGATGATAATGGACCTCTGTAGATATTCCATAAAAAATCTGCCGTTTCCAGCTACAATAGTCATTTACAACATTAACAATGTGTACACTGTTTTTCTGATCAATTTGATGTTATTTTAATGGACAACAATTTGCTTTTCTTTCAAAAGCAAGGTAATTTCTAATTAACCCCAAACTTTTAAATGGTAGTGTATATATTTTTAAATAAAAGCCTATAATTTTTTTGAACTTACAATCAACTAAATTAAAGCTAGACAATGAGGACTTGTTGATTTTGGCATGTTTGAGCATTAGAACACAGCATTATGTCACAATGTGTAGAATTGCAGGAAATGAGTGTCACGACTTCCACCGAAGTCGTTTCCGCTCCTTGTTCGGGCGGTGTTCGGCGGTCGGCGTCACCGGTCTTCTAGCCATCGTCAATCCACTTTTCATTTCCCATTTTGTCTTGTTTTCTTACACACCTGGTTTCCATTTCCCTCATTACGTGTTGTGTATTTAACCCTCTGTTCCCCCCATGTCCTTGTGTGGAATTGTTTGTTTGTAAGTGCTTGTACTCTATGTTACTGGTGCGCGTCGGGTTTTGTACCCATGTAGGTTCTTTTTGTATTGCCGTGGGTTTTGTAATTAAACTGCTATTACCTATTTCTGCTCTGCTGCGTCTGACTTCACTGCCACCAGTTCCGCAACCCTTACAATGAGTTTAAAAACTGCAACATTTTATCTCAACTCTCCATGGCAACATTTATAGAATTGCTGAAAATGTGCCTTTAAAACGGCAAGATTTTATTTCAGATCAATGGCAAAATGTGTAGAATTGCAGGAAATGTACTTTAAACTACAAAATTGTATCTCCACTTCCACTAGGTATTCTTTGGTCTGTGTATGTTTTTTCTCCACTCAACCCTTATGGTGGGTCGCAACTCAAAACACTCTTCAATTGGTGGGTCATGAAGCCAAGAAGTTTGGGAACCTCTGTCCTAGGATATAAAGTATTTTCAGTTTGTGAATATAGAGTCTCAGTATATGGTTAAAGTGAACTCCCTATATAATTTCATCCTTGGCCAAAGGCCATGTACCAAAAATGATTTTTGTTCTTGCATAATAACATACTTTAGGTACTATGCATCCTATAACTATGATTGTCTTTAGTTTATGTGTAAACCTGACCTAGCTGGAATGTATTTCTGTGGTCAGTGGTCCACAGTGTTCAGTCAGACAGTGTCTCTGCCTGGCCAGCCACAGCTGGAGGTGGCGAGTGGAGAGAGAGACATTCTAGAGGGGTGTTTGTGAGCTGGGGTTGCTGCTGGTGGGTTGGTGGTGAGCTGGGGCTGCTGCTGGTGGGTTGGTGGTGAGATGGGGCTGCTGCTGGTGGGTTGGTGGTGAGATGGGGCTGCTGCTGGTGGGTTGGTGGTGAGATGGGGCTGGTGGGTTGGTGGTGAGTTGGTGTTGCTGCTGGTGGGTTGGTGGTGAGATGGGGCTGGTGGTGAGATGGGGCTGGTGGGTTGGTGGTGAGCTGGGGCTGCTGCTGGTGGGTTGGTGGTGAGCTGGGGCTGCTGCTGGTGGGTTGGTGGTGAGCCGGGGCTGCTGCTGGTGGGTTGGTGGTGAGCCGGGGCTGCTGCTGGTGGGTTGGTGGTGAGCTGGGGCTGCTGCTGGTGGGTTGGTGGTGAGCCGGGGCTGCTGCTGGTGGGTTGGTGGTGAGCCGGGGCTGCTGCTGGTGGGTTGGTGGTGAGCTGGGGCTGCTGCTGGTGGGTTGGTGGTGTGCTTGGGCTGCTGCTAGTGGGTTGGTGGTGAGCTGGGGCTGCTGCTGGTGGGTTGGTGGTGAGCTGGGGCTGCTGCTGGTGGGTTGGTGGTGAGCTGGGGCTGCTGCTGGTGGGTTGGTGGTGAGCTGGGGCTGCTGCTGGTGGGTTGGTGGGGAACATGAGAGTTGGCCAACACAGAGTTACTGTGGACTGTAAATACTGTAAAGGAGACAAAAATGACACTTCCTAATTCACTATAATACAGTATTCCCAGATGCCTCCTGTGAAGTTATTTATGTTGTGATGACAGTGTCCCTTTTGACCTATTACAGCTTTTAGATGGTGACATCATACTGGGAGTCTCTAAAAGATGACATGCTATTGCATTGTATCATGCAATATAGTGCTGTCAATAGTGCTGAAGTATCACTATGGTAGAGAGATGGAGAGGAGGATGAAGAGACATAGGGTGGGGGGGGGTGAGCGAGAGGAAGAGTGCCGTTTTGCTCTCCCTAACAAGAGCCTACCTTGCAGTACTGAATGCATACATAGCACAGTGCTGGTCCTTCTCTTTAAGTCAAATAGGTAGTTAGTGGCTGGTCCCTGCTGTGCAGCTGAGCTGAGAAAACTTTAATCTGTCTCTTAAACGAGCAGGGACATGTAGACACCTCCCTCCCATGGGGCCACCTGGTGAGGCTGCTTCTCCATGGGCCATTGCCAGAGACGCCCAGCCCATACCGCAGCTGATTACCCATGGGAGGCCCAGGGAGAATGATTTACAGTATAAAAATAGCCAAGTGCTGCATGGCTGTGTGGAGATTACTCACCATAGGGGACCTGGGGAATCTACCTCACGAGACTAGCTACCTCCACAGATTCACGCCTTTTTAATTTTGTTTAGCATAGAGCCGTGTGTGTGTGTGTGTGTGTGTGTGTGTGTGTGTGTGTGTGTGTTTTATGTTTGTGTGTGTCATCTTCTAATTCCTTCTCTCCAATCATACTGAGCCTGTCATTGAAAATAAGAATTTGTTCTTAACTGACTTGCCTAGTTAAATAAAGGTATAATAAAATAAAAATGCAACATGAAGAGGCAGATCGCCCAGCACACATACAGTTGTGAACACCACTCTCTAGTGTTAATGTGCGTCTTAGTATTTGGTGATCCATAGGGTGCTATTAAGTTGAGGACATAAGGTTGGTACATTTCACAACTTCTCCATACGGAATGCTCTGGGGATATGGAGCAAAGATGTGACGTCCTCTGACTACTGCCAGCTGGGACCTGTGAATCAAATCAAATTGTATTTGTCGCATGCACCGAATACAACAGGCGTAGACTTTACTGTGAAATGCTTATCTACGAGCCCTTTCCAAACAATGCACAGTTAAAAAGTAAGAAAAAATGTAAAAAATATGTATTAAAAAAAGGAAATGGTAACACAATAAAGTAACAATAATCTGTCCAAGTAAGGACTCCCAGTCCTCTCCTCTGGATGACCTGAAAGAGGATGAACACACACGTCATGAAACTCTCACCTACTCTAAGGCATTTTCTGGGATAAGCCCTAGCCCAGAGTGACCACCTCAAACTGAGTGAATACCAGAAGAGAATATTGTTTGTTTGTGTGTGGGGTCAAATTCTCTCTTTCTCTCTTGCTTCCTTTCTTTGTTGTCTTGCTGGAGTGTGACATTTCACATTTTTTAGCCTTGCTTTGGTGAGTTTATATCTGTTTTCAGTTCCAGGTGAATGAGTGTATTTGCACCTGTTGGAGAACTGTTTGCAGTGTGTGATGGTACATTTTAGCATGGTGATGGGAGTTTTGAGGGAGTTGAAAGAGCCCACGTGTCTTAACCAGGGGATGGAGGCTGATAGGCTGGTGCTGTAGCTGCTGAAGAGTCATTGATCAAACCCGGCCACATGATTGAATTAGAGGCCCTGCCTTTACCCAGCTCCTGTACAGGGAAATCAGCCGAATTATTCATATCCCCTCCAGGCCAGCACAGGAGAGGAGGAGGAGGAAGGGGGAAAGAAGAGCAAGAGGAGCGGGGCAATGAAATGACAGGAGAGCTTGTCAGTTTAGCAGTTTCCCTGACTGACTGCAGCTCATTGTGTGTGTGTGTGTGTGTGTGTGTGTGTGTGTGTGTGGCACTGTCTTTAATGAATTGGAAGTATCGAAATGGCTACTATCCTCCACCTGTATATTGTGACAGTTTATAACAGTTTGTCCATGCACTTAAAAAAAATGTGCTTGGTGGGTTGTTCGTGAATTGCAGTGGCATTTGCGTCCCTGGACTTTGCAACCATGAAAAACACTTTAAAATGACATAGTTACACATCATACATGTTTTAGTTCATATTGATCTGTTTATCAATGAAAAAACAATGCAAGTCCTTTATCTGCAAAACTTTGTTTAAGCAATCTTTAAAGTACTTAAGGTAAACAAATTGGCTTCTCCCAGTAGTGATGTATTTTGGGATAGAGATCTGTTATTTTGAATGCTAGAAAGTGAACAAAATTATTAAGTATAATGTATAGATCAATAAAAACAAAGGCTATTAAAATATGTTTTTTTGTTACTAGTGTCATGTATGTCCCTCAGTTTTATGTCATTGTGTTACTGCCTTGAAAATCACTCACTATAAAGATATAGAGGAGAGTTGGGTATGTTGATCCATTTTATACATTTAGCATCATTACGTCAAGGGAAATAGTATTCCTTATAACAAAGATATCTACATATATTTCAGCATTTTGTGTATTCCTGGAAATAATCAGAATTCATGTAAGTATAACAGTTTTAAAACATGGCTTGCCCCAAAAAATCGGTCTCTTGGCACAACTTACGGGATAAGTTGAGGTGCCTTGGGATAAGTGGGTGATAATGCTGGTAGGTCGAAGTTTAATTCATGGAATGGGGGTGTGGTACAGTATATTGTATATCTTAAATGCTTCTTATTTCAAAGGAGCATAGGGGGTTTAGTGTGTGTGTGTCAGTCACCAGATCTCAACTCAATTGAACACTTATGGGAGATTATGGAGCGGTGTCCGAGACAGCATTTTCCACCACAATCAACAAAACACCAAATGATGGAATTTCTCATGGAAGAATGGTGTTGCATCCCTCCAATAGAGTTCCAGACACTTGTAGAATCTATGCCAAGGCACATTGAAGCTGTTCTGGCGGCTCGTGGTGGCCCAGCGTCATACTAAGACACTTTGTTGGTGTTTCCTTTATTTTGGCAGTTATATCAAAATCTAATTTTATTAGTCACATGCGCCGAATACAACAGGTGTAAGACCTTACAGTGAAATGCTTACTTACGAGCCCCTAACCAACAGTGCAGTTTCAAAAAAATACAGATAAGAATAAGAGATAAAAGTAATTAAAGAGCAGCAGTGAAAAATAACTATATATTAAAAAAAGTCACCTTTATTTAACCAGGTAGGCTAGTTGAGAACAAGTTTTCATTTGCAAATGCGACCTGGCCAAGATAAAGCATAGCAAAATCGAGACATACAACAACACAGATTTACACATGGAATAAACAAAACATACAGTCAATAATACAGTAGAAAAAAATAAAACAAAAAGTCTATATACAGTGAGTGCAAATGAGGTAAGATAAGGAGATAAGGCAATAAATAGGCCATGGTGGCGAAGTAATTACAATATAGCAAATAAACACTGGAATGGTAGATGTTCAGAAGATGAATGTGCAAGTAGAGATACTGGGGTGCAAAGGAGCAAGATAAATAAAATAAATACAGTAAGGGGATGAGGTAGATAGATGGGCTGTTAACAGATGGGCTATGTACAGGTGTAGTGATCTGTGAGCTGCTCTGACAGCTGGTGCTTATTAAAGCTAGTGAGGGAGATATGAGTCTCCAGCTTCAGTGATTTTTGCAGTTCGTTCCAGTCATTGGCAGCAGAGAACTGGAAGGAAAGGCAACCAAAGGAGGAGTTGGCTTTGGGGGTGACCAGTGAGATATACCTGCTGGAGCGCGTGCTACGAGTGGGTGTTGCTATGGTGACCAGTGAGCTGAGATAAGGTGGGGCTTTACCTTGCAGAGACTTGTAGATAACCTGTAGTCAGTGGGTTTGGCGATGAGTATGAAGCGAGGGCCAACCAGCGAGAGCGTACAGGTCGCAGTGGTGGGTAGTGTATGGGGCTTTGGTGACAAAACGGATGGCACTGTGATAGACTGCATCCAATTTGTTGAGTAGAGTGTTGGAGGCTATTTTATAGATGACATCGCCGAAGTCGAGGATGTTACAGTTTTTAATGTCCCGTTGGTAGTTTAATCTTCCCCGTAACTCGTCGATTGTTTTATCCAAAGATTGCGCTTTTGTTAGCAGAATTGAGGGAAGTGGGGGTTTATTCAATCGCCTTCTCAGAAGGCAGCCCGCTCTCCGGCCTCTCTTTCACCGCCGCCTTTTCACGCAGATCATGGGGGTCGGGGCCTGTTCCCAAGGGAGCCGTATATCCTCCGCCTCGGGCTCGTCAGAGTCGTGAAACACAATAACCCATAATGAGAAAGCAAAAACTGGTTTTTAGAAAATGTTGCACATTTATAAAATAAAATGAACTACTGAAATATTACATTTACATAAGTATTCAGACCCTTTATTTAGCAATTACAGCCTAGCGTCTTCTTGGGTAGTCAAAAAAGTATTTGATCCCCTGCTGATTTTGTACGTTTTCCCACTGACAAAGAAATGATCAGTCCATAATTTTAATGGTAGGTTTATTTGAACAGTGAGAGACAGAATAACAAAAAAATCCAGAAAAACGCATGTCAAAAATGTTATAAACTGATTTGCATTTTAATGAGGGAAATAAGTATTTGACCCCTCTACAAAACATGACTTAGTACTTGTTGGCAAAACCCTTGTTGGCAATCAGAGGTCAGACGTTTCTTGTAGTTGGCCACCAGGTTTGCACACATCTCAGGAGGGATTTTGTCCCACTCCTCTTTGCAGATCTTCTCCAAGTCATTAAGGTTTCGAGGCTGATGTTTGGCAACTCGAACCTTCAGCTCCCTCCACAGATGTTCTATGGGATTAAGGTCTGGAGACTGGCTAGGCCACTCCAGGACCTTAATGTGCTTCTTCTTGAGCCACTCCTTTGTTGCCTTGGCCGTGTGTTTTGGGTCATTGTCATGCTGGAATACCCATCCACGACCCATTTTCAATACCCTGGCTGAGGGAAGGAGGTTCTCACCCAAGATTTGATGGTACATGGCCCTGTCCATCGTCCCTTTGATTTGGAGGTGGAGGGTCCGTCATGGTCTGGGGCGGTGTGTCACAGCATCATCGGACTGAGCTTGTTGTCATTCCAGGCAATCTCAACGCTGTGCGTTACAGGGAAGACATCCTCCTCCCTCATGTGGTACCCTTCCTGCAGGCTCATCCTGACATGACCCTCCAGCATGACAATGCCACCAGCCATACTGCTTGTTCTGTGCATGATTTCCTGGAAGACCGGAATGTCAGTGTTCTGCCATGGCCAGCAAAGAGCCCGGATCTCAATCCCATTGAGCACTCCTAGGACTCCTGGATCGGAGGGTGAGAGCAAGGGCCATACCCCCAGAAATGTCTGGGAACTTGCAGGTGCCTTGGTGGAAGAGTGGAGTAACATCTCACAGCAAGAACTGGCAAATCTGGTGCAGTCCATGAGGAGGAGATGCACTGCAGTACTTAATGCAGCTGGTGGCCACACCAGATACTGACTGTTACTTTTGATTTTTACCCCGCCCCCCCCCCCCCCCTTTGTTCAGGGACACATTATTCCATTTCTGTTCGTCACATGTCTGTGGAACTTGTTCAGTTCATGTCTCAGCTGTTGAATCTTATGTTCATACGAATATTTACACATGTTAAGTTTGCTGAAAATAAACGCAGTTGACAGTAAGAAGACCTTTCTTTTTTTTCCTGAGTTGACGTGTTTGTTTTGGGCTTCGTCCCTGTGCCTTCTTTCATGACATGTTGAGGTAATTAAACCCCCTATTAGGTTTTCCTGCTCCTGTCTCCAATCCTTATACAACGTGACAGAATAACCGACCCACAAAATGGAGACAGTGGGAAAGGCCAAGGTGGCGACAATCATAGAGACAGTCCAGCATCACGAGGACTGTCTCTCCAGACTCGGCAGCGCCATGGACAGGATGCTGGCAACCATCCTGCGCTTGGAGAGGAATGTGCAGTCCCTCCAGTCTCCAGCACCAGTTCCGGCACCATCCCCCACACAACCACTACCTGCCTCCGTCCCATCTGAGCCGGTCTGCGGAATACAGCTGGGGGTACAGCTGGAGTTACCCTGCCATGATGACAATTTGTCACTCGATCAGCTCAGGCTACACGCCTGCCTCCTCATCGCCCCTGGGACTGTGCCCTTGACCTGCTGTCTGACGCAGCCCTCCCGAGAGGACACGTCTATCACTTCTCCTATGCTGAGACCAAGGCCATGGAGATCTACGTACAGGAGAGCCTCCGGCAGGGTTTTATCTTCCCCTCTACGTCACCAGCCTCTTCGAGCTTATTTTTTGTTAAAAAGAAAGATGGGGGACTGCGCCCCTGCATTGATTATCGAACTTTGAATAAAGCCACCGTCAAGTTCAGCTATCCTTTACCCCTTATCCCAACCATCATCGAACAAATGCATGGGGCGCAGTACTTCATGAAGCTGGACTTGAAGAGCGCCTACAATCTGGTGCGCATTCGTGCAGGCGACGAATGGAAAACGGCCTTTTCCACGACCACGGGCCAATACGAGTATTTCGTAATGCCTTTTGGCCTGACTAATGCTCCTTCAGTCTTCCAGGCCTTTATTAACGAAGTGTTTCCGGACATGCTGGGACAGGCGTAGTGCTTTATATAGACAACATTTTGGTCTATTCTGCTGACTGTGCCCAGCATGTCTCGTTAGTCAAGTCTGTGCTGGGAAGACGGTTGGCGCATGATCTATATGTCAAACATGAGAAATGATTGTTTTTCCAGCAGTCCGTGTGCTTTTTGGGCTACCTCATATCCACGAAGGGAGTGGAGATGGAGGAGCAACGCGTCAATGCAGTCAGATCATTGCCCATCTCTAACTCCGTGAAAGCAGTCCAGCGATTCCTGGGGTTCACCAACTATTTCCGGAGGTTCATCTGGGGCTTCAGCACGGTGGTCGCGCCTCTTACCTCCCTGCTGAGAGGAGGTCCCCAGCGGCTTCGTTGGACGGCGGAGAGGATGTTCAAGACATTGAAGGCACGCTTCACCACTGCTCCCGTGCTGGCACATCCCAACACCTCACTCCCCTTCATCGTCGAAGGTGGATGCCTCCGAAGTAGGAGTCGGGGCAGTGCTGTCCCAGCGCATTGGAAACCTTCCAAAGCTATACGCCCTGTGCCTTCTACTCCAAGCCGCTGAGCCCCGCCGAGAGGAACTACGATATAGGGGTCTGGGAACTCTTGACGGTCAATAAGGCTCTGAAGGCGTGGAGGCACTGGCTGGAGGGGTCCAAACACCCTTTCCTGGTGTGGACGGACCACCGCAACCTGGAGAACATCAGGGCAGCAAAGAGGCTAAACCAGAGACAGGCCAGGTCGGCTCTATTCTTCACCAGGTTCCAATTCACGCTTTCCTATAGGCCAGGCTCGAAGAACATAAAGGCGGACGCCCTGTCTCGCCTCTATGACACAGAGGAGAGGAGACCCCCATCATCCCTCCATTCTGTATCATTGCGCCAGTGGTATGGATGGAACCCGCATGGAACCCGCACCTGCACAGTGCCCGGAGAACAGAGCCTACGTGCCCACGGGTGTGCGGGACAGCCTCCTTACCTGGGCGCACACGGCGTCTGTGTCGGGTCATCCTGGGATAAGTCGTACCATCGCCTGCCTGTCTGAGAAGTACTGGTAGCCCACCTCGGCTAGGGACATCTTTGTTTACATCTCTTCCTGCTCCATCTGTGCTCAGTCAGACACCCAGACACCTCCCTTATTGAAAGCGCCTTCCCCTGCCAGTTCCACAATGACCCTGGTCTCACCTCTCTGTGGACTTTGTCACTGACCTTCCCCCCTCCTAGGGGAACACCACCGTTCTCATTGTTGTGGACCGGTTTTCCAAAGCTTGTCGCCTCCTTCCTCTGCCTGGGCTCCCGTCGGCCATGCAAACCACAGAGGCTCTTTTTATGCATGTCACTAAGGGATCCCGGCAGCGTAGCCTAGTGGTTAGAGCGTTGGACTAGTAACCGAAAGGTTGCAAGTTCAAATCCCCGAGCTGACATGGCACAGATCTGTCGTTCTGCCCCTGAACAAGGCAGTTAACCCACTGTTCCTAGGCTGTCATTGAAAATAAGAATTTGTTCTTAACTGACTTGCCTAGTTAAATAAAGGTAAAATAAATAAATAAAAGAGGTGACCTCTGACCATTGGCTAAATGTGCCATTAGCCATCGCCTTCTTCCGGTGGTGTAGTTGTGGGGCCAGACTAGTAACCTTGGACACAGTTCAATGTCAGATAGATGTTGCAGGAGCTTTGCGTGATCTACTTGATCAAAGGCTTTGGACATATCAGCAAGTAACACCCATTGTTGGTTTTCTGGAGTCTTTCACAAGGGTAGTAGTACTGGACTTTGGTAGGCAGGCATACTGATTCGTGCACTCAGATAAAACTGTTTTTTTTAATGATGAAGCTCTCCTGGATTTTTCCAAGGCATGAAGTTAGACAGATGGGCCTCCAGTCACTCGCTGTACATAGGTTTGACACTTTAGGTATGGGACACACATTGGCAGTCTTCCAGGCAGCAGGAACAGTCCGCTGCCAGTAGGAGGTGTTAACTACAGTATGTGTGTGATAACAGGAGCTAGATCTTCTGCTCTTTTAGTGGCCAGGCTGGAATGCCATCAGGTCCACACGCTTTACGTGGGCTGAGTCTGGTCAGAGCTTGCTTTATCTAACCAATGCTGCACAGCTCAACCTACCTTGTAGGCATGGGCAGGGGGAAAATGGCAAGAGGTGTGGTGCTTGTCCACGCCTCAGCAAAAAAATACATTAAAAACATCAGCCACGTTGTCGTCTTCAATTCCCTCAACCTGTATTCTCCCTCCTGATGTTTCTTTGGTCCCAGTCCTTTGTTAATGAAATCCCACCATTCCTTGGGAGTTTTCTTCTTTAGGTCCCGGATTTCAGTTTTGTAGTAGTTTGTCTTTACTTATATATATAAAAAAAATTGATCTACATTTTTTTTTTAAATACCCTGCTGTTAGCTTTTTGCACTGAGAATTTAATTATTGACATAAATATTTTAATGGTTTTAGGTTTAATGTGAACAACACTTTTTATTCTGCTCATTTTACCTGTAATCTGTACCTCTTCTGTATCAGTATTCCTCCTCGTACTCCTCTTCCCTTCATCTTGACCATGCTTCTCGCTGGGGCCGTTGATAACAGAAGTTTGACTAATACATTAAAGCTGGGAATTAGAAAGTGTCACTCTGCATGCATATGCAAGTGTTTCTTCTATTACTGGGCAGAACAATGACTGCAGTTTTATGAAAATCTGTGCTTTGAGGATCTGGCAACAATATTTGTACACTATTTTTATGGATGGAAATTTGCACAGTCAAGGGTCCCTTTTTGGCTGTCTCACCTGAATGTGGACTTATTTACTTTCTTGTAAAGAATGTGAAATGTCTGAGGGCAAACTCTCCCCCTCCTTCGTTTGGGAAAGCAGATCCATCTTTCTCTGGCAGTTTGCGGACCTTCCAGTGTTTGCTTCCTGACAATCGATACGCATGCATATTTCATCCTTTGGGTTAAGAGCAGAATCTTTTTCCCCTGCTGTGCCTTTTGATTTCTGCTCCTCTATGACCCCCACTGGGAAAATGGTGTGGATGTCTGCGGTCCCACGGTTATTCACTCCACCAAGTAGCGATGTAATACTGTTTCAACTGAAGGCCTTTCTCTGGGTAATCACACCAGACTCTGGTGCTGAACCATGTCTGACTCTGAGAAACAGCACTGTAGTACATTAGCTGGCTAGCATTAATATGACCCCATTAACAGTTACATTCTAGTCTCTCTCAGGGCAGTCTTTGTGTCCACAGAAACAGCAGTTTTGTTCGTAATTTAATTTAATTTGGAAAACGTGTCTGAATTCTCAATGGTAACATTACAGACAGGGCATTAAAGCAGCAGCCTACTGTTTGCTGTCTACCTCAAAACAGATTACAATAGGGCTGGACACATGACATTGTGAACCACTGTCTACTATGCCAATGACCTCTGCCCTATGAGAGGCCACTGAGAGTGTTAAGAGTGTCCTAGATTGAGTCTTCTCACTGGGTTGACTTCCCTGGAGCAGCCCTGTAAATCTCTGCCCACATTAGACTGCTGTGTGTCAGTCGCCTCCTCAGCGAGGGGGAGAGAGAGGGAGAGCAGGGGAATGAGAGACGCGTCTCAATGTGACTGCAGTGGTTTGAACAGAGCTGCTTTAATAGTGTCCCTCCCAGACTCCTCCTTTCCCTCCCCTTCCTCATAACCTCCCTCTTTCCTCTTCTCTTCTCTCCTGTCCTTCCTTTCCTTTCTTCCACTCTCCTCTCCTCCACCTCTCCCCTCACTTATTTCCTCGGCTCCGTCTCTCCTCTCTTCTCCCCCACTCCTCCCCCCGTCAGTACAGTAATTAGCTCAGAGGCTCAGAAAGAAGGACGGAAAAGATGAGCCCTGATGCAGGGAGCCGAGGGGATTGCTGGTCAGGTGGTCTAACTCCTCTGATGGCTCTGAGGAAGTTCAGGAGGAGTTTACTGTAAATGTCGCTATCTGCACTCTTAGCGCCGCTGCAACCTTTCAGATGCTCCATCTATCCCAGGCCTCCAAAAGAGAAGCTAATATGAGGGCTGACAGCTCTGGCTCAACACAGAGTACAATTACAACCAGAGCCAGGTACCAATCAGGCCAGCCTCTATCACCTCACTCACACCCTCCCTCCATTTGTCTCTCTGTCGTCTATCCTTGGCATCTGCACCACTATATCCCCCTGCTCTCTCTGCCTCTGGTGTAGTGGTGTATAGAGAGATTTGCTGACACTGTGTTTGTGAAGTCTGTGTTTGCGTGAGATAAATATATATTTTGGAGATGAAGATTAGGTGTCTAATCTCTTTCTCCGTCTCGCACACACACGTTCTCGCTCTCACACGTCTTTTCTGTTCTTTCCTTCACTCTCTCTCCCTCTCTCTCTGTTCTCTCCTATGCTCTGCCACTTAGGTCAGATGAAGGTGTCAGGTTAGATGGGATCAATAGGGGACTTGTCAGGACTAGTGAGGGGGTAGAGAAAGCGCTTTCAGTATTTCTAATCAATACCATAATCACTTCTCCTACCTACAAAGGGCCCCCAAGGCCACGATCAATTGTTTACTCAGTATTACTTTCATCTCCTGTTGATCCACAGGACAAGTGACATGACTGTTTAAGTGTGTACAGTTGAAGTCGGAAGTTTACATACACCTTAGCCAAATACATTTAAACTCAGTTTTTCACAATTCCTGACATTTAATCCTAGTAAAAATTCCCTGTCTTAGGTCAGTTAGGATCACCACTTTATTTAAAAAATGTGCAATGTCTGAATAATAGTATAGAGAATGATTTATTTCAGTTGGGTCAGAAGTTTACATACACTCAATTAGTATTTGGTAGCATTGCCTTTAAATTGTTTATCTTGGGTCAAACGTTTCAGGTAGCCTTCCACAAGCTTCCCACAATAAGTTGGGTGAATTTTGGCTCATTCCTCTTGAGTCAGGTTTGTAGGCCTCCTTGCTCGCACACACTTTTTTTCAGTTCTGCCCAAAAATGTTCTATAGGATTGAGGTGAGGGCTTTGTGATGGCCACTCCAATAAGCCATTTTGCCACAACTTTGAAAGTTGTCATGGGGTCATTGTCCATTTGGAAGACCCATTTGTGACCAAGCTTTAACTTCATGACTGATGTCTTGAGATGTTGCTTCAATATATCCACATAATTTTCCTCCCTCATGATGCCATCTATTTTGTGAAGTGCACCAGTCTGTCCTGCAGCAAAGCACCCCCACAACATGATGCTGCCACCCCTGTGCTTCACAGTTGGGATGGTGTTCTTCGGCTTGCAAGCCTCCCCCTTTTTCCTCCAAACATAACGATGGTGAGTATGGCCAAACAGTTCTATTTTAGTTTCATCAGACTAGAGGACATTTCTGCAAAAAGTATGATCTTTGTCGCCATGTGCAGTTGCAAACCGTAGTCTGGCTTTTTTCTTCCTTGCAGAGCAGCCTTTCAGGTTATGTCAATATAGGACTCGTTTTACTTTGAATATAGATACTTTTGTACATGGTTCCTCCAGCATCTTCACAAGGTCCTTTGCTGTTGTTCTGAGATTGATTTGCACTTTTCACACCAAAGTACGTTCATCTCTAGGAGACAGAACGCGTCTCCTTCCTGAGCGGTATGACAGCTGTGTGGTCCCATGATGTTTATACTTGCGTACTATTGTTTGTACAGATGAATGTGGTACCTTCAGGCGTTTGGAAATTGCTCCCAATGATGAACCAGACTTGTGGAGGTCTACAATTGTTTTTCTGAGGTCTTGGCTGATTTCTTTTGATTTTCCCATGATGTCAAGCAAAGAGGCACTGAGTTTGAAGGTAGGCCTTGAAATACATCCACAGGTACACCTTCAATTGACCCAAATGATGCCAAATGATGCCTATCAGAAGCTTCTAAAGCCATGACATTTTCTGGAATTTTCCAAGCTGTTTATTGGCACAGTCAACTTAGTGTATGTAAATTTCTGACCCACTGGAATTGTGATATAGTTAATTATAAGTGAAATAATCTGTCTGTAAACAATTGTTGGAAAGTAGATGTCCTAACCGACTTGCCAAAACTATAGTTTGTTAACAAGAAATTTGTGGAGTGGTTGAAAAGCAAGTTTTAATGACTCCTCCAACCTAAGTGTATGTAAACTTACGACTTCAACTGTATGTATGTACTGTGTGTGACATTTGTGTGTCAAATCAAGTACAATTTTATTTGTCACATGCACCGAATACAATGGGTGTAGACTTAACCATGAAATGCTTGCTTACTTGCCCTGCCCAACGATGCGGAGTTAAAATAATAATATTATCACAAGGATTAAAATACACAAACATTTTGCTATATACAGGGAGTACCAGTACCAGATCAATGTGCAGGGGTATTTGAGGTAGATACAGTGCCTTCAGAAAATTTTCACACCCCTTGACTTGCCCATATTTTGTTGTATAACAAATTATGATTAATGGAAAATAAAACTGAGTGTACAAAACATTAAGGACACCTGCTCTTCACATGACCTAGATTGACCAGGTGAATCCAGGTGAAAGCTATGATCCCTTATTGCTCTCAAATCCACTTCAATCAGTGTAGATGAAGGGGAGGAGACAGGTTACAGGAGGATTTTTAAGCCTTGAGACAATTGAGACAATTGAGACATGTGTGCCATTCAGAGGGTGAATGGACAAGACAAAAGATTTAAGTGCCTTTGAACGGGGTATAGTAGTAGGTGCCAGACGCACTGGTTTTGTCAAGAACTGTAACACGACTAGGTTTTTCATGCTCAACAGTTTCCCGTGTGTATCAAGAAAGGTCCACCACTCAAAGGACATCCAGCCAACTTGATACAACTGTGGGAAGCAATGCGGTAAACATGGGCCAGCATCCCTGTGGAACGCTTTCGACACCTTGTAGAGTCTATGCCCTGACGAATTGAGGCTGTTCTGAGTGCAAAAGAGGGGGGAGCTCAATATTAGGAAGGTGTTCTTAATGTTTTATATACTTGGTGTAACTTGATTTAAAACACAGGTATAAATACACGGGATGATGGGGAAGATGGGCGACACCTGGAGGGGGGTGGAGACAAGCACAGAGGTGAAACCGATCAGGGCATGACATACCCATAACACTGGGTGTATTAATACACCATCCAAATAAATAACTGCACCATGCTCAATGGGATATTTAATGTCAACTTTTCTTACCAATATACCAATAGGTGTCATTTGCGAACCGCAGGAAAACCTACATGGTCTTTGTGGTTGAACCTGTGCTTAAAATTCGCTGCTCAGCTTTGGGAACTATTTGTATGTGTGGAGTATAGAGATGGGGTAGTCATTTAAAAATAATTTTAAACAATTATTGCATACAGGGAGTCTATGCAACTTATCTGACTTCTTAAGCACATTTTTACTTCTGAACTTATTTATGCTTGCCATAACAAAAGGATTGAACACTTATTGACTCAAGACATTTCAGCTTTTCATTTAGTTAATTTGTAAACATTTATAACAACTTAATTCCACTTTGACATTATGGGGTATTGTGTGTAGATCAGTGACACAAAATCGAAATGTAATCAATTTTAAATTCAGGCTGTAACATAACAAAATGTGGAAAAATTCTAAGGGTGTGAATACTTTCTGAAGGCACTGTATGTACATGGCAGTGTAAATTGACTAGGCATCAGGATAGATAATAATACAAGTAAAATAAAGAACGGAGTAGCAGCAGCATATGATGCGTGTGTATTTATGTGTGCGTATGTAGTGTATAGACGCCTCACAAGTCCTCAACTGACAGCTTCATTAAATAGAACCCGCAAAACCCCAGTCTCAACGTCAACATTGAAGAAGCGACTCCGGGATGCTGGCCTTCTAGACTGAGTTGCAAAGAAAAAGGCATATCTCAGACTGGCCAATAAGAAGAAAAGATTAAGATGGGCAAAAGAACACAGACACTGGACAAAGGAACTCTGCCTAGAAGGCCAGCATCCCGGAGTCACCATTTCACTGTTGACGTTGAGACTGGTGTTTTGCAGGTACTATTTAATGAAGCTGCCAGTTGAGGACTTGTGAGGCGTCTGTTTCTCAAACTAGACACTCTAATGTAGTTGTCCTCTTGCTCAGTTGTGCACCGGGGCCTCCCACTCCTCTTTCTATTCTGGTTAGAGACAGCTTGCGCTGTTCTGTGATAGGAGTAGTGCACAGCGTTGTACCAGATCTTCAGTTTCTTGGCAATTTCTCGCATGGAATAACCTTCATTTCTCAGAACAAGAATAGACTGACGAGTTTCAGAAAAAAGTATTTGTTTCTAGCCATTTTGAGCCTTTAATCGAACCCACAAATGCTGATGCTCCAGATACTCAACTATTAGCTAACACAACGTGCCATTGGAACACAGGAGTGACGGTTGATAATAATGGGCCTCTGTACGCCTATGTAGATATTCCATAAAAAATCAGCCGTTTCCAGCATGAACAATGTCTACACAGTATTTCTGATCAATTTGATGTTATTTTAATGGACAAAAAATGTGTTTTTCTTTCAAAAACAAGGACATTTCTAAGTGACTCCACACTTTTGAACGGTACTGTGTATGTATGTATATATATATATATGAATATATATATATATATATATTGCTCAAAAAAATAAAGGGAACACTTAAACAACACATCCTAGATCTGAATGAAATAAATAATCTTATTAAATACTTTTTTCTTTACATAGTTGAATGTGCTGACAACAAAATCACACAAAAATAATCAACGGAAATCCAATTTATCAACCCATGGAGGTCTGGATTTGGAGTCACACTCAAAATTAAAGTGGAAAACCACACTACAGGCTGATCCAACTTTGATGTAATGTCCTTAAAACAAGTCAAAATGAGGCTCAGTAGTGTGTGTGGCCTCCACGTGCCTGTATGACCTCCCTACAACGCCTGGGCATGCTCCTGATGAGGTGGCGGATGGTCTCCTGAGGGATCTCCTCCCAGACCTGGACTAAAGCATCCGCCAACTCCTGGACAGTGTGTGGTGCAACGTGGCGTTGGTGGATGGAGCGAGACATGATGTCCCAGATGTGCTCAATTGGATTCAGGTCTGGGGAACGGGTGGGCCAGTCCATAGCATCAATGCCTTCCTCTTGCAGGAACTGCTGACACACTCCAGCCACATGAGGTCTAGCATTGTCTTGCATTAAGAGGAACCCAGGGCCAACCGCACCAGCATATGGTCTCACAAGGGGTCTGAGGATCTCATCTCGGTACCTAATGGCAGTCAGGCTACCTCTGGCGAGCACATGGAGGGCTGTGCGGCCCCCCAAAGAAATGCCACTCCACACCATGACTGACCCACCGCCAAACCGGTCATGCTAGAGGATGTTGCAGGCAGCAGAACGTTCTCCACGGCGTCTCCAGACTCTGTCACGTCTGTCACGTGCTCAGTGTGAACCTGCTTTCATCTGTGAAGAGCACAGGGCGCCAGTGGCGAATTTGCCATTCTTGGTGTTCTCTGGCAAATGCCAAACGTCCTGCACGATGTTGGGCTGTAAGCACAACCCCCACCTGTGGACATCGGGCCCTCATACCACCCTCATGGAGTCTGTTTCTGACCGTTTGAGCAGACACATGCACATTTGTGGCCTGCTGGATTTCATTTTGCAGGGCTCTGGCAGTGCTTCTCCTGCTCCTCCTTGCACAAAGGCGGAGGTAGCGGTCCTGCTGCTGGGTTGTTGCCCTCCTACGGCCTCCTCCACATCTCCTGATGTACTGGCCTGTCTCCTGGTAGCGCCTCCATGCTCTGGAAACTACGCTGACAGACACAGCAAACCTTCTTGCCACAGCTCGCATTGATGTGCCATTATGGATGAGCTGCACTACCTGGGCCACTTGTGTGGGTTGTAGACTCCGTCTCATGCTACCACTAGAGTGAAAGCACGGCCAGCATTCAAAAGTGATCAAAACATCAGCCAGGAAGCATAGGAACTGAGAAGTGGTCTGTGGTCCCCACCTGCAGAACCACTCCTTTATTGGGGGTGTCTTGCTAATTGCCTATAATTTCCACCTGTTGTCTATTCCATTTGCACAACAGCATGTGAAATGTATTGTCAATCAGTGTTGCTTCCTAAGTGCACAGTTTGATTTCACAGAAGTGTGATTGACTTGGAGTTACATTGTGTTGTTTAAATGTTCCCTTTATTTTTTTGAGCAGTGTATATATATATATATGAATATATGTGTGTATCTTCTGAGTGTGCATAGAGTTGCTGAAAGGTGGAGTCAGGGCAGATAGTTAATTAATGGTTACCTGATGCTCCGCTACCATTTGCCAGATGGTAGCAGAGTGAACAGTCTATGGCTTGGGTGGCTGGAGTCTGGCATTTTTCGGGCCTTCTTTTGACACCTCCTAATGTAGAGGTCCTGGATGGCAGGGAGCTTGGCCCAAGTGAAGTACTGGGCTGTCCACACCACCCTCTGTAGTGCTTTGCGGTTGAGAGTGCTGCATTTGCCATACCAAGCAGTGATGCAGTCAGTCAAGATGCTCTTGATGTACTGTAGCAGCCGTAGAAACCTTTGAGGATCATGTCAAATCTTTTCAGCCTCCCTAGGGTAAGAGGTGCTGTTGTGCTCTCTTCACAACAGTGTGGGTGTGTGTGGACCATCATAACCCTATCAGTCCTGAGACCTGAGCAAAAATCGGCATTTATCTGGATGTCTTATGTTCAGCCTCACAATTAAGTATTTAACAATTTTCTTTTCAGGACAACCAGGGTTACGAGAAGAACAATTTGACATAAATAGTTTCATTCATGAGTTTTATTGACAAATGTAAATAAATAAAAAATAAAGTCCACCAAAGCAAAAACCGGATAAAAATGTATTTATATGAATGTTGTAAATACAGAAATAGTTTTCTCAATGGGAAATGTATATCCAACTAGGCAGTAACAACTGTGTAGTGTTTGGAGTTTGTGACAGCAACTATCATAATATTAATACATTTAATTTCAGTAGCGCTTTTAATTAGTTATCTCAAAGCTCTACTGAGTAGGCTTGGACGATATACTCTATACCAGGATATTTCAAAATATAAATTTGGGGGGGTTTTGGGGACACCCCCACCTTGTGGGTGCTGTGGGGGTGTGTGCTATGCCATTGCTTCTAACTATAAGTTAAGTATAACCATAAGAAATCTAAGATGTGTCAGATAAATTATGTCCAGCTCAGGGCCCCAGCTATGCTTTTGGTTTGCTAACTTGCTAGCTAAATGGCTAGATGTTAAGATCAAGCTTCTCGGGTTATAGCAGAGACATTCAATCCCCTCCTCGATCAAGATCCCTGTTGCCTTAATTGTTTTGTGCGTCAAAAATAGCGCCCCTTGTATGCAAATTCAGTAATACCATATACCATGGTGTGGTACAGAAATGGTATGACGGTTTGAGAATCTGGATACCACCCCGTCTTCTGAGCAATTTTTTTTTTTTAATGATATATACAATAACTAAATACATTTACAATCGAGGCAGGTAAAATTGCAATAGTTGGATAGGTGCTAAATATATTTTAGATTGGGACTAGGACTATGAAAAAAAGTATGTAGAAGAGGGATTTAAGGCCCGTTTTAAAAGTTGAGTGATCCCCAGTCCACCTGGTCGTGCTGCTGCTCCAGTTTCAACTGTTCTGCCTGCGGCTATGGAACCCTGACCCGTTCACTGTATGTGCTACCTTGTCCCGGACCGGCTGTTTTCGAAGCTCTCTCTCTCTACCACACCTGCAGTCTCTCTCTGAATGATCGGCTATAAAAAGCCAACTGACATTTACTCCTGAGGTGCTGACCTGTTGCACCCTCTACAACCACTGTGATTATTATTATTATTATATGACCCTGCTGGTCATCTATGAATGTTTGAACATCTTGGCCGTGTTCTGTTATAATCTCCACACTGTCACAGCCAGAACCGTTCGCTGCCCGCACCTGCCCACCCGACTAGCATCACCACCCTGGACGGTTCCGACCTAGAATATGTGGACAACTATAAATACCTAGGTGTCTGGTTAGACTGTAAACTCTCCTTCCAGACTCATATTAAACATCTCCAATCCAAAATCAAATCTAGAATCGGCTTTCTATTTCGCAACAAAGCCTCCTTCACTCACGCCGCCAAACTTACCCTAGTAAAACTGACTATCCTACCGATCCTGGACTTCGGCGATGTCATCTACAAAATAGCTTCCATTACTCTACTCAGCAAACTGGATGCAGTCTATCACAGAGCCATCCGTTTTCTTACCAAATCACCTTATACCACCCACCACTGCGACCTGTATGCTCTAGTTGGCTGGCCCTCGCTACATATTCGTCGCCAGACCCACTGGTTCCAGGTCATCTATAAGTCTATGCTAGGTAAAGCTCCGCCTTATCTCAGTTCACTGGTCACGATAACAACACCCACCCGTAGCACACGTTCCAGCAGGTATATCTCACTGATCATCCCCAAAGCCAACACCTCATTTGGCCGCCTTTCCTTCCAGTTCTCTGCTGCCAGTGACTGGAACGAATTGCAAAAATCGCTGAAGTTGGAGACTTTTATTTCCCTCACCAACTTTAAACATCAGCTACCTGAGCTGCTAACCGATCGCTGCAGCTGTACATAGTCCATCTGTAAATTGCCCACCCAATCTATCTACCTCATCCCCATACTGTTTTTATTTTATTTACTTTTCTGCTCTTTTGCACACTAGTATTTCTACTTGCACATCATCATATGCTCATTTATCACTCCAGTGTTAATCTGCTAAATTGTAATTATTCGCTCCTATGGCCTATTTATTGCCTACCTCCTCATGCCTTTTGCACACACTGTATATAGACTTTCTTTTTTCCCTACTGTGTCATTGACTTGTTTATTGTGTTATTGGCTTGTTTATTGTTTACTCCATGTGTAACTCTGTGTTGTTGTCTGTGTCACACTGCTTTGCTTTATCTTGGCCAGGTCGCAGTTGTAAATGAGAACTTGTTCTCAACTAGCCTACCTGGTTAAATAAAGGTGAAAAAAAAGAGGACTGGCCACCCCTCATAGCCTGGTTCCTCTCTAGGTTTCTTCCTACGTTCCTGCCTTTCTAGGGAGTTTTCCAAGCCACTGTGCTTCTACATCTGCATTGCTTGCTGTTTGGGGTTTTAGGCTGGGTTTCTGTACAGCACTTTGTGACATCGGCTGATGTAAAAAGGGCTTTATAAATACATTTGATTGATTGAAATTTGATTGATGGAGCGGCTCTCAGATTATTAGGGAGAGCATTCCATAGGTGAGGGGCAAGGGAGCAGAAGGCTTGGTCCCCCATAGTTTGGAGATGGGTTTTGGGGACTTGAGGCAGTGGCTGTAGAGGAGAGTTTCAGGTGGCTCGCTATTGAGATGAGGTTGCATACTTAGGTGGGGCTCAATCCATTCGATTTTGAAATCGATCCTGTACACCGAGTATATCAAACATTAGGAACACTTTCCTAATATTGAGAGCTTCGGTAGTGATTTGGCTGGGAGGCCCCCAAACAGTGCATTGCTGTAGTTGATCAAAGAGAAATCAAAGGTGTGGATGAGTTTCTCTGCATTTGGCTGGGAGAGTGATGGTATGACCCGGGCAATGTTTTTTGAGATGGAAAATGATATTTTAGGGAGTGGGGTCACGGCCAGGGTCGCCATTGTACAGCGCCCCTGGAGCAATTAGAGTTAAGTGCTTTGCTCAAGGGCACAGCAACAGATCATTTTTTCTCACCTTGTTAGATCCGGTATTCGAACTAGCAAACTTTCGGTTACTTCTCCTGTAGTCACGTTCTGCTCGTTGGTCTTACTGACGTTGAGGGAGAGGTTTTTGTCATGGCACCACACTAACACTAAGTCTCTGACCTACCTGTAGGCTGTCTCATCGCCATCAGTGATCAGGCCTACCACAGTTGTGTCATCAGCAAACTTGATGTTGGAGTCATGCGTGGGTGAACAGTGAGTACAGGAGGTGACTAAGCACACACCCTTGAGGGGCCCCTGTGTTTAGGGTCAGCGTGGCGGAGGTGGTGTTGTCTATCCTCACCACCTGGGGCCATCCTGTCAGGAAGTCCAGGATCTTTTAACAGAGGGAGGTGTTAAGTCTCAGGGTCACCAGCTTGGTGATGAGCTTGGTGGGAACTATGGGGTTGAACGCTGAGCTGTAGTCTGTGAACAGCATATTTACATACACAGAGTGTACAAAACATTATGAACACCTTATTAATATTGAGTTGCACCCCCTTTTGCCCTCAGAACAGCCTCAATTCATTGTGGCATGGACTCTACAAGGTGTCTTGAGTGTTCCACAGGGATGCTGGCCCATGTTGACTACAATGCTTCCCACAGTTGTCAAGTTGGTTGGATGTCCTTTGGGTGGTCGATCATTCTTTATACACACGGGAAACTGTTGCAGTTCCTGACACACACACACCGGTGCGCCTGGCACCTGCTACCATATCCCTTTCAAAGGCATTACATCTTTTGTCTTGCCCATTCATCCTCTGAATGGCACACACACACAATCCATGTCTCAATTGTCAAAAATCCTTCTTTAACCTGTCTCCTCCCCTTCAGCTACACTGACTGAATAAGACTTAACAAGTGACATATACAAGTCTCCATTGTGATGTGCTGCTCTTGTACAGATGACCCGCCCCTGTTAATTACCTCGTTAATGATTCATCCTTGTTAATGATGTTTGCCGTCTCTAGAGCAAAGAAATTAGCAAATATTACTTGGGGACGGCGGGAGAGAAAAGAGAGGGGGAATGTAAAAAAAAATCTAACATTTAAGTGGGGGGGATTAGTGGGAGGGTTTCTGCTGGAAAGGAGAGCTCATCTTGTGCGGTAGAGGACATATTCAGAAAACTTTTAGCCCATCAAAAAGACTGGATTTCCCTGTGGGAATGCTATAGATGTGTCCACATACACATGCCCTCACCTTTATTTCAACCCATACAAACCTCTAAGCATATACACATGTACTCAATTGTAGAATAGTTGATAACATATGCTTGACATTGAATATAAATAAGACCTCAGTGATTTGTTTTTCCTCCAGACAACAGCCAATCACTCAACATTTTGATCAAAGGAGAGTGAATCAAGCAGGTTTCTGATGTTAAATACAGTATCTTTGAATCAACTCTCAACTTAAGTTTGATAAACACGTAATACAAATCAGCAGATCAGTGAACGCAAGTCTCAGCTGTTAAGTTAATAAGAAACTGTTTACCCTTTGATACTGCACTTATATGTTTTACACACGATCATTTCGAAAATATCTCATCTGCATGACAACGTGGACTCACAAACTCACAGTAAACAAATCTATAGAATCACTCTCCAATAAAGCCTTAAATTGCTTCTCAGCAGTCTGTCTTCAGTTCAACTCACATTCTCTCTGTCACATTCTCTGTCACAATGGTAATCATTCTCACTCAAAATGTTCTTTGAATAAGTTTTGCTGTAACTTTAGTGAAGTTAGAGTATTGTCTGAGCTCATGTGTAGATAGCTGCTGTGCTCCTCTTGAGGGTATTAGCCTGCACTGCTGATGTCCAGGCAGCGCTCTGCCTGATCAATCATTGTTTTGCTGGCCACTTTACTCTGTTCATTGATTGTTTATCTGCTGTTCTCTTTTACTCCTCAGACTTTCTGTTGTGTACTGATTTCAGATTGCATTTAGGAAACAATGATACTGTTGAGTCCTGGCATCAGCTTATTGATGCGCCTATCTTTACGTGTATACAACAGAAGTTGTTTTCCCAAATGTGGGTCAAATCTAAATTAAATTACGTTTTATTTGTCACATGCTTTGTAGACAATAGGTGTAGACTAACAATGAAATGCTTACTTATGGGTCCATTTCCAACAATGCAGAGTTAAAGGTAAGATAAAAATATAAATAGTGACGCAAGGAATAAATACACAGTGAATAACAAGTAGAAAATAACATGGCTATTTACAGGGAAAATGATCTTAAACATTTATAAAATTGTGGATAATCAATGTTCTTTGTCATAGCTTGCTACATATTTACTCTTTCTCATTGTCTCTCTTGTATCAGTGTGAAGATGGTGCTGCTGTGGACTGCTGGAGACATTTTCAAGACGACGTACTTCGTGATGAACCACAGCCCGTCCCAGTTCTCGGTGTGTGGGGCAGTCCAGATCCTCATAGACATGGCCATCCTACTGCAGGTGCTCTTTTACAGCCAGGACATCAGGGTCAAACTGGGATGAACCCTATGACCTTATCATCCTCCAATGCATCAATGCTCTTAATCAAAGACTTATACCTAAACTTGTGTGCCTTACCATGTATTTTTTTTTAAGATATTAGATGGAGAATGCCAGAGAGGTATTGTGTATGTTTTACTATTTGATGCCAGTCATTTGTGTCTTCATAGGTCATTTGCTTTGCTAGTTACTGAAGGGCAGTGTGTGTCCATCAGTCAATCTCTACCGGCTCCACAGGCAGCTTGAACGACACGACGGGCTACTCTGACTGACGACTCCTTCACTGTGTACCTCAGTATGTTTTTAAGATGAAATATAGACATATGTATATGTGTGTCAGTGTGTGTGCGTTTCAGCATGAATTGATTTTAGCCATCGGCATTCTCCAGTGCCACAGGGGCGCAGCAGTCTAAGGCACTGCATCGCAGTGCTAGAGGCGTCACTACAGATCCGGGTTCGATCCCAGGCTGTAACCGGCCGTGATCGAGAGTCCCATAGGGCGGAGCACAATTGGCCCAGCATCGTTAGGGGAGGGTTTGTCCGGTGGGGATTTACAAGTAGGCTGTCATTGTAAATAAGAATGTTCTTCACCAACTTGCTTAGTTAAATAAAGGTTAAATAAATAAAAATGGCAAGGTATTGGTATTTGGTATTTTATTAGAATTCCCATTAGCTGTTGTAAAAGCAGCAGCTACTTTTCCTGGGGTCCACACAGAACATGAAACATGACATAATACAGAACATTAAATCAAATCAAATTTTATTCGTCACATACACATATTTAGCAGATCTTATTGCAGGTGTAGCAAAATGCTTGTGTTCCAACAGTGCAGTAGTATCTAACATTTCACAACAATACACACATCTAAAGGTAAAAGAATGGAATTAAGAAATATATAAATATTACGACGAGCAATGTCGAAGTGGCATTGACTAGAATACAGTATGTAAACATTATTAAAGTGACCATTGATTATATGTCTATTTACATAGGTCAGCAGCCTCTAAGGTGCAGGGTTGAGTAACCGGGTGGTAGCCAGCTAGTGACAATGACTAAGTTCAGGGCAGGGTACTGGGTGGAGGCCAGCTAGTGATTGCTATTTAACAGTCTGTTGGCCTTGAGATAGAAGCTGTTTTTCAGTCATTCGGTCCCAGCTTTGATGCACCTGTACTGACCTCGCCTTCTGGATGATAGCGGGGTGAACGGGCCGTGGCTCGGGTGGTTGATGTCCTTGATGTCCTTTTTGGCCATCCTGTGACATCGGGGGCTGTATGTGTCCTGGAGGGCAGACAGTGTGCCCCCGGTGATGCATTGTGCAGACGGTACCACCCTCTAGAGAGCCCTGCAGTTGCGGGCGGTGCAGTTGCCATACCAGGCGGTGATACAGCCCAACAAGATGCTCTCAATGGTGCATCTGTAAAAGTTTGTGAGGGTCTGTGAGGGGCCAAAAAGGCTCTGTTCAGGTTGAAGCGACGCTGTTGTGCTGTCTTCATCACACTCTCTGTAGGTGGACCATCAGATTGCCAGTGATGTGTACGCCAAGGAACTTGAAGCTTTTCCCCTTCTCCACTGTGGTCTCGTCGATGTGGATGGGGGCGTAGTCCCTCTGCTGTCTCCTGAAGTCCTCCATCAGCTCCTTTGTTTTGTTGACATTGAGGGAGAGGTTATTTACCTGGCACCAGTCCACCAGGGCCCTCACCTCCCTGTAGACTGTCTCGTCATTGTAGGTAATCAAGCCTACTACTGTTGTGTCGTATGCAAACTTGATGATTGAGTTGGAGACGTGTGTGGCCACGCAGTAATGGGTGAACAGGGAGTACAGGAGGGGGCTGAGCACGCACCCTTGTGGGGCCACTGTGTTGAGGATCAGCGTAGTGGAGATGTTATTCCCTACCTTCACAAGACAAGAACAACTCAAGGACAGAACTACATGCATTTAAAAATGACTCGCGTAGCTTACGTATCAATACATACACACAAACTATCTAGGTCAAATAGGGGAGAGGTGTTGTGCCATGGGGTGTTGCTTTATCTGTTTTTTGAAACCAGGTTTGCTGTTCACTTCAGCAATTTGAGATGGGAGTTCCATGCAATAATGGCTCTATATAATACTGTACGCTTTCTTTAATTTGTTCTGTGTTTGGGGACTGTGAAAAGACCCTTGTTGGCATATCTGGTGGGGTAAGTGTGTGTGTCAGAGCTGTGTGTAAGTTGACTATGCAAACATTTTTGAATTTTCAACACATTGTTTCTTATAAAAATAAGTGATGCAGTCAGTCTCTCCACAACTCTTAGCCAAGAGAAACTGGCATGCATCATATTTCTATTAGCCCTCTGATTACAATGAAGAGCAAGATGTCGTGCCGCTGTCACGACTTCCGCCGAAGTTGGTCCCTCTCCTTGTTCGTTCGGTGGTCGACGTCACCGGTTTTCTAGCCGCCACCGATCCACTTTTCATTTTCCATTTGTTTTGTCTTCATTGTACACACCTGGTTTCCATTCCCATAATTATGTTCCTTATTTAACCCTCTGGTTCCCCCATGGTTTTGTGCATGTTTGTTCATTGTAAGTGGGTCTGTCTTTGTGAGCTTGATTATTTTCCTTCTTGAAATATTTGTTGTTTTGAGTAAAGTTACGTGAATTACTCATCTCTGTGTCCTGCGCCTGACTCCGTCTTACCTGCTACACCTAGACGCCTTACATCCGCTCTGTTCTGGGCCAGCTGCTGCTTAACTATATGTATTTTCATGCAGCACTCGACCACACGACTGGACAATAATCAAGATAAGAAGAAACTAGAGCCTGCTTGACTTGCTTTTTGGAGGGCGGTGTCATAAAAGCTGAGCATCTCTTTATTACGGACAGACCTCTCCCCATCTTTACAACCATTGAATCTATATGTTTTGACCATGACGGTTTAAGTCTCCTGAACTTGTTCAACAGCCGCACCATTCATTACCAGATTCAGCTGAGGTCTTGTACAAATACAATGCTCAGAATGTATACAGTACATCTACAGGAAGCATGGCCCACATTCATCACTGACAAACAGCTATTTCTGGAGAGCAGCTTTCTACTCACCAAGCAGAACTGCCGGCCTGTGACTGAGGGAAAGGAACTATATTGAAAATGTTGTACTTGGGATCACAGCTACCTAAATGACAGTACAATGATATAAAAAGGATCCATTAAAACATACTGTTAGTCTTGGATTGTTCCTTTAACCTTTGCTAACAAGTACTGTAGCCACATTTTAAGAACTTCCAATGGTCAGTTGAGGGAATGTTGTGGAGTAAATCGTTATGGTGTTCTGAATCTGGTCCTTTAGAGAGACTATAATGGAGGCTTTCCAGCTCAGTTAGTCTCTGTGGTCACACTGGCGTCGTCATCAGTTCCACGCTGTTTAGTTTTATTAAGAGCCATCCGAGAAGACGGAGCTACCTATGATTTGTTAGGGAACAGCTTTATGGTCATCAGAGGGACATTTTGTTTTCTCCTTGCATTGTTTCCTTAGTAGTTTAACACTAGACACTGCTGAAAGGAAGAGAGATCAAGAGATGAATGCTGAATGTCTGTGCCTGCCTACCTGTCTTCCTCAACTGTCCTCCATGAATTGCCAGGCTATAAGTGCCTGTGGCCTCCCAGTGCTGGGACAGTGATAATCATTTACGAGGCTAATGTTTGCACAGCGTGCAGAAAGTGGCCCTGCCTCGTTACATTTCCCATCTGTAGCTGACGGTCCTGCCTGCCTCTGCCTGGCAATGTGAAGCTGAAAACAAGGGACAGATTGCCTGTAAAGTGTGTGTGTGATGCCATCCTCCAAATAAAGAAAATAATTGTTGCGACTTCTATTTCAAAAGGTGTTAAAATACAGTGTAGGTAGCTGATAGGATCATACTCAAATCTGCCTAATACCAATCCCCAAAACATCTTTGCTCTGTGTTATGATTTTATGTAAGTATAGAAAAAACAATTACATTATTTATCGTCCTTTTTATTCTGCCATATAATACAGGCTGTTGATGCAAGAAGGCTTCTTGCGTTCTGTTTTCTTATTGTTTTTATATCCTATAGGCTGTTATCTTGATGTTTATCAGGATGATTGTTTTTCTTTGAGCTCAGCATGTTTGTATACCTGTGTTCCTCCCTATGTTTAATATACTTGGTCTGTTGGCAGCCTTGTATACCCCAGGAAATAATGGCCATCCATACACACACCCGTCCAATGGCAAGCTACAGTTGAAGTTGGACGTTTACATACACCTTAGCCAAATACATTTAAACTCAGTTTTTCACAATTCCTGAAATGTAATCCTAGTAAAAATTCCCTGTCTTAGGTCAATTAGGATCACCACTTTATTTTAAGAATGTGTAATGTCAGAATAATAGTAGAGAGAATGATTTATTTCAGCTTTTATTTATTTCATTACATTCCCAGTGGGTCAGAAGTTTACATACAATCAATTAGTATTTGGTAGCATTGCCTTTAAATTGTTTAACTTGGGTCAAACGTTCCGGGTAGCCTTCCACAAGCTTCCCACAATAAGTTGGGTGAATTTTGGCCTATTCCTCCTGACAGAGCTGGTGTAACTGAGTCAGGTTTGTAGGCCTCCTTGCTCGAACACGCTTTTTCAGTTCTGCCCACAAATGTTCTATAGGATTGAGGTCAGGGCTTTGTGATGGCCACTCCAATACCTTGACTTTGTTGTCCTTAAGCCATTTTGCCACAACTTTGGAAGTATGCTTGGGGTCATTGTACATTTGGAAGAACCATTTGCGACCAAGCTTTAACTTCCTGACTGATGTCTTGAGATGTTCCTTCAATATATCCACATAATTTTCCTCCCTCGTGATGCTATGTTTTTTGTGAAGTGCACCAGTCCCTCCTGCAGCAAAGCACCCCCACAACATGATGCTGCCACCCCCGTGCTTTACGGTTGCGATGGTGTTCTTCGGTTTGCAAGCCTCCCCCTTTCTCATCCAAACAGATGGTCGTTATGGCCAAACAATTCTATTTTTGTTTCATCAGACCAGAGGAAATTTCTCCAAAAAGTACGATCTTTGTCCCCATGTGCAGTTGCAAACCGTAGTCTGACTTTTTTAAGGGGGTTTTGGAGCAGTGGCTTCTTCCTTGCTGAGCAGCCTTTCAGGTTATGTCGATATAGGACTTGTTTTACTATGGATATAGATACCTTTGTACCTGTTTCCTCCAGCATCTTCACAAGGTCCTTTGCTGTTGTTCTGGGATTGATTTGCACTTTTCGCAGCAAAGTACATCCATCTCTAGGAGACAGAACGCATCTCCTTCCTGAGCGGTATGACGGCTGCGTGGTCCCATGGTGATTATACTTGCGTACTATTGTTTGTACAGATGAACATGGTACCTTCAGGTGTTTGGAAATTGCTCCCAAGGATGAACCAGACTTGTGGAGATCTACAATTTCTTTCCTGAGGCCTTGGCTGATTTCTTTTGATTTTCCCATGATGTCAAGCAAAGAGGCACTGAGTTTGAAGGTAGGCCTTGAAACACATCCACAGGTACACCTCCAATTGACTCAAATGATGTCAATTAGCCTATCAGAAGCTTCTAAAGCCATGACATCATTTTCTGGAATTTTCCAAGCTGTTTAAAGGCACAGTCAACTTAGTGTATGTAAACTTCTGACCCACTAGAATTGTGATACAGTGAAATAATCTGTCTGTAAACAATTGTTGGAAAAATGACTTGTGTCATGCACAAAGTATATGTCCTAACCGACTTGCCAAAACTATAGTTTGTTAACAAGAAATTTGTGGAGTGGTTGAAAAGCAAGTTTTAATGACTCCAACCTAAGTGTATGTAAACTTCCGACTTCAACTGTAATGTATAATGAGTGTAAAAAAAACATTAAGAACACATTCCTAATATTGAGTTTTTTGCCCTGAGAACAGCCTCAATTTGTCGGGGCATTGATGCTACAATATGTCGAAAGCATTTCACAGGGATGCTGGCTCATGTTGATTCCAATGCTTCCCACAGTTGTGTCAAGTTGTCTGGATGTCCTTCGGGTGGTGGACCATTCTTGATACACACGGAAACAATCGGTGTATACCGTATGTGTTAAAGTACTATCTATCCAGATGTTATGTATATGAAATTATGTTATTCCTGCTATGTAACTACATTGTAAAACAATAAGTGCAATGTATGTAAAATGTACATGTAACAAAAAAGGAAAAGCTGTAAAAACAAAGAGGATGGTGGATGAGTCAATCTTTTTTTTACTTCATAGGAAATAATGTATATTAATGTGTGTTATATGATCAGTTACTGTCCAAATTGTCAAATTTTCAAAAGTCTGTTGTAGGTAATTGAATCAAAAGTGTGTATCTAGGAAACATTTGTATTAGCCCAAACAACTGTTTTTATAAACCATTCATAGCAACACCTGGTCATTTGTCAGGTTTGTGTAAGGTGATGTGTATACAGAGTGAGACGACAGGCAAATATTTATATGCGTGGGTTTGATGAGAGTAGGAACCTGCCTGTGAAACACTGTTCAAATCAGCGAAGCTAAAAATTGTTACATTTGTCTATATACTTGAGAATTTTGGATTTGAGATCAAATGTTTTATATGAGACGACAGTATAGCATGTCACCTTTTATTTGAGGATATTTTCATTCATATCTGTATTACCGTTTAGAAATGAAATCTCTTTGTCTAGTCCCCCCATTTGAACATTTGTTTTTTAATAAGTATTTAGACAAATTCAATTATAAGTAGTCAAAAGTTTAGTATTTGGTCCCATATTCCTAGAACGCAATGACTAGCTTGTGGCTCTATAAACTTGTTGGATGCATTTGCAGTTTGTTTTGGTTGTGTTTCAGATTATGTTGTGTTAGAAATTAATGGTAAATAATGTATTATGTCATTTTGGAGTAACTTTTATTGTAAATTGTAAACCTTTGGTATTTTTGTATTTAAATGTATGTTGCTATGTCCTTGAGCTGTTCTTGTTTATTCATGTTCTGTATTATGTAATGTTTTATGTTCTGTGTGGACCCCAGCTAATGGGCATCCTAATAAAATCCTAAATCCTATGAAACATTTTATCTCAAATCCCAAATGCTGGAGTACAGAGCCAAATTAAAAGTTTTAGCTTCACTGTCCAAATAAATAGGTAGGGGAATGTGTATTCAAAGCCTCTTCTCCTTGTCATGGTTCAGATGAACTGGATAATGTATTACCATAGCTAGCTATAAGTCTATGTAGAGGAGGTCCAGGTGGACAGTATCTCCAGGAGAATATAAATTAAATATTCAAACCTGAGGGAGGGAGGGAGGGTCTCTAGATTATAGATGAGAAGTCTCCTCTCTAATTCTCCACTCCCCCACTTATAGACAGGCCCATCCATTAATGATGGTATGTCAAATTATCAATGCTGGGATTGCTGGGTAATCATCCTTGACTCCGGGTTGAGGGGTGCGGGGTGGGGGGTGGGGCTGCAGACAGTGGGGAAGTGGTGTTGCCACTGCTGAGAACAGACCAGGGCCAGGCCAGGAAGCCCTGCTCTGTGATGGATGGCCTCATCTGACCCTCTGACTTTGGCCTCAACAGACAGCCCAGTGATGGAGAGCTTGGCAGTTTAAAGCACATACTGTAACTCTGACCTAACATATAGCCTAGGCCAAGCAAACAGCTGAGCACACCTAAAAAATAAAATGGCATAGTAGGAAATATAAAGGCATTATGGCTGGTAATTTAACCTACATTGGTTTTTGTTGTGTAAATTCACAGTAATGTTAAGTTGGGACATATTTTATTTTTTATTACATAATGAAATTAGATTTTTGAAATTGATGAATTTGTATTTTTACTAAGTCTGAGTCTTTTACAGTATTTTGGGAGTCAGTCTAACTGAGCAACCCTCCCGTGTCAAATGGGTTTTCTGTGGCAAGATATATGGAACTGTTGTCCTTAGCTTTCACTACCATTTTTCCCTCCAAGATTAAGTTTGGAGTGGGGAAATATGTTCCGTACATCCATCTTCCGTGCAGAGATTTATATTTGTATTAACTGGCTGTTGTAGGTGGTGTCCCACATGAAATGCAGGCTCCCAGAGTACAGTGTATTTATCACAGGAAAATGCTAGAAGTGTCATATTGCAAGAGGACATTACTGTTGTGTCCGAGTTGGCAAGCAAGATGGAAGATAACAGATAAGCATCGATAGGAAGAAGAGTCAGTAAAGGCTGGATGTGGTTTCTTGATGGAAGAGAAGGGGGTTGGGGCTAAGATGCTGCTTTCTCATACTCTAAAAGGAACTCAAGGACTTAGAGATGACCTCAACACTAGATGGGAAGTGACATGTGGTATGTCGTTGTGCTCATCATGCAAGTCATGCAACTTTGTGCATGCGACTCTCTCCGAGTCATCACATTAAAATCCAATTGTCTGTAAAGCCGTGTGACGAGCAAGGCTGTCCTCTCGATCGCCGTTCCCCAGTTCAAGTTCACTCATTCCAGGCATGCTAAGGGCTCTGTAATACCCTGAAGATTCCACCATGTAACATTTATTTACCAGCCTAACCACCCCTTAACCCGCTACCACCTGGCACTTGGTAATGAATGACGTGGGCAGACACAGTGGATGAGGAAGAGAGAGAGGCACTGGGGTCATACATTTAATTAAGTGATAATGCCCAAGAGGCCGGTGTTTGGAGGATCTTTGGCACGGGTGTTGTTACTGTAGGCCCCTGTGCCACCCAAGTCGGCTGGTCGTTCGTTCTATTGGTTCGGTTGCCAGAGACTCGACCCAGTCGTTCAGTCTTTTTGTTCTGTATCTATGGATACAGAACCGTCGTTCATTCTAAATGTTCCATTGTCATACTGGCTGGCAACGTTCTTATCCCTTGCTTGCTAGCTAGCCAACTACGGCTAACTTACAGTCACGTCAAATGTCAAAAAGAATAACAACAGTAGCTGCATTTGCATTTGTTTAAGCTGTTTTCTAGTGACATTTATTTGGATACATCCATAACAATGAGCTAATGAGGTGCAATTTCGCCTGGCATAGAAAACGTTCTCTCTCGTCAGGACACTGTTGTTCAGAGGAGCTAGCCAACAACACAGCTAATATAATCCCTTCAAACACTGAAGTAAAGACTGCAAACTAGTTGCACTTAGTTTTGTTTGACCTTTTTTCAATTGACATTTCTTTGTATATATCCATAAAAATGATGCCTGCTGATTCATGATTTCGACTGACTGAAAAAAGCTGCTAGCCTGTTTGTCTCGTCCCGACCCCTACACGTTCATTACTATAGGATAGCTGGAGATCGAATTTGAATATTGAAACAATGTTGAAAATGTCGAGAGACAGACAGTAAGGTTTATACAAATCTCCGCGGTTGAAAACTAAATGTTAGTCTAAAAGAAATGTGAGATAATATCTAGATGCTTTTTATAGTGGAGAATAGGTTTATAAACTGCCTGGCTGGATAGATGAGACAGTGGATTGCGCAGTCAGATGGAACAGAGTAAATAGGCATTTTAACGTCATAGATTTAGCCAGTGGTAACTTGTGAAATACACACTGTCTGGAATGTGCTTTTAACCAATCAGCATTCAGGATTAGACCCAGCCGTTGTATAAACGCTCATAAGTGCCCCTCCCTGGACTTGGGCTAAATTACTCAATATGGTAGTGTAATGAGAAGGCCCATGCGAGAGGCGGGGAGAGAGAGGGTGAAATATCCACCATGTCACTGGACTGCAGCTGCCCGCCTGACTGGAACATTGAGCCATTGAGGGCGAAGCGTTGGGTTTGTTGCCAGGGTAGATGGAGGCCATGCCTTTTTCTCTTCATTACTTTATCTTTCACTGCTCCTTTCTCCTCGTATGGCATGTAAGGTCATGCGTCAAGCCATGCACACCAGCTGTTCTCTCTGCAAAGACAAAGTACAGTGGCATTCTCAGCAGACAAGGAAGTTGCTCTTGCTGAAACCACACTGCGCTCCACTCCTCCAGCTGCTCACCAGAGCTTTTCCCTGAAGAGGAGAGACCACCAAGGCTTTTCTCCTTAACACGCCATGCCATCACCTCATAACTGTATCCCTAAGCAATTAGCGCTGAATTAGTTTGAGGTCAATTTCAGTGATTCTCAGTCGACCCCATCCCATTGTGTAACAATTTAATCAATTCCAATTTCTCTCCCTCGATTCCAATTATTTTTCATCAATTCAGATTCAAATTAAATAACCTCTAATCAGGAGGTTGAACATACCAGCGTGATGTGCTGACTATTAATCTGGCACAGGAGCTATTTTTACCCTCAGGTAATTAGAACTTCCTTTTATGCACTGTATAAGTTTATGACGTAGCGCAGGCCTCCGTCTGCAGCACCATTCTCCTCCTGTAATGAAAAAAGAGCAGTTTGGGAATTCGAGCGTAGTGATGATGCATACATCAACGTGACTGATATGGGTCATAACCATCACCAGGCTGCAATCCGTGATTAGTATTTCACTCAAACGGGAAGCAGGGAAATTCCTGAGAGTCATGGATGTCACAGTCGATAGGGTCCAACTACCATTACTGTGGATCGGTGGGACCAGGGAGGGAAAGGAACAAAAGGGTTGTTTATGAATTTTGGGCCGATAATTCACCGCAGTGCATTTTGGGTTTGCTAAGCAGGTTACTGCCAGTGCTAGGATGTGATGCACATATGTTGGTGATGCTCTTGAGTTCAGACTGTGGAGGTGTCCTCTCTTTCCCTGCCGTTAGGGACTGAGCTGTTTGTGAGTGGAGGAGATGATGAATGGAGGAGAGGGAAGGGGATGTTCGAGGGCGTGCTGGGTAAACTCATGCACTTTCCACGTGCCCATGTGGTACTTTTACACCCACATATACCTCTAACTAATGGAGAATCAATTCACATGCTACCTATCTAACACACACACACACACACACACACACACTGTCTTGCTTTAACCTCTGTAACAATGATGTATCCATGATTAAGGCTGTTCCCCCTTCATTCTTCACTGATGTTTTTGGTCCCCAGAGGATAAATTCTAAGATGTAGTTAACATGATTTGGTTCTTTAGAGCAGATCCTTTGTATTTAATGCAATGAAAGCATGCTTGTTAGTGACGGTGGATAGGCAATTGCATTTATGTGCTCTTAAAACTTACATCAAGATAATGGTATATTCAATGGAAATAGAATAGAAATTGAATACTACTGACAGGCTTCCAATCGAATTGCGTGCGTCCTCTGTCACAGTGGTCCAGTATTGGACTATGTGTACAGTATCTATATATATGCTATATGCCATTCTCCATGTCCACTGCCCTCAGTTTCTCCCTCACCATGCTTTCCCCTCTGTTGTGTCCTGTCCTTTCCTTTGTTCCCCTGTCTTTACAGGATGCCATGCCAGGCTGTCCCACGGGACAGGGTAACACAAACCTCTCTCTGCTGAGTGCTTGAGGTGTGTGGAGGGCAGCCACAGTCCTCATCCATGAGCGATTACACGCCCTCTACCAGACACTAATCCCACAATGACTAATTACCCTGGGCATTGTAAATTACATGACGCGCCCACACACACATAAATGTGCGCACTCCTACACACACACACACACACACACACACACACACACACACACACACACACACACACACACACACACACACACACACACACACACACACACACACACACACAGTACAGTCTGCATGCACTGCGCTCCCACTGAGGGACGCTTGAAGGTGAAGTTAAAAGTTATGCTACACCACAGCTGGATCCCAGAAAATTACTGTTTTGTCCTGTACATGACTTTTTTTTAATTGATTTTGTCTTGGGTTATCATGGCTATAATCCTTTATTCTCTCTTCATTGCTTCTCTCCTCTTTGCTCTTATCTTGCTGTCACAAATAGAAACACACTCATATTATGTTCTCATTCATTCACGTCTCATACGACTCTTTAAGAGAAGATAATGGCTCAGCAGTCTTAATTGACACTCTTTTGTCATCTGAACACACTCTCTCCATCCAGAGACTATCCAGTGTCCTTGCACTGCAGCTCAAGGTCACAGTAACTGCCAATCAGTGAGGATTACATTATTTTATTAATCACGTTTGGGGTGACTTCAGACACAAAGCACCTCACAAATCACATAACACCTCACCTTACCCTTAACCCAAATTATACAGTATGTTTCATGTATTTATCTCATCTGTCATCTGGCTGGCCAACTGCTCCCTAATGCCTGGGGATCACAGATGGACAGACAGGGGCTTTACAGCTATGTTACTCAAACAGGGAAGAGGCAGTCATTATTGTTCTGATGGTTCAACTCTCTTCACTTTGAGAAATGTATGTTTGTTTTTTTTAACGTCAGAGAAGTCCACCTCTATAAGGCTTTTAGGCCTGGTCTTCACCTTCCATTCAGGAGAGGTCATAAAAGATTCCCAGGCCTGTTGGTACAGCAGGACTATGACGGTACTGTGACAGTACTGTGGTTCATGCATAGAGTGTTGATTAAGTGCAGGTATTATGTTCTCTGTGTCACTGGCCTTTACTGGGGAAGGGATTGCTGGCGACCCTCCCCTGTCCTCCCCAAACACACCTCATTGCTCTTTTTTCTGAATAATTAATGTCTTATTGGAGGGAACCAAATGCCAGGAAAGAGTGAGATCAGTGAAAGTGATCCATGGGGTGTGTTGGGCAATGGGGTTACAGCAGCAGGCTGCTTTAAGAAGTGTTCAGGGAACCAGAGAAAGGACTGGTATTGACCTTGTAATGGCTTCACACAGTCTCCATGCCTGTGCTGAGGTTACAAAGTGCAAGCACCGCATTTACACTGTAAGCGCGCCTCTGATTCAGTGTGCGGAAATCCTTTGATCATCCGATTATTATGGATCCCCATTTTCTTATGCATGTAGGAGAGAGTGGGGTAAGTTGAGCCAAAGGGGTAAGTTGAGCCTCCCTTGTTTCTAGGATACCATACCAAAGTGTATATTTTGAAGTGTATATTGTGTATATTATTGTGTATATTTTGTCATGATGCTTGTATCTAAACCAAAGTAGATACTTGTAAGATTGTTCTACACATCAGTTGGGGTCTCTATGAGCTTCAATATGAGGTCCTTAACCTTGCATGAAAGTGCATCATTGTAGCTGTGTGGGCAAAAAAAATTGAAATGTCGTGCCAATGGCAAGTTGAGCAAATTGAAGTGTTTTCTCCTCAGGCGTAATGCAAGGCATTATCGCTGGGATATGAAGTAAGAACAGAGCCTGGCCTATGTTAAAAGTGAAGGGGAAAAAGTACAAAGTGTTTGTTAGGTGCTAAGCCTGTCTTAAAAGATGCTTCAAATTATTAAAAGACCAAAAAGCTATTGTGATTGTGTTTGGGAAATAAAAAGGTAGTGCTAATATTTAATTTAGTACAGAAATGTATAGGCGACTTAACTTACCCTGTCCCGCAACTCAATTTACGACCACATTTTTGGGACAAGCTAAGGTTTTCGAAACTGTAATGTTTACATGAATTCTGATTATTTCCAGGGATACACAACATCCTGAAATATATGTATATGTCTTTGTTAGAAAGAATGCTATATTTACCTTGACGGAGGGAGGTTGAATGTAAAAAATGGCTCAACTTTCTCCACTCTCCCCTATTATTTGTAGTTGCTTGTTAAGTACCATGATAGAGGATTTAATTTCTTAAGGAGATAGAATAGCTAAGAATACTTTTAAAGGGGAAGTCAAGAGGGATATGCAGAGATTAAATTGTCAATTTGTAGATGGTGGATTGTCCGCTAAATTAGTTGCTTTCCATTAACTGAAATCTGTTCATGTGCACTGTCTCCCATCTTCAGAAGAACAGCAAAATATTATGTTTCTCTGAGTCATGGCTAAACAAGGACATGGACAATATACATCTAGCTGGTTTTTCTATGCATCGGCAGGACAGAACATTAGCGTCGGGTAAGTTCAAGGGGGAAGTGTGTGTCTCTTTCTTAACAACAGCTGGTGCTCAGTCTCTACTATTAAGGAAGTCTTGAGGTTCTGCTCGCTGTAGACAATACTAAACTCAGCAAAAAAAGAAATGTCATCTCACTGTCAACTGCGTTTATTTTCAGCAAACTTAACGTGTGTAAATATTTGTATGAACATAACAAGATTCAACAACTGAGACATAAATTGAACAAGTTCCACAGACATGTGACTAACAGAAATGGAATAATGTGTCCCTGAACAAAGGGGGGGTCAAAATCAAAAGTAACAGTCAGTATCTGGTGTGGCCACCAGCTGCATTAAGTACTGCAGTGATCTCCTCCTCATGGACTGCACCAGATTTGCCAGTTCTTGCTGTGATATGTTACCCCACTCTTCCACCAAGGCACCTGTAAGTTCCTGGACATTTCTGGGGGTAATGGCCCTAGACCTCACACTCTGATCCAACAGGTCCCAGACCTGCTCAATGGGATTGAGATCCGGGCTCTTCGCTGGCCATGGCAGAACACTGACATTCCTGTCTTGCAGGAAATCACATAGAATGAACAGTATGGCTGGTGGCATTGTCATGCTGGAGGATCATGTCAGGATGAGCCTGCAGGAAGGGTACCACATGAGGGAGGAGGATGTCTTCCCTGTAACGCACAGCATTGAGATTGCCTGCAATGACAACAAGCTCAGTCCGATGATGCTGTGATACACCGCCCCAGACCATAACGGACCCTCCATCTCCAAATCGATCCCGCTCCAGAGTACAGGCCTCAGTGTAACGCTCATTCCTTCGACGATAAACGCGAATCCGACCAATACCCCTGGTGAGACAAAACCGTGACTCGTCAGTGAAGAGCACTTTTTGCCAGTCCTGTCTGGTCCAGCGACGGTGGGTTTGTTGCCGGTGATGTCTGGTGAGGACCTGCCTTACAACAGGCCTACAAGCCCTCAGTCCAACCTCTCTCAGCCTATTGCGGACAGTCTGAGCACTGAGGGAGGGATTGTGCGTTCCTGGTGTAACTCTGGCAGTTGTTGTTGCCATCCTGTACCTGTCCCGCAGGTGTGATATTCGGATATACCGATCCTGTGCAGGTGTTGTTACACGTGGTCTGCCACTGCGAGGACGATCAGCTGTCCGTCCTGTCTCCCTGTAGTGCTGTCTTAGGCGTCTCACAGTACAGACATTGCAATTTATTGCCCTGGCCACATCTGCAGTCTTCATGCCTCTTTGCAGCATGCCTAAGGCACGTTCACGCAGATGAGCAGGGACCCTGGGCATCTTTCTTTTGGTGTTTTTCAGAGTCAGTAGAAAGGCCTCTTTAGTGTCCTAAGTTTTTATAACTGTGACCTTAATTGCCTACCATCTGTAAGCTGTTAGCGTCTTAGTGACCGTTCCACAGGTGCATGTTCATTAATTGTTTATGGTTCATTGAACAAGCATGGGAAACAGTGTTTAAACCCTTTACAATGAAGAGCTGTGAAGTTATTTGGAATTTATTTTTTTTGTTCACTGACATTTTCAACTTCGCCCTGTCTGTAATACCTATGTGTTTCAAGTAGACCACCATAGTCCCTGTGCCCAAGAAAGCCAAGCTAACCTGTCTAAATGACTATCGCCCCGTAGCACTCAAATCGGTAGCCTTGAAATGCTTTGAAAGGCTGGTCATGGCTCACATCAACACCATCATCCCAGACATGCTGGACCCACTCCAAATCGCATACCGCCCCAACAGATCCACAGATGACGCAATCTCTTTTGCACTCCACACTGCCCTATCCCACCAGGACAAGAGGAACAACTATGTGAGAATGCTGTTCATTGACTACAGCGCAATACCATAGTGCCCTCCAAGCTCATCACTAAGGTAAGGACCCTGGGACTGAACACCTCCCTATGCAACTGGAACCTGAACTTCCTGATGGGGCGCCCCAAGTGGTGAGGGTAGTCAACAACACATCTGCCATGCTGACCCTAAACACGGGGCCCCTCAGGGGTGCGTGCTTAGTCCCCTCCTGTACTCCCTGTTCACTCATGACTGCGTGGCCTTGCACAACTCCAACACCATTAAGTTTGCCGACGACACAACAGTGGTAGGCCTGATCACCGACAACGATGACACAGCCTATAGCAGTGGTCACCAACATGAAATGGGAACACTTTGCCTTCCCAACGCTAGGGCTGCTCCAAGGCATTCCTAGTCAATCACCAAACATTTATTTTAAAAAACAATGATAAAGCCTTGTGTTCCTATTTGTTTAATATACACTGCTCAAAAAAATAAAGGGAACACTTAAACAACACAATGTAACTCCAAATCAATCACACTTCTGTGAAATCAAACTGTCCACTTAGGAAGCAACACTGATTGACAATAAATTTCACATGCTGTTGTGCAAATGGAATAGACAACAGGTGGAAATTATAGGCAATTAGCAAGACACCCCCAATAAAGGAGTGGTTCTGCAGGTGGGGACCACAGACCACTTCTCAGTTCCTTTGCTTCCTGGCTGATGTTTTGGTCACTTTTGAATGCTGGCGGTGCTTTCACTCTAGTGGTAGCATGAGACGGTGTCTACAACCCACACAAGTGGCTCAGGTAGTACAGCTCATCCAGGATGGCACATCAATGTGAGCTATGGCAAGAAGGTTTGCTGTGTCTGTCAGCGTAGTGTCCAGAGCATGGAGACGCTACCAGGAGACAGGCCAGTACACCAGGAGACGTGGAGGAGGCCGTAGGAGGGCAACAACCCAGCAGCAGGACCGCTACCTCCGCCTTTGTGCAAGGAGGAGCAGGAGAAGCACTGCCAGAGCCCTGAAAAATGACCTCCAGCAGGCCACAAATGTGCATGTGTCTGCTCAAACGGTCAGAAACAGACTCCATGAGGGTGGTATGAGGGCCCGACGTCCACAGGTGGGGTTGTGCTTACAGCCCAACACCGTGCAGGACGTTTGGCATTTGCCAGAGAACACCAAGATTGGCAAATTCGCCACTGGCGCCCTGTGCTCTTCACAGATGAAAGCTGGTTCACACTGAGCACGTGACAGACGTGACAGAGTCTGGAGACGCCGTGGAGAACGTTCTGCTGCCTGCAACATCCTCCAGCATGACCGGTTTGGCGGTGGGTCAGTCATGGTGTGGGGTGGCATTTCTTTGGGGGGCCGCACAGCCCTCCATGTGCTCACCAGAGGTAGCCTGACTGCCATTAGGTACCGAGATGAGATCCTCAGACCCCTTGTGAGACCATATGCTGGTGCTGTTGGCCCTGGGTTCCTCCTAATGCAAGACAATGCTAGACCTCATGTGACTGGAGTGTGTCAGCAGTTTCTGCAAGAGGAAGGCATTGATGCTATGGACTGGCCCGCCCATTCCCCAGACCTGAATCCAATTGAGCACATCTGGGACATCATGTCTCGCTCCATCCACCAACGCCACGTTGCACCACAGACTGTCCAGGAGTTGGCGGATGCTTTAGTCCAGATCTGGGAGGAGATCCCTCAGGAGACCATCCGCCACCTCATCAGGAGCATGCCCAGGCGTTGTAGGGAGGTCATACAGGCACGTGGAGGCCACACACACTACTGAGCCTCATTTTGACTTGTTTTAAGGACATTACATCGAAGTTGGATCAGCCTGTAGTGTGGTTTTCCACTTTAATTTTGAGTGTGACTCCAAATCCAGACCTCCATGGGTTGATAAATTGGATTTCCATTGATTATTTTTGTGTGATTTTGTTGTCAGCACATTCAACTATGTAAAGAAAAAAATATTTAATAAGATTATTTCTTTCATTCAGATCTAGGATGTGTTGTTTAAGTGTTCCCTTTATTTTTTTGAGCAGTATATTTAATGCGTTAGGTGCATTTGATTCAGCAGCCCTAGCGCCGGGAAGGCAAAGAAAGTGTTCCCATTTTGAAGGTAGAACTTTTTTAATATCAAAGAATATTTCACTTTCTCTGGTCATAGGACAACATGATTGGTTCATGAGGCAGAAATAATGCAGTGCGACTTGAGTTTCGCCATCAGCTGGAAGACTGTGTCCCCTTTTCTCAGCGGAGGAAAGGAGAGCGAAGGGATGGTGAGTTGAGTGAGAGGCAGCCTCGCCGCTGCTCCCTCCCCTCAGGCCATCAGTCCAGTAAAAAAAAATAAGCTCATTATTATGCTCACTTGTTCCTCACAAGTAATACAACAATTGATCCATTACCAGTGTGATCATATAGTTATTAAAAATATAATTTCAAAATGATCTGAGAAGAACAACATTGGCAGGGCAATTCATGCATAGCCAATAGGCAGTGATAATGTATTGTGACTATAGCCTACTGAACAAACCTTATTGCCACAGAACTGTTTTTAATTGGTTAATATTGCATAGGCTTAAGTGTTTTAAGTCATGTTTAAATCAAATCTGAACGGTAGATCACGACTTGCATATTGACTCAGAAAGTGATCTTGACTCATGGTTGGTGACCACTGGCCTATAGGGAGGAGGTCAGAGACCTGGCAGTGTGGTGTCAGGACAACAACCTCTCCCTCAACGTCATCAAGACAAAGGAGTTGATCATGGACTACAGGACACGGAGGGCTGAGCACGCCCCCATTAATTTGGAAGGGGCTGTAGTAGAGCGGGTTGAGAGTTCCTACGCTGTAGAAGAAGTCCCTGATGACATTGGAGATGGCAGCATACACTTGCAGAGGATACAGTAACCTATATACAGTACACAATCAAGTGTTTCCTGCCTTTATTTGGTTTGGTGTATGCTTTATACATTTTTGTTTATATAGAAATAGGTGTCAATTTGACCCATTCGTGATGATACATATGCTTTGGGTCTAATTGTGCTGTGTGTTGCTGTGTTGCTGTGGGTATGATAGGAGATCAGAGCTCTGCATGGTGACTCACTAGTTAGTATAGCGTACCAGACCCACCATAGGGGCCAGGGAAACATGGAAACACTGTAGGGGGAGAGTCTGCTGTGTTTCATGTGTTTTCTCCTCTTTCCTTCTCCTTTCTTCTCCCCTTGACTCAGATCCCTTATTATTCTGTGTGCAGCTCCCCGCTCCTCCAGTTCCCTGCTCCGTGTTCTGGGATAGGAATTAATTAGCATCGTGGCTGGAGCTGGGGAGGGAATCAGAGCAGGCAGACGAGAGGAGTGTGTGATAAAAGGGAGGAGAGGAGAGAGGAAGCCCCACCCGGCCCCCTGAGTAAAGGAGAATCCAGAGACAGGCTGAGGCTGACCTGCTCCTGATTAAGCCCAATACAGAGGAGACTTAGCACAGAGCCCTGGAGGGGCTCTGTGCGCCTCACCATCCATATAATCTTTACCCACCACCATCATTCTAATCTGACTGCTAACCTCCCCTCCCATTGCCCAGGCAGTCTCTCCAACACTGGGAGGTACAACTTATCACAACCACATAGAGGAGATAAGCCAGATAAGGGCCGTTTCTACGGCCGCCAATTAGGAACCAAGAGGGGGTTGGATATGTACCAAAGGACAAATTAGCGGTCATTATGCTCCCCTTTGGAGATGTGTTCTGATTCATTATGCACATTTTTGTTTATAGTAACATCACATTTTTTTTGTCCTCCTAGGTACTGAATAAATACTAAAATGGTCAAATGCAGGGAGCTGGTTGCGATTCTAAGGTAGTCCTAAAACTTTGATGTAGTCCTAAAAAAGTAGGCTAAAACTCAGCATCAATGGCCTGCAGTGGGTTTCTATGAGCAGAAGCATTTTATATTCTGCTGGTCTTTCGGAGCAGGGTGGAGATGGATCGCTGATCTGATCCTCTGGGATCAGCTAAAGTCCTGGGCAAAGGATCAGGCAAAAGTATTGTGCCCCATGCTCAATCATCCTCTCTCTGTAAAACCTCACCTACTCTACTTCTACCCACAATTATTCTATCACAAAACTAAAGGCAAAGGAATTCTTGAACTTGGAAAATCTCAGGTAACAAAACCAGGTTCAGCACAAACAGCAACAAGCAATTTCCGGTAATTCTCAAGCAATTGTCAACTGTTGTTAAGGCAGGTTACCTTCAGCAGTAAGAGTCTATGCTTAGTTCTGTCACTCTAGCCCCATTTATACCTGGTGCTAACATGCATCGTTTGTCCACATTCTGATTGTGCCAACATTTTTAGAAAGGTGTAGATTATTAAAAGACGTATTGTGATCTGATTGTGATCAGATATTCCTGACCACCTCCGGAGGTAGTCAGGCACACATTGCGTCTGGATATTTTACAAGTGTAGACATTAGAAAGATGGTGCCAATAGAGATGGCAGCTTTGCTTCTAGTCCTTAGGAAACTGGAAACTGTTTTTATATATTATTTCTTACATTGTTACCCCAGAAAACCTTAACTGTTAATACATACAGCCGGGAAGAGCTATTGGATATCAGAGTGACGTCAACTTGCCAGCACAACCAGCATTACGACCAGGAATACAACTTTCCCAAAGCGGATCCATTGTCTGTACCTCCCAGGGCAATTGAACTGATTCCAGAGGCCGACCCAAAACAATGCTGCCAGAGGAGAGGGTGCCGGAGCGGTCTTCTAGTGAGGCTTTGGATGCGCGCACACCACCCACCGCTTCCGAGTATATTACTCACTAATAGGGGGCAGTATTTTCACGTCCGGATGAAAAGCGTGCCCAAAGTAAACTGCCTGTTACTCAGGCCCAGAAGCTAGGATATGCATATAATTGGTAGATTTGGATAGAAAACACTCGAAAGTTTCGAAAACTGTTAAAATATGACTGTGAGTATAACAGAACTGATATGGCAGGCGAAACCCTGAGGACAAACCACCCAAAAATAAAACTATTTCAGCCTAACACTGTTTTCAATGGCTGTCACTTTTATTATAAGGCGAAATCCTCCCAGATTGCAGTTCCTAGGGCTTCCACTAGATGTCAACAGTCTTTAGAAAGAGTTTCATGCTGGTTTTTGGAAAAATGAGCCAGAAATTGTAGTTTTTCTAGCTGGCTCACATTTTGGCTGTAGTGTTTCCAAGCGTGTGGAAGAGAGCGTGTTCTTTGGTATTTTTCTCCGTTAAAGACAATAATGATTCTCCGGCTTAAATTGTATCATTTATTTACGTATTAGGGTACCTAAGGTTTGATTATAAACGTTGTTTGACTTGTTTGGAAAAGTTTATTAGTAACGTTTGAGATTTATTTTGTATGCATTGTGATGGAGGGAAACTGGGTGGATTATTGACTGAAGCGCGCCAGCTAAACTAAGTTTTTATGGATATAAAGAAGGACATTATCGAACAAAAGGACCATTTGTGATGTATCTGGGACCTTTTGGAGTGCCAACAGAAGAAGATCATCAAAGGTAAGGCATTTATTATATCGCTATTTCTGACTTTCGTGGCACACCTGCCTGGTTGAAATGTGTTTTTCAAGTTTTTGTATGCGGGGCGCTGTCCTCAGATAATCGCATGGTGTGCTTTTGCCATAAAGCCTTTTTGAAATCTGACACAGCGGCTGGATTAACAAGAAGTTAAGCTTTATTTTGATGTATTACACTTGTGATTTTATGAAAGTTAAATATTTATAATTCTGTAGTTTGAATTTTGCGCTCTGCAATTTCACCGGATGTTGGCCAGGTGGGACGCTACCGTCCCACCTGCCCATAAGAAGTTAAGGAGAAGTGTATCTTTAAAATGATGTAAAATAGTCGTATGTTTGAGAAATTGAAATCATGATATTTTTGCTGTTTTGTATTTCGCGCCATGCTATTTCACTGGCTGTTGAATAGTGTGGGACGGTCACGTCCCACCTTGCCCAGAGAAGTTAAAATGGTGAGGAAAACACTTTTAAAGAACAACCAGGCATCCTCTACTGACGGAATGAGGTCAGTATCCTTCCAGGATACATGGGCCAGGTCGATTAGAAAGGCCTGCTCGCTGATGTGTTTTAGGGAGCATTTGACAGTGATGAGGGGTGGTCGCTTGACCGCAGACACATTACGGACACAGGCAATGAGGCAGTGATCGCTGAGATCCTGGTTGAAGACAGCAGAGTTGTATTTGGAGGGCAGGTTGGTTAGGATGATATCTATGAGGGTGCCCGTGTTTACAGATTTGGGGTTGTACTTGGTGGGTTCATTGATCATTTGTGTGAGATTGAGAGCATCAAGCTTAAAGTGGCCAATGATATCAAGTCTGTAGGTAGGCAGCCGCCGCTCTGTGCTAGTGATGGCTGTTTAAAAATCTGATGGCCGAGATAGATAGAAGTTGTTTTTCAATCTCTCTGTTCCAGCTTTGATGCACCTGTACTGACCTCACGTTCTGGAAGGAAGCGGGTTGAACAGGCACACGTGGTTATTGTCCTTGATGATCTTTTTTGCCTTCCTGTGACATCGGGTGTTGTAGGTGTCCTGGAGGGCAGGTAGTTTGCCCCTGGTGACGCGTTGTGCAGACCGCACCACTCTCTGGAGAGCCCTTCAGTTGTGGGCAGTGCAGTTGCCATACCAGGCATTGATACAGCCCAATAGGATGCTCTCGATTGTGCACCTGTAAAAGTTAGTGAGGGTTTTCCATGACAAACCAAATTTGTTCAGCCTCCTGAGGTTGATGAGGCGCTGTAGCGCCTTCTTCACCGCACTGTCTATGTGCGTGGACCATTTCAGTTTGTCGGTGATTTGTACACAGAGGAACTTAAAAGTTTCCACCCCCCCCCCCACTTCTTTCCAGTCAATGTGGATAGGGGGTGCTCCCTTTGCTGTTCCTGAAGTCCACGATCATCTCTTTTATTTTGCTGACATTGAATGAGAGGTTATTTTCCTGACACCACACTCTGAGGGCCCTCACCTCCTCCCTGTAGGCTATCTCGTCATTGTTGGTAATCAAGCCTAGGAAGTCCAGGACCCAGTTGCACAGGGCGGGGTCAAGACCCAGGTACTCAAGCTTAATGATGAGTTTGGAGGGTTATATGGTGTTGAATGCTGAGCTGTAGTCAATGAACAGCATTCTTACATGGGGATTCCTCTTGTCCAGATGGGATAGGGCAGTGTGCAGTGAGATGGCAATTGCATCGTCTGTGGACCTATTGGGGCGGTAAGCAAACTGAAGTGGGTCTAGGGTGACAGGTAGGGTGGATGTGATATGATCCTCGACTAGTCTCTCAAAGCACTTCATGATGACAGAAGTGAGTGCAAAGGGGCGATAGTCATTTAGTTCAGTTACTTTGGCTTTCTTGGGAACAGGAACAATGGTGGCCATCTTGAAGCATGTGGGGACAGCAGACTGGGATAGGGATTGATTGAATATCTCCGAAAATACAGCAGCCAGTTGGTCTGCACATGCTCTGAGGACGCGGCTAGGGATGCCGTCTGGGCCAGCAGCCTTGCAAGGGTTAACACGTTTAAATGTTTTACTCACATCGGTCACAGAGAAGGAGAGCCCACAGTCTTTGGTAGCAGGCCGCGTCGGTGGCACTGTATTGTCCTCAAAGCACGCAAAGAAGTTGTTTAACCTGTTTAGGATAGGGGGCAGTATTTTCACAGCCGGATAAAAAAACGTACCCGATTTAATCTGGTTATTACTCCTGCCCAGAAACTAGAATATGCATATAATTGTTTGATTTGGATAGAAAACACCCTAAAGTTTCTAAAACTGTTTGAATGGTGTCTGTGAGTATAACAGAACTCATATGGCAGGCCAAAACCTGAGAAGATTCTATACAGGAAGTGCCCTCTCTGACCATTTCTTGGCCTTCTATAGCCTCTTTATCGAAAACAGAGGATCTCTGCTGTAACGTGACATTTTCTAAGGCTCCCATAGGCTCTCAGAAGGCGCCAGAACGGGGAATGATGACTCTGCAGTCCCTGGGCGATAAACAGTAGGGGATTTGGATAGTGGTCGATCTGAGAACAATGACACGGGCGCGCGCGTGCACGTGAAGAGTCCATTTTATTTGGAACCAAAACAACATTGGGTGTAAAGTAGAAGTCCTGGGAGTGCATTCTGACGAAGAACAGCAAAGGTAATCCAATTTTTCTTATAGTAAATCTGAGTTTTGTGAGTGCCAAACTTGGTGGGTGTCAAAATAGCTAGCCATGATGGCCGGGCTATCTACTCAGAATATTGCAAAATGTGCTTTCACCGAAAAGCTATTTTAAAATCTGACATAGCGATTGCATAAAGGAGTTCTGTATCTATAATTCTTAAAATAATTGTTATGTTTTTTGTGAACGTTTATCGTAATTTAGCAAATTCACCGTAAGTTTCGGTGGGTATGCTAGTTCTGAACGTCACATGCTAATGTAAAAAGCTGGTTTTTGATATAAATATGAACTTGATTGAACAAAACATGCATGTATTGTATAACATAATGTCCTAGGAGTGTCATCTGATGAAGATCATCAAAGGTTAGTGCTGCATTTAGCTGTGGTTTTGGTTTTTGTGACATTATATGTTAGCTTGAAAAATGGGTGTCTGATTATTTCTGGCTGGGTATTCTGCTGACATAATCTAATGTTTTGCTTTCGTTGTAAAGCCTTTTGGAAATCGGACAATGTGGTTAGATAAAGGAGAGTCTTGTCTTTAAAATGGTGTAAAATAGTCATATGTTTGAAAAATTGAAGTTTTAGGATTTTTGAGGAGTTTGTAATTCGCGCCACGCCCTATCATTGGATATTGATGTAATTAATTTATCCGGAAGCAAGACGTCGATGTCCGTGACGGGGCTGGTTTTCTTTTTGTAATCCGTGATTGTCTGTAGACCCTGACACATCCGTCTTGTGTTTGAGCCGTTAAATTGCAGCTCCACTTTGTCTCTACACTGACAATTTGCTTGTTTGATTGCCTTATGGAGGGCACTGTTTTTATTCGGCCATATTCCCAGTTGCCTTGCCATGATTAAATGCGGTGGTACGTGCTTTCGGTTTTGCGCGAATGCTGCCATCAATCCATGGTTTCTAGTTAGGGAAGGTTTTAATAGTCACAGTGGGTATAACATCTCCTATACACTTCCTTATAAACTCGCTCACCGAGTCAACGTATACGTCAATGTTGTTCTCTGAGGCTACCCCGGAACATATACCAGTCCACGTGATCGAAGCAATCTTGAAGCGTGCATTTCGATTGGTCAGACCAGCGTTGGATAGACCGAAGCACGGGCACTTCCTGTTTTAGTTCCTGCCTATAAGAGGGGAACAACAAGATAGAGTCATGGTCAGATTTGACAAAAGGTGGACGGGGGAGGGCCTTGTATGCATCGCGGAAGTTAGAGTAGCAATGGTCGAGCATGTTACTCGCTCGTGTACTGCAATCGATATGCTGATAGAATTTAGGTAGCCTTGTTCTCAAATTAGCTTTGTTAAAATCCCCAGCTACAATAAATACAGCCTCAGGATATATGATTTTGGTATCCACTTAAGGGGGGATATACACGGCTGTGACAATAACCGAGGAGAGTTCTCTTGGGAGATAATACGGTTGGCATTTGATTGTGAGGAATTCTAGATCAGTTGAACAAAAGGACTTGAGTTCCTTTGTGTTGTTACAATTACACCATGAGTCGTTAATGTAACCACATAGTCCAATTTCGAAAAGGCTTTACAGCGAAAGCAAAACATTAGATTATGTTAGGAGAGTACATAGACAAAAATAACCACACAGCCATTTTCCAAGCAAGGATATATGTCACAAAAACCCAAAACACAGCTAAATGAAGCACTAACCTTTGACGATCTTCATCAGATGACACTCCTAGGACATCATGTTACACAATACATGTATGTTTTGTTCGATAAAGTTCATATTTATATCCAAAAACAGCATTTTACATTGGCACGTGATGTTCAGAAAATGTATTCCCACCAAAACGGCCGGTGAATGACCACATCAATTTACAAAAATACTCATCATAAACATTGACAAAATACATATAAAATACATTGACAAATACATATAATACATAACTATTATTTTTAGAATTATAGATACAGTACTCGTTTATGCAACCGCTGTGTCAGATTTTAAAATAGCTTTTCGGCGAAAGCACATTTTTCAATATTCTGAGTACATTCTGAGCTCACCATCAAAGCAAGCTATACAGACACACGCCAAGTTCTGGGGTCACCTAAACTCAGAATTAGTATTATAAATATTCTCTTACCTTTGCTGATCTTCGTCAGAATGCACTCCCAGGACTGCTACTTCCACAAGAAATGTTGTTTTTGTTTGAAATAATCCATATTTACCTCCGTTTTGTTCATGCGTTCAGGTCACTATCCAAAGGCATAATGCGCAAGCGCAATTCGAGACACGAAAAGTCAAAATGTTCCATTACCGTTAGTAGAAGCATGTCAAACGTTGTTTAAAATCAATCTTTATGGTATTTTTAACGTAAAATTGCGATAATATTCCAACCGGACAATTGTGCATTCATTCAAGAAGAAAAATAAGGAAAGACGCGCTTGTGGGATCGCGCATTACCAATCCCTTTGTCCACAGGCAGTCCACTCATTGACTGAGCTACTATTCTCTGCCAGGTTACAGGAGATGGATGAAAAAACTTTCTGAAGGCGTTTGACAGCCAATGGAAGCCTTAGGAAGTGCAACGTGACCCCACAGACACTGTAGTTTTGATAGGGATTAGAAAGAAGAACTACAATTCCTGGTTGAGTTTTTCTCAGGTTTTTGCCTGCCATATGAGTTCTGTTATACTCACAGACACCATTCAAATATCCAAATCTACTAATAATATGCATATTCTAGTTTCTGGGCCAGAGTAGTAACCTGTTTAATTTAGGTACGTTTTTCATCCGGCCATGATAATACTGCCCCCTACACTTTAAGAAATAAGCATGCCCCATTCAAAAAACTTTGAACCAGGAACAGATATAGCCCTTGGTTCACCGCAGACCTGACTGCCCTTGACCAGCACAAAAACATCATGTGGCGTACTGCATTAGCATCGAATAGCCCCCGCGATATGCAACTTTTCAGGGAAGTTAGGAACCAACAGGCAGTTAGGAAAGCAAAGGCAAGCTTTTTCAAACAGAAATTTAAATCCTGTAACACTAACTCCAAAAAGTTCTGGGACACTGTAAAGTTCATGGAGAATAAGAGCACCGCCTCCCAGCTGCCCACTGCACTGAGGCTAGGAAACACTGTCACCACCGATAAATCTGTGATAATTGAGAATTTCAATAAGCATTTTTCTACGGCTGGCCATGCTTTACACCTGGGAACTCCGACCCTGGTCAACAGCCCTGCACCCCTCACAGAAACTTGCCCAAGCCTCCCCCATTTCTCCTTTACCCAAATCCAGATAGCTGATGTTCTGAAAGAGCTGCAAAATCTGGACCCCTACAAATCAGCAGGGCTAGACAATCAATCTGGACCCTCTCTTCCTAAAATTATCCGCCGAAATTGTTGTAACCCCTATTACTAGCTTGTTCAACCTCTCTTTCGTATCGTCTGAGATCCCCAAAGATTGGAAAGCTGTCGTGGTCATCCCCCTGTTTCAAAGGGGGAGACACTCTAGACCCAAACTGCTACAGACCTATATCTATCCTACGTTGCCTTTCTAAGGTCTTCGAAAGCCAAGTTAACAAACAGATCACCGACCATTTCGAATCCCACCGTACCTTCTCCGCTATGCAATCTGGTTTCCGAGCTTGTCACAGGTGCACCTCAGCCACGCTCAAGGTCCTAAACAATATCATAACCGCCATCGATAAGAGACAATACTGTGCAGCTGTATTCATCGACCTGGCCAAGGCTTTCGACTCTGTCAATCACCATATTCTTATCGGCAGACTCAACAGCCTTGGTTTCTCAAATGACTGCCTAGTGTGGCTCACCAACTACTTCTCTGACAGAGTTCAGTGTGTCAAATTGGAGGGCCTGTTGCCCGGACCTCTGGCAGTCTCTATAGGGGTGCCACAGGGTTCAATCCTCGGGCCGACTCTTTTCTCTGTATACATCAATGATGTCACTCTTGCTGCTGGTGATTCTCTGATCCACCTCTACGCAGACAACACCATTCTGTATACTTCTGGCCCTTCTTTGGACACTGTGTTAACTAACCTCTAGATGAGCTTCAATGCCATACAACTCTCCTTCCGTGGCCCCCAACTGCTCTTAAATGCAAGCAAAACTAAATGTATGCTCTTCCAGCATCACTACTCTGGACGGTTCTAACTTAGAATATGTGTACAACTACAAATACCTAGGTGTCTGGTTAGACTGTAAACTCTCCTTCCAGACTCACAATAAGCATCTCCAATCCAAAATTAAATCTCGAATCATCGGCTTCCTATTTCGCAACAAAGCATCCTTCAAACATACCCTCGTAAAACTGACTATCCTACCAATCCTTGACTTTAGCAATGTAATTTACAAAATAGCCTCCAACACTCTACTCAGCAAATTGGATGCAGTCTATCACTGTGCCATCCGTTTTGTCACCAAAGCCCCATATACTACACACCACTGCGACCTGTATGCTCTCGTGGATTGGCCCTCGTTTCATATCCGTTGCCAAACCCACTGGCTCCAGGTCATCTATAAGTCGTTGCTGGTTAAAGCCCCGCCTTATCTCAGCTCACTGGTCACCATAGCAGCACCCACCCGCAGCACGCGCTCCAGCAGGTATATTTCACTGGTCACCCCCAAAGCCAATTCCTCCTTCGGCCGCCTTTCCTTCCAGTTCTCTGCTGCCAATGACTGGAACGAACTGCAAAAATCACTGAAGCTGGAGACTCATATCTCCCTCACTAGCTTTAAGCACCAGCTGTCAGAGCAGCTCACAGATCACTGCACCTGTACATAGCCAATCTGTAAATAGCCCATCCAACTACCTCATCACCATATTGTTATTTATTTTGCTCCTTTGCACCCCAGTATCTCTACTTGCACACTCATTTTCTGCACATCTATCACCCCAGTGCTTAATTTGCCATACTGTAGTAATTTTGCCACTATGGCATATTTATTGCCTCACCCCCCTTATCCTACCTCATTTGCACACACTGTATATAGACTTTCTCTATTGTATTATTGACAGTATATTTGTTTATTCCATGTGTAACTCTGTGTTGTTGTTTGTGTCGCACTGCTTTGCTTTATCTTGGCCAGGTCGCAGTTGTAAATGAGAACTTGTTCTCAACTAGCCTACCCTGTTAAATAAAGGTGAAATAAATAAATAAATGGAACACTAGTCACTTTAATAATGCCACTTCAAGAATGTTTACATATCTCACATGACTTATCTCATGTGTATGTACTGTATACTACACTATCTATTCTATACTATTTATTGCATCTTAGCCGCTCTGTCACTGCTCATCCATATATTTTATATTTATATAGTCTCATCCCATTCCTTTACTAGATTGTGTGTATTAGGTTTTATTGTGGAATTGTTAGATATTAGGTTTTGTTGTTTAATTTGTTAGATATTACTTGTTAGATACTGCTGCACTGTCGGATCTAGAAGCATAAGCATTTCGCTACACTCGCAATAACGTCTGCTAACCATGTGTATGTGACCAATAACATTTGATTTGATATCTGGACGGCAAACCCATTTAAACCATAATAATCCTACCCGATAAAATCATTGACAGGTAGCACCATTTACTTAGATCATCAATATGTGTCTTGAAATAAATAAAGCATGCATGTTAGCACCAGGCTTATTCTATAGCTGCAAAGCCCTGGCTCATTGGCTCATCTAGATTTGACAGTTCATGCAGCTTTTGTATTCTGATCATAGAGTCTTGATCATGGAATTCCGAATGTGCCATGCATCTACACGTTAAAAAGTGTCTACCATGTCCACGGCATGTCCGAATTCCCTTTTTCCATGCTATATTCAAACACCAGTATGCATTCTACAAACAGTGGAATAGGCAAAATATGATGACACAACAACACCTTATGGCAGTAGCGAACTACTGTAGCTAACTAGCCAGCTAACCTATGTAGTTAAGATATAGATGGTGGGAGTCGAGAAGCAGGTGGTAAGATTAATATAACAAAGAATATGGAACGATACAACATAGGAGTAGTGACTTGACATGAAACACAGAAACAATACTGCCTGGAGAAAGAACCTAAGGGAGTGCCAGATAAAGGGAAGGTAATGAGTAAGGTAATGGAGTCCAAGCGTGCCTCATGATGAAGCGCAGGTGTGCGTAATGATGGTTGCCAGGACCGGTGGTTAGTAGAGGGGAGGAGCGGAGTAGACGTGACAGTAGCTAGCTAGCCAACAAACAATGCTAAAGGGATTGCAAATGGGTTAGCATAACTCTAGACAAACAACAAATATTTTTTCTAAATATTAGCTAGCTGGCTAGCATTTATGAGACCAGCAAACATGTTCTTCACACGCTAGGAATGTATTTACTCCAATGTTATAATGAAAAGGTGCCTCTCGGTCCCAAAACACACGTTTTCAGGAGACTTGTGGAAGGAGTGCTGATGACGGTCGACCACTGTTGGCACTTTAGGTAGTCTGATTGCGTCCAGACTGAGGAAAAATCTGCACACAATGCATCCCTGACCACCTCCTGAAGTGGTCAGCCAGATCTGAACACAATCAGACCATGAAGCAACTTTTCATTGCGAGCTTCGTATTCTGATAGCAGAAGTCGGAATTTAAATGTAATGTGTAGACACGCCCATTGGCTGACTCCTGGCCCCAGGCAACTCCAGGCAGGTGCCTCAGGTGGCTTTACCTCCACATTCACATATGGGACACAGACAATGAACAGAAGAGGCAGCGTTTACACAGGCAGGTCAATTCAGATTTTTTTTTCTCAATAATTAGTCTTTAGAACAATCAGATAAGCTTTGAAAAAGATCTGATGTGAAAAGATCTGATGTGATAGGTCAAACGATCAATTAGTGGAAAAAAGAATTGACCTGCTGGTGTGAATGCAGCCAGAGTAACCCAGTAGCCCAGAGTTAGACTGTGGAGAGTAATGCTGTTAGGGCTTCATATGGGACTGAAAGGGAAAGGTCCTCCAGAGGCATGTGTGTTTGTGGGGTCTTCTGTTGTGTTGATGTTTTAGAGATGCCTATTGGTTCCCTCTCTCAGCTCCTTTAGTGTGTACAGTAGTATGATGGCAGGGTATAGAGTGAAATTAATCTGGTTTCTGACTTCAGCAGAGAGAAAATATTCCCTGAATAGAATATTGGATTAGATTCCAACTGAATAATTCATTGAACAAGCTAATCTAATACCCTGAGCATGTTCACCTGTGGAGAAGAATTTGTTGCACCCCAAATTAAAATCAATAATGGTGGTAGGAATTTAAAGAGATTCTCTGGTACTTTCTGATACTTTATAGCCAGTAGTTCTGAAAGTAGAGCGCACGAGCCAAAAGTGGTCTCCGAAAATGTCGTACTTCGTCACATACTGTATGTGCAGATATCTGCACCACGTCATTGCTCTCTCTCTCTGCTGTGTGTGTGTATCTTGCTAGCCGTCACTTAAATCATGAGAGGCTGAACTCATTGACTAGAACTCAAATTGCTAGGGGGCTGGCCCACATGGGGGAAAATGTAGGGTAAATGGCACAGCTCAGCTTCCACAAAAACAGTCAGTGGTTAAACTCAAATATACTAATTGATGAAAAAAACATATTTTTCGATAACATTTTTAAAAAAGGTAAACTTTTTGTAAATGATATCATTAAAAGGACTGGTGGAGTTATGTCACACATGCAGCTAACACAGACATATGGAAATGTCTGCTCTACCCAAAATTACAACCAACTAATTGCAGCATTACCACAAAAATGGAAGAGGCAAGTAGAAGGGGGAAAAAGTAAGGAACTTGTCTGTCGGCCCTGCATTAAAAACCATAAATGGTTAAAGAAAATTGTGATAAAAAAAAATATATACCAATTTCATTTAAGGACCAAAAAAATGACATTTGTGCCATATAAATTGCAAAATAGTTGGGAAGAGATTTTCGATGTACCGATTCCATGACACATGGTTTATGAATTGACATGCAAAACAACACCGGATTCAAAACTTCAAATTTTTTACATTTAATTATTATACAAAATTCTTGCAACCAATAGAATGTTATATATACGTTTACGTTTACGTCATTTAGCAGACGCTCTTATCCAGAGCGATTTACAAATTGGTGCATTCACCTTATGATATCCAGTGGAACAACCACTTTACAATAGTACATCTATATCTTTTTTTCTGGGGGGGGGGGGGGGTTAGAAGGATTACTATATCCTATCCCAGGTATTCCTTAAAGAGGTGGGGTTTCAGGTGTCTACGGAAGGTGGTGATTGACTCCGCTGTCCTGGCGTCGTGAGGGAGCTTGTTCCACCATTGGGGTGCCAGAGCAGCGAACAGTTTTGACTGGGCTGAGCGGGAACTGTGCTTCCGCAGAGGTAGGGGGGCCAGCAGGCCAGAGGTGGATGAACGCAGTGCCCTTGTTTGGGTGTAGGGCCTGATCAGAGCCTGAAGGTATGAAGGTGCCGTTCACCTCACAGCTCCGTAGGCAAGCACCATGTTCTTGTAGCAGATGCGAGCTTCAACTGGAAGCCAGTGGAGTGTGCAGAGGAGCGGGGTGACGTGAGAGAACTTGGGAAGGTTGAACACTAGACGGGCTGCGGCGTTCTGGATGAGTTGTAGGGGTATAATGGCACAGGCAGGGAGCCCCGCCAACAGGGAGTTGCAGTAGTCCAGACGGGAGATGACAAGTGCTTGGATTAGGACCTGCGCCGCTTCCTGTGTAAGGCAGGGTCGTACTCTGCGAATGTTGTATAGCATGAACCTACAGGATCGGGTCACTGCCTTAGCGGAGAACGACAGGGTGTTGTCCAGGGTCACGCCGAGGCTCTTAGCACTCTGGGAGGAGGACACAATGGAGTTGTCCACCGTGATGGCGAGATCATGGAAAGGGCAGTCCTTCCCCGGGAGGAAGAGCAGCTCCGTCTTGCCGAGGTTCAGCTTGAGGTGGTGATCCGTCATCCACACTGATATGTCTGCCAGACATGCAGAGATGCCATTCGCCACCTGGTTATCAGAAGGGGGAAAGGAGAAGATTAATTGTGTGTCGTCTGCGTAGCAATGATAGGAGAGACCATGTGAGGATATGACAGAGCCAAGTGACTTGGTGTATAGCGAGAATAGGAGAGGGCCTAGAACTGAGCCCTGGGGGACACCAGTGGTGAGAGCACGTGGTGCGGAGACGGATTCTCGCCACGCCACCTGGTAGGAGTGACCTGTCAGGTAGGACGCAATCCAAGAGTGAGCCGCGCCGGAGATAACCAACTCGGAGAGGGTGGAGAGGAGGATCTGATGGTTCACAGTATCAAATGCAGCAGATAGGTCTAGAAGGATGAGAGCAGAGGAGAGAGAGTTAGCTTTAGCAGTGCTGAGAGCCTCCGTGACACAGAGAAGAGCAGTCTCAGTTGAATGACCAGCCTTGAAACCTGACTGATTTGGATCGAGAAGGTCATTCTGAGAGAGATAGCAGGAGAGCTGGCCAAGGACGGCACGTTCAAGAGTTTTGGAGAGAAAAGAAAGAAGGGATACTGGTCTGTATTTGTTGACATCGGAGGGATCGAGTGTAGGTTTTTTGAGAAGGGGTGCAACTCTCGCTCTCTTGAAGATGGAAGGGACATAGCCAGCGGTCAAGGATGAGTTGATGAGCGAGGTGAGGTAAGGGAGAAGGTCTCCGGAAATGGTCTGGAGAAGAGAGGAGGGGATAGGGTTAAGCGGGCAGGTTGTTTGGCGGCCGGCCGTCACAAGACGCAAGATTTCATCTGGAGAGAGAGGGGAGAAAGAGGTCAAAGCATAGGGTAGGGCAATGTGAGCAGGACCAGCGGTGTCGTTTGACTTAACAAACGAGGATCGGATGTCGTCGACCTTCTTTTCAAAATGGTTGACGAAGTCATCCGCAGAGAGGGAGGAGGGGGGGGGGGGAGGGGGAGGAGGATTCAGGAGGGAGGAGAAGGTGGCAAAGAGCTTCCTAGGGTTAGAGGCAGATGCTTGGAAGTTAGAGTGGTAGAAAGTGGCTTTAGCAGCAGAAACTGAGGAGGAAAATGTAGAGAGGAGGGAGTGAAAAGATGCCAGGTCCGCAGGGAGGCTAGTTTTCCTCCATTTCTGCTCGGCTGCCCGGAGCCCTGTTCTGTGAGCTCGCAATGAGTCGTCAAGCCACGGAGCAGGAGGGGAGGACCGAGCCGGTCGGGAGGATAGGGGACATAGAGAGTCAAGGGATGCAGAAAGGGAGGAGAGGAGGGTTGAGGAGGCAGAATCAGGAGATTGGTTGGAGAAGGATTGAGCAGAGGGAAGAGATGATAGGATGGAAGAGGAGAGGGTAGCAGGAGAGAGAGAGAGCGAAGGTTGCGATGGCGCAATACCATCTGAGTAGGGGCAGAGTGAGTAGTGTTGGAGGAGAGCGAGAGGGAAAAGGATACAAGGTAGTGATCGGAGACTTGGAGGGGAGTTGCAGTGAGATTAGTAGAAGAACAGCATCTAGTGAAGATAAGGTCAAGAGTATTGCCAGCCTTGTGAGTAGGGGGGGACGGTGAGAGGGTGAGGTCAAAAGAGGAGAGGAGTGGAAAGAAGGAGGCAGAGAGAAATGAGTCAAAGGTAGACGTAGGGAGGTTAAAGTCAACCAGAACTGTGAGGGGTGAGCCATCCTCAGGAAAGCAATTTATCAAGGCGTCAAGCTCATTGATGAACTCGCCAAGGGAACCTGGAGGGCGATAAATGGTAAGGATGTTAAGCTTGAATGGGCTAGTGATTGTGACAGCATGGAATTCAAATGAGGAGATAGACAGATGGGTCAGGGGAGAAAGAGAGAATGTCCACTTGGGAGAGATGAGGATTCCAGTGCCACCACCCCGCTGACCAGATGCTCTCGGGGTGTGCGAGAACATATGGTCAGACGAGGAGAGAGCAGATGCTTGGGGGATATATGGGGGATATAATTTTACCAGCTCTGCAGATTTTGCTGCGAGGAGGCAGAGTCATTAGATCATTTATTTTGGTACTGTCCATATGTAGCTCATTTTTGGTCACAGGTCTAAGAATGACTTAAGATTTGCAACATTTACCTAGAACTAACCTGGCAGATAGCAATACTGAGTGATTTGAAAAGTCATAGTCAATCAATCAATAATATAATAATTATTTTAACGAAAATGTCTACTACCGCATGGCAAGCGGTACCGGAGTGCCAAGTCTAGGACAAAAAGGCTTCTCAACAGTTTTTACCCCCAAGCCATAAGACTTCTAAACAGGTAACCAATGGTTACCCGGACTATTTGCATTGAGTGCCCCCCCCCTCTTTTACGCTGCTGCTACTCTCTGTTTATCTTATATGCATAGTCACTTTAACCATAAATCCATGTACATACAACCTCAATTGGCCCGACCAACAAGTGCTCCCGCACATTGGCTAATTGGGCTATCTGCATTGTGTCCCACCTCACGCCAACCCCTCCTTTTACGCTACTGCTACTCTCTGTTCATCATATATGCATAGTCACTTTAACCATACCTACATGTACATAGTACCTCAATATTCCTGACTAACCGGTGTCTGTATATAGCCTTGCTACTCTTATTTTCAAATGTGTTTTTACTGTTGTTTTATTTCTTTACTTACCTACACACACACACACACACTTTTTTTTCCGCACTATTGGTTAGAGCCTGTAAGTAAGCATTTCACTGTAAGGTCTACACCTGTTGTATTCGGCGCCCGTATAAACTTTGATTTGATTTGATTTAATTTACAATCTGTAGAAGCTATGAGAATAGAAAGGTCCAGTACTTTTGCGAAGCATCACAGCACAGTTGAAAAATATATGGCAAATAGAAATCCAAAATGGATCATGTTAAGAGATAGATTGGAGGGGTTGAATGGAGCTGAAGGGTGGGACTAATAACAACAAGATAACAAATGTAAAACATACAGGGTTTGTAAAATGTATACAGGTTCAGAAATTTTGTGAAATAGCACAGTTACAAATAGAAATCAGAAATAGAGGAAAGACTAAAAACAAACAAAATATAACTATTGTGAAATAGATTGTGTCTGTAAAATGTGTATAATATGTATAAACTGAAGGTAGAAGCCTAAGTGTAATTGTTTATTTGTTTACTCCATTTGGGGAGGGGTGGTAGGGTTTGCAGGGAATAATAAGGGTATATTCCAAAGAAAAGTGTGTATATGTATGTGTATGTATGTATGTATGTATGTATGTATGTATGTATGTATGTATGTATGTATGTATGTATGTATGTATGTATGTATGTATATATGTGTATATATATATATATATATATATATATATATAGGTATGTATGTATGTATGTATATATTATATATATAGGTATGTATGTATGTATGTATGTATGTATGTATGTATGTATGTATGTATGTATGTATGTATATGGATATATATATTTTTATATATATTTAGCAAAAAATATATGGGGGATTGGAAATGATGCAGACAATTACATTGATGGAAGCAACAATCTAGCCGCAATATAAAAGCTGATCCACCCCTTAAATAATTTTTTTTAAATAAACTGTCACTTTCAAACTAGGGATTTCGTGAATAATTGAGGTAACAGTAATTTTGCTCATAGATTATGCTTGTATTAAGTACACATTGACACATCCAGCCCAAAATGGAAGGTAAAAAAAATACTCAGCAGTCACCAAAGTTCCAGAGCATGTCTTTAATCAGTGAGTGGTGTCCGATTTAATTATGCCTCTGGCGAAGGAAAGGTAGCAATCATTGCATGTACCATAAAGTCTGTTATCCAGTAGATTACTCTGAGGAGTGACGGGAATGTTGTTATGTCATTTTGATGAGTGCTGGTAGTTATGGTAATGATAATCCAATGGGGAGTACTACAGTGTTACAGTTACACTATGAGTAAGCGATCATGAATTATATGCCTTACTGGAATGTGACCCCCTTGTCTTATCTGTCCACACATCCCTGTCACCTCTAGCAGACATGCTCTCTGACCCTCTCATGGCCATGGCATGGTGCCAGCTCTATTTCGGGGTCTCTCTCTATCTCTATCGCAGAGTAGAGCTGAGGCTGTGGTATGCTGCTGAGGGGCTGATTGCATGCTCAGCTCCAGTCCCTCTCCTCAGGCTAGTGGGGGTGAAAAAGTATTACTCTGCCTGTGTTATAACTAGAGTCGCAAAGGGAGGGTATATTACTAGGAACTTTCGAAGTCTACCAGTAAACTACCAGAATTTTGGTAACTTTCAAGTATCTTTGGAATCTAGTGACCTTTAGGGCGGCGCACAATTGGCACATTGAGATGTACAAACTATGGCATAAGGGGATGACGAGCGGATAAGAGGCAATCCGTAATTTAGATTAAGATATTAATGAGCAAGCTAGGACGGATGTAGTCAATATAACTATTTGTTCAGCACTTTTGAAATGTAGAGCGACAGAATTCAGAACATGGGTTGTTCTTACAGTACACCAAGTCAGAACCGTAGGATAAATAAAGGGGTCATATAAGCAGACAAAGAAAGCTCTTACAATATTCTATGATTATATTTCTCTAAAACAGGCTATAGGCTACATGGGCAACACCAAGTCAGAACAGTAGGCTGTTATGAGAGGAAAAGAGACCATATTATTAGGGTGAGGCATATGGGCTACTAACAGCTTACCACACAACATACACTTAGTATTACTTTCTTAGCTACAGTATACATATCTCCCTGGCATATTACATCATTTATGTAGCAGCATACAAGAAATGTTTGGACTCAGTTTGGATTTTCTTGGGCTAATTTTGTCATCAAACTTTGTCATCAAAGTCTGGCATTCTCTGGATTTATGATGCTTTTAAGACAACTGGGAACTCTGAAAAAACAAGGTTGAATCATGACGTTGGTGATATTCAGGTCGGAGCTCTAGAAAGGGTTCCCGACTTGGAATTCCGAGTTGGATGACCGTTCAAAACGTATTTTTCAGAGTTCCCAGTTGTCTTGAACTCACTGAAGTCTGATACTTCCCAGTTCCGAGTTTCCAGTTGTTTTAAAAGCGTCAGAAATCATGCTGGATTGACAGCAGGGCCAATGTTGAATGTTCATTCTTTTAAACATGGAAAAAAGACCCTTAAACCCAGACTTGGACCACACATCCACTCCACTGAATAGCAGGCTAGTGATTGCTTTGCAATGCTTGCAGTTAGCCACTGATTCCTTCCAAACCACTCATTGTTGAATTTGCGATTTCCAACTTGCTGTGTAATGTTTATGTCCAACGGCCGATGAGCACCGATAACGTTTTATCAAAAATGTATCTTCATCATTTCTCTTCATATAAGAAGGATCGAAAATTATTTGAAAGTAGATTGACGACTTGATTCATAATGATGACTGCTAGCTTGCTAGCTAAGATTTTGAAAGTATGATTTTCACATGATCAGTCCAATCAAAGCTACTGTAGATTTAATGTGAATTGACAACATTTTACCTGTGGCCAATGACCTTGACCCTCCATGGATGGGCACTTCCAATGTAACTCTATGGCAGCACCCAAGGGGCTTGAATTTTCGAGCTCTCCCCATAGACTATGCAGTGATGTCGTGTCTCCCATGACAAAGCTGTCATCAAGGCAAAGGGTGGCTACTTTGAAGAAAATATATTTTGATTTGTTTAACACTTTTTTGGTTACTACATGATTCCATATGTGTTATTTCATAGTTTTGATGTCTTTACTATTATTCTACAATGTAGAAAGCAGTAAAAATAAAGAACCCTTGAATGAGTAGGTTTGTCCAAACTTTTGACTGGTACTGTATAAAGCTTCAAAAATAGTTTGGTGATCAAGAGAATTAACTGTTTTCCTTGCAAGCTCATCAGCAATGGGGCATCAAGTAACAATTACTAGCATATTTCTACTGGCCTTTTGGTAGGAAATTGCTTGACATTGATGTGAAAATTACTTTTGGAATTTGTTGTTAAATTGAATTATTACATAATCAAAATGAAAAGGGCTGTATGGTAGATTTTTGTTTTACTTGACTTGATACTTGACTTGAAGAAACTTGTGACTCGATTTGACTTGCTCTTAGAATGCATGAATTGGACTTGACTCGAGACTCGAAGTGTTCTACCTGGGACTCGACTTGAGATGGACCTTGTGACTTGATAATAGGGACTTGGTCCCACCTCTGGACACAGGAACAGGCTACGGGATCAAAATAGAGCCTCTTGATTCAGACAACGCACTGCTTACATGAACCTTATCCAACAGGCAGACGAGAATGTTCCTCATTCATTTACACTAATAGTAATTGACTTATAGATCTAAACTCTGTGGAGAGGATCCTCCATTGCCTGCTGATCCAAGCATATGGTACATGATCAGTATAAATCATATACTGTATATATGTAGTATGGTGATGTGCGCCTTGAATACATTGTGTCCTTCCATGAAGTGATGATACAAAGAATGTCTAGTCTATTTTGTGAGGAACTGACTCAAATGGCATACTCTCTATTTAGCATCTGGAAGGGATGGTATTTGTAGCTATCCTGTTGGAGGGACCAGTTGCTTGAGAGGCACACAGGGAGATAGGCTAGTGGTCAAACCTCAAAAAAGGCTTTAGTTTTTAAAATACCCCTAGCCGAGGTATAACAAAGCACTACTAAGTTTTTCCATATCTCTTAGGTCTCCCATATATGAAATGGATGGATGTATACAAATATTTTACAGCAAAAGTGGTTAAATTGATAGATATTGATGCAGAGTAATGTATGGCTGAAATATCAACTGTGTAAACTTCCAAGTCAAATGTGCTTTTATTCAGTGCTGCATGGTCCTCCCTGACAACAATACATACAGTAGGGCTGTTGATGACCATATTACCACCCCACCACCAGTCATGACTCACGACTGCAGTAAAATTCCATGTGACCGTTGAGTCACGGTAATCTCCTTTTTTGCATTCTGGATATGCTTTGGTAGTACCCAATTTGTTAACTACCATCAGGTCCTAATGGCCGGGTAATCAGGGCTCTATTGTCCCTCAAACTACTCTGACATCAGTGCAAATGCAATCGAAAATAACATCAAACACATCATCAAAACAGTAGGCCTATCACCTCACTGTGATGATCAATTTGAAGAAATAAGTTCAACAGCAGGTTGAAACAGTGTAAAACATGGTTATTGTGGATGTTATTTCAAAGCCTAACAACAAAATGGACAGTGCTTTCTATATTAGAGTTTACGCATATGCATAGGCTTATGAACTCAAGCCTGAAAAAAAAAAGAAATTAATATTATGATTGTGCAGTTATATAATATATAGCGGACCGCAAATTACCCAAGGCAGAAATACATAAAACAAAGATGTCTACATAATTGGTCTAGCCTATACTCCGAAATTAAACAAATTGGAGTAATTGCCTTTGAGTGTGGACTGTATTATTATACATACTTGAAGGACTGGTTACCTATTGCTACGCTACAACATTTCTATCCATGTCTGGGAGTGAACGTATGCTAGGAGATGTTGTTGGTTCGTTGATTATGAACCAGGTTACAGTTGGCCTACAAATACATTTTTATAAAAAAAAAAAAATTGTGAATTTTTATTTTGAATAGCCTAGTAATAGGGAATTGTTTATATGTTCATAATTAATTGAGTGACCTTCAGCTATACAGAATATTTAAACCACCATGCATTACCATCTCCTCTCTCTCATGTTACTTTTGATGTTTCCGAAGAGATTTTACTTGGTTTCCCAAATTCAGCACTGGGCAGCTGCAGGAACAAGGTTTGAGAGAGCATGGTATACAGAGTTTGGGCGGAATATCACTGGTCGAGCAGCGAGAGCATGCTCCTCAAACAGTGGTTGATACATGGAGTGAAATAAGTGTTCTTATATTTATTTCTTTGCTGCTCAAATTAAGAAATGCTCAGCTATAAAACTGAAGTAGCCTACAAAACAGACCAGCGGGAAAGCTTCCGGTCTCCATTCGCTATTTGAGTGCATACAGATTACATGTATTTTTTCCCCTGCCTCTGTTCCTGCCCATTTGATTATGGGCCTTTCTAAATCAAAACTCATTTACAATATTAGTAAAGACAAAATTAAATTAAGAATAGTCTACTGAGTGAAAATATGATCACTTGATGAGAGAACAGCTGTGCAGCCTGAGACAAGGAACAGAGCGCAACCTTTTCTTTTGTTCCTTTGTGGATTTCATATGTTTAGCCCCTACTCTGCAAATGATATTACGGCACCCCCGAGATTTGACTCTATATCCAATATGGCATCCAAAATCCAATATGGCTGCCCCATTACCATTAAATTGTGGTTTAATCAGCTGTATATGTACACATTTTAAATGAGATACATTTTCCAGATTTGTGTACTGCACCTATGGCCTGTACTCAATACTATTTTTGTGTACTTCAACTATTTTAGGAATCCAATATGCCATTCAACAGACAAAAATCTGTCTGGAAATTGCTGCCCTGTATTGGCCTGATATGAACCTATTTATCTACCAACCATGGCTGGCCAGCCCATGTGACATATGAACTGGACTCACAGGTAAAGAATGAGCTTTCGTGCTGGTGTGACTCATGCATTGTTATGGGAAACTGTGCAGTAATCCCAACACCCTTATAAGGACAAATGAATCCTGCTACACCGGCTCTGACGCTTGTCGGATGTGGCAGGGCTTGAAAACTATTACAGACTACAAAAGGAAACCCAGACATGAGCTGCCCAGTGACGCGAGCCTACCAGACGAGCTTAATGCCTTTTATGCTTGCTTTGAGGCAAGCAACACTGAAGCATGCACGAGAGCACCAGCTGTTCTGGATGACTGTTTGATAACGCTCTCAGAAGCTGATGTGAGCAAGACCTTTAAACAGGTTAACCTTCACAAAGCCGCGGGGCCAGACGGATTAACAGGAAGTATACTCAAAGCATGCGCGGACCAACTGGCAAGTGTCTTCACTGACATTTTCAACATCTCCCTGACCGAGTCTGTAATACCTACATGTTTCAAGCAGACCACCATAGTCCCTGTGCCCAAGAAAGTGAAGGTAACCTGCCTAAATGATTAACTCCCTGTAGCACTCACGTCGGTAGCCATGAAGTGCTTTGAAAGGCTGGTCATGGATCACATCAACAGCATCCTTCCGGATACCCTAGACTCACTCCAATTCGCATACCGCCCCAACAGATCCACAGATGACGCAATCTCAATCGCACTCCACACTGACTTTTCCCACCCAATTGAGACCTTTGGGATTGCAAAAAGATGAAGATCTTCAAAGGTAAATGTATTTTATCACTATTTCTGACTTTCATGATGCATCTGTTTGGTTGGAAAATGTTTTTCATGCTTTTGTATGCAGGGCGCTGTCCTCAGATAATCGCATGGTATGCTTTCGCCGTAAAGCCTTTTTGAAATCTGACAAAGCGGCTGGAATAACAAGAAGTTAATCTTTAATAACACTTGTATTTTTTATGAATGTTTATTATGACTATTTCTGTATTTTGAATTTGGCGCTCTGCAATTTCACCGGATGTTGTCGAGGTGGGTCGCTAGTGGAACGCCTGCGCCAGAAAGGTTAACAGCTTCTACCCCCAAGCCATAAGACTGCTGAACAATTCATCATGGCCACCAAACTATTTACATTGACACCCCCCCGCCCCTCCATTTGTTTTTTACACTGCTGCTACTCGCTGTTTATTATTTATGCATAGTCATTTCACCCCCTACCTACATGTACAAATTACCTCAACTAACCTGTACCCTCGCACACCGACTCGGTACCGGTACCCCCTGTATATAGCCTCGTTATTGTTATTTTATTGTGCTACTTTTTATTATTTTTTACTATGGTTTGTTTGGTAAATATTTCCTTAACTCTTCTTGAACTGCACTGTTGGTTAAGGGTGTCACGTCCTGACCAGTAAAGGGGTTATTTGTTATTATAGTTTGGTCAGGACGTGGCAGGGGGTATTTGTTTTATATGGTTTTGAGGGTGTGTTTATGTAGAGGGGCGTTTGATTTATGTTTCCGGGGTTTTTTGGTTTAGTTCTATGTTGTTAGTTCTATGTCTGTTTCTAGGGTGTTTGTTTCTATGTGTAGTATTGGGATTGGGGCCTTCAATTGGAGGCAGCTGGTTATCGTTGCCTCTGATTGAAGGTCCTATAATTAGGAGTATGTTTGTTTTGGGTATTGTGGGTATTTGCACTGCTGTTTTGTGTAGCCTGCAAACTGTCAACCTGTCGTTTTTGTTTCTTGTTTTTTCGTGTTCGCTAGAAAAATAAAGAATGAGCATTCACGTACCCGCTGCGCCTTGGTCTACCCTCTTTGACGGCCGTGACAGAACTACCCACCAAACACGGACCAAGCAGCAGAGGAAACAGCGGGCCCAGGAAGAGGAAGGATCCTGGGCCAGGGAGCGGAAGGAATGGAGAACGTCTTGGACATGGGAGGAGGTAATGGCAGGGGACAAGACCCTGCCATGGAAACAGGTGGAAATAGCAAGGGAGGAACGGCGTAAGTGGAGCGAAGAACGGGACAGTTACATGGGCACACGGTTGGCATTTAAGCCCGAGAGGCAGCCCCAAGAAATCTTTTTTGGGGGGGCACACGGGTAGTTTAGGTGGGCCAGGATTAAGCCCCAAGCCAACTCCCCGTGCTTATAGGAAGCAGCCTGTTACTGGTCAGGCCCCATGCTATGGGGTAATGCGCACGGCATCGAGGCCGAATATCCACAGGCCGGTGTGCTCGGTGCCAGCGTACTGCATTTGCCGGGGGGAAGTGGGCACCCAGCCAGTACGGGCAGTGCCAGTCCTGCGCTCGAGACCGCCAGTGCGCCTCTATGGTCCAGTGTATCCTGCTCCTCACACTAGCCCTGAGGTGTGTGTTTCCAGTCTGGCACATCCAGTACCAGCACCAGGCACCAGGCTTCCAGTGCGTCAGCCCAGTCCAACTCGTCCTGTTCCTGCTTCTCGCACTAGCCCTGAGGTGCGTGTCTCCAGTCTGGTACCTCCACTACCAGCCCCACGCATCAGGCTTCCAGTGCGTTAGCCCAGTCCCGAGCTTCCGACGACAGTACCTCGTCCAGAGCTTCCGGCAACAGTGCCCCGTCCAGAGCTTCCGGCAACAGTGCCCCGTCCAGAGCTTCCGGCAACAGTGCCCCGTCCAGAGCTTCCGGCAACAGTGCCCCGTCCAGAGTTTCCGGCAACAGTGCCCCGTCCAGAGCTTCCGGCAACAGTGCCCCGTCCAGAGCTTCCGGCAACAGTGCCCCGTCCAGAGTCGGCCTACAGTCCGGAGCCCCCAGAGTCGGCCTACAGTCCGGAGCCCCCAGAGTCGGCCTACAGTCCGGAGCCCCCAGAGTCGGCCTACAGTCCGGAGCCCCCAGAGTCGGCCTACAGTCCGGAGCCCCCAGAGTCGGCCTACAGTCCGGAGCCCCCAGAGTCGGCCTACAGTCCAGGGTCTACAGTGACACGCTTCAGGCCAAGGTATTCAGTAGGGGTGGACTGGTCAGGTGGGGGACTAAGGCCTGAGCCTGAGCCACCTCCACTGTAGGAGGTTTGGGGAGGGGGGGTGTAGCACGGGAGGCGTCGGTGACGGCAGCCACCCTCCCTTCCTTCCCTTTAGTTTAGGGGTTTATTTTGTAGATATTTTTTGTTAGGTGCATCCGGGGTCTGCACCTTTGGGGGGGGGGGGGGGGGGGGTACTGTCACGTCCTAACCAGTAGGGGTTATTTGTTATTATAGTTTGGTCAGGACGTGGCAGGGGGTATTTGTTTTATATGGTTTTGAGGGTGTGTTTATGTAGAGGGGCGTTTGATTTATGTTTCAGGGTTTTTTTTGGTTTAGTTCTATGTTGTTAGTTCTATGTCTGTTTCTAGGGTGTTTGTTTCTATGTGTAGTATTGGGATTGGGGCCTTCAATTGGAGGCAGCTGGTTATTGTTGCCTCTGATTGAAGGTCCTATAATTCTGAGTATGTTTGTTTTGGGTATTGTGGGGAGTTGTATTTGCACTGCTGTTTTGTGTAGCCTGCAAACTGTCAACCTGTCGTTTTTGTTTCTTGTTTTTTCGTGTTCGCTAGAAAAATAAAGTATGAGCATTCACGTACCCGCTGCGCCTTGGTCTACCCTCTTTAACGGCCGTGACAAAGGGCTTGTAAGTAAGCATTTCACGATAAGGTCTACACTTGTTGTATTCAGTGCATGTGACAAATAAAGTTTAATATGATTTGACAATTTATGGCAAACAAGAAGCACCTTAGGATGGTAAAACGTTCTGTATGTGATTGTCTATGGTGGCTGGGAATTGACTGTGAGATAGGGGTCTTTGTGCACCACGCTTGATCTGTTCCACCTCCTCTGCAACCTGTTTACTGTCCATCAAAGCCCAGGGATCATCTTCAAATGTGTATGTGTGTGGAGCTGTGCTATGTCCCTCACAACCAACGCTTCTTAGTCATAGTCTATGACCTAGCTGCACTCAGTAGCGATGCGTCATGTTTTGAGACCCACCTGTTTTGCATGTTATTTTGGCATTACTACGTGTCACATATCGGTTTGCAAACAATGTAAAAAAAAACAAACAGAATTGAGTTAATAAAGCCGCATACAAAGATGTTCTCTTTTTTGCTTTCTTGAGTAAGGCAGCTCCAAAATACAGGTGTTTCAGCCTAGCTCAGTGCTTTCTGTGGTGGTGGGGCAGCCAGCGGAAAATACAGAGCGTAGGGGTTGGTAATGTTCTTTAGTTGCGCTGTGATTGGCTCAGTGTTCTGTCACTTATGGGAACACTATGTCACCGCAAAATCTAACATGCTGACCAGACCGGACACGTCGCGTGCGCGAGCGCCGCAAAATAAATGTTGAAATCCATGTTATTCAATTATTGCACCCACACTGCTCGCGCGCCATGAGCGTCTGCGATGCCAAGGGCTAAAATAGAACTCCTTTCTATTTCTGACGCAGATCGCGCTGAAAGTCCTGCCTCTCCCATCTCCTCATTGGTTTATAGAAGCAGGTACTCACGTGCCATCTCCTCATCGGTTATACCCACGTGGGTGATTGAAAGACGAACTGTTTTGCCGGTTGTCGTGGTAATACTATGAAAGGGTAGGTGCCAATCACCATATAAGTTCAAAGATGAAAAGGCCTGGAAGGAGGAGAGATGACTAGAAACGATTCGGTTGACCGTTTTATGTGTGGATTAATTGTCGGAGTAGAGGACCTTGTGCATTTCAGGTAAAATAACAACTCAATGTTTATATCCCAGGACAAATTAGCTAGCAACAGCAGGCTAGCTAAATAGGACAAATTAGCTAGCAAGTGCAAGCTAACTAGCTAAATTTCCATACATGTTTAATGCTTATCGACCTGTCCCCAAATGAATATCATTGTTTCAGAGTTTGTTTTGATATTTTAACCTGCGTGTCATGATCGCGTTTGGTGTAGGGGGACAAAATTAATTTATGCACGATAGCGCACGCGCGCAGCCGGTTTGAGTTCCGTGTAAGGTTAGAGCTCAAAAATTCAAGCCCCTTAAGTGCTGCCGTAGACTTACATTAAAAGTGCCCATCCAAGAAAGCTCAAGGTCATTGGCCACAGATAGAATGACGTCAAATCACGTAGCTTTGATTGGACTGATCATGTCAACATCATACTTTCAAAATGGTAGCGGCAAAGCTAGACAAGCAGTCATCATCATGCATCAAGTCGGCAATCTACTTGCAAATCCTTTTCAATCTTTGTCATATGAATAGAAATTGTAGATAAAACGTATCATTGCTTATTGGCCATTGGACATAAACATTACACAACAAAATGCAACACTGCAGCCCCAGGTTCAATCCCAGGCTGTGTCACAGCTGGCTGTGACCGGGACACCCATGAGGCGGTACACAATTGTCCGGGTTAGGGGAGGGTTTGGCCAAACAGGATGTCCTTGTCTCATCGTGCTCTAGACACTCCTTGTGGCGGGCCGGGCACAGGGTGCCTGCCAGCTGACCTCGGACATCAGTTTGACAGTGTTTCCTCCGACACATTGGTGCGGCTGGCTTCCGGGTTAAGCGAGCAGTGTGTCAAGAATCAGTGCGGCTTGGCTCTCAACCTTCGCCTAGTCCGTAGGAGGGTTGCAGCAATGAGACAGGATCGAAAACTACAAATTGGATATCACAAAAAAGGGGGTAATGTCATGGGCCAGAAAAGTTTGAATATATTGGCCATGCTGTCAATCCAGCATGACTCTGCCGTGTTCAAAACAACTGGAAACTGGGAAATGTCAGACTTCAGGGAGTTCAAGACAACTGGGAACTCTGATAAAACTAGCACCGACTGCGAACATACGGAAAATAATTTTGAATGGTCATCCAACTTGGAAGTCAGGATTTCGGGTCTCTTTCTTGAGCCCACAAGAAGGACCTCCGTGCCACCTTCCTTTTCAAGTGAGCACAGCACAAACAGTTGAGTCCAAAAATGTCTTGTCTGCTGTTGCATAAATTATGTAATATTCCAGGGAGATATGTATACTGTAGCCAAGAAAATAATATTAAGTGTATGTTGTGTAGTAAGCTGTTAGTAGCCCATGTGCCTTACCCTAATAATTTGGTCCGTTTCCTCCCTCATAACTTAGCCTACTGTTCTGACTTGATGGTGCACATGTATCCTATAGCCTGTTTAAGAGAAATGTAATCATAAAATATTGTAAGAGCTTTCGTTGTCTGCTTATATGCCCCCTTTAATTATCCAGCCAATGTTCTGAATTCTGTCACTGTACATTTCAAAGTGCTGAACAAATAGTTATATTGACAACGTTTATCCTTGCTCGCTTATTAATGTCTTAATCGAAATCACGGATTGCCTCTTATCCGCTCGTCGTTCCCTTATGCCATAGTTTGTACATCTCAACCACATTTGTTTAAGCAAGTCAGCCGTATTAGCTATGTTATTTTAAAAGGCAGTAAATGAGGCTGAATTAACTGTTTCGCTGCCAGACAAGGCTCCGCTGAAAACCAGGTGTAGCAGTGGTAAGGATTCACTCCATGGTGCTGAAAAGAAAGCTCTGCTGTTGGGACAGCTCTATGTAGGCCTTAACAGTTGTGATCACCGTTTGTCACCGTTATAGTGCAATTAATGTATTGTTTAGTGTTGTGCTGTGTTGTTTAGTGGCTTTGCTGGCATGCATAAAATATATATATTTTGCCCCACCAAGATTTACTTGCCAAAATCACCCCTGGCTAAACTCTAACCAACCTCTAAGTAACCTGAGGTTACCCTTACAGATTATGTCACTCTCAACATCTCCTGCTGGGTGTGCCCCAGTCCGTAATCAATGCCAATCACCCACAGTTAATATCGGCCAAATTATCATTCTACCTGACTTCCAAAGCAATATAAAGAAATATGTAGGACGTGACCTGCAGGATTTTTTTTGCCACATTCAACATAAAAAACTCCACCCACAGATCTAAAGGCAAGTTTGTTTGTAACAGCCCTTTCACTGAATTTCCTTCACAACCAGACAGCCAACCATTGCACTACTAGAGTATCCCCAGCATCATTCAGGTTGGGATAACATTCCAGTTAGTCAATGGGTCTCTTTGGTATGCAAGCTGCATCTGCAGTGAACTGTTGAAATGGAAACTGATCGGGCCCACAGCACCAATACCCTGCCAGTCATTCAGGAAGGATACTACCCTTGTCGCTGCAGAGTCTCCTCACCTTTTAAGGACACATTTGTGTCCTGGTCACCTAAAAGACTTTGAATCAACCTTGCACACTTAGTTTTTGTGAGGAAAAGAGGTGAGTTACACTCATAAATATTCATAGTTGATATTTTTGCCTATATTTCCGCCTATTGTGTCTATATTTCCAAAATGCTTTAAGATATCCTAATGTTGTTTGTTTGTGTGCGTAGGGCAGATAATTTACTCTTGTATTCCACATGTTTTGCCATATCAGAGCTTGCAATATTGGTTTACATGAGTTCATGTGGCCCACCGCCCCTCCAACCACTCTGCACTGTTTGAGTCTTCACAATATCTATCAATTGAACCACTTTTGCAGATTTTTTTTTTTTACAACCATCCATTTCATACAGTGCCTTCAGAAAGTATTCACACCCCTTTACCTTTTCTACATTTTGTTGTGTTACAGCCTGAATTTAAAATGGAATAAACTAGGATTTTGTTTCACTGATCTATACACAATACCCCATAATGTCAAAGTTACATTTTGTTCGTAGAAAATAAATTAATTAATAAGAAATAAATATCTGAAATGTCTTGAGTCAATAAGTATTCAACCCCTTTGTTATGGCAAGGCTAAATAAGTTCAGGAGTAAACATTTGCTTAACAGGTCACATAATAAGTTGCATGGATAACTGCAATAACAGTGTTTAACATGATTTTTTAATGACTACCTCATCTCTATATCCCACACATACAATTATCTGTATGGTCCCACAGTCGAGCAGTGAATTTCAAACACAGATTCAACCACACAGACTAGAGAGGTTTTCCAATGCCTCGCAAAGAAGGGCACCAATTGGTAGAAAAAAATGAAATAAAAAACGTTTTATTTCATTTTTTATTTCATTTATATATATATATTTAAAAAAAATTAAGGAGATGCTGAAGGAGATGCTGAATATGTGTATTCAGCATCTCCTTAAATTTTTTATTTCATTTTTTTCCACCAATTGGTGCCCTTCTTTGCGAGGCATTGGAAAACTTCTCTAGTCTGTGTGGTTGAATCTGTGTTTGAAATTCACTGCTCGACTGTAGGACCTTACAGATAATTGTATGTGTGGGATATAGAGATGAGGTAGTCATTCAAAAATCATGTTAAACACTGTTATTGCAGTTATTGAGTGTATGTATACAGTTGAAGTCAGAAGTTTACATACACTTAGGTTGGAGTCATGAAAACTCATTTTTCAACCACTCCACAAATTTCTTGTTTTGTTTATAGTTTTGGCAAGTCGGTTAGGAAATCTACTTTGTGCATGACACAAGTAACTTTTACAAGAATTGTTAACAGACAGATTATTTCACTTATAATTCACTGTATCACAATTCCAGTGGGTCAGAAGTTTACATACACTAAGTTGACTATGCCTTTAAACAGCTTGGAAAATATGAAAAATTATGTAAGAAAATTATGTCATGGCTTTAGAAGCTTCTGATAAGCTAATTGACATCATTTGAGTCAATTGGAGGTGTACCTGTGGATGTATTTCAAGGCCTACCTTCAAACTCAGTGCCTCTTGACATCATGGGAAAATCAAAAGAAATCAGCCAAGACCTCAGAACATTGTAGACCTCCACAAGTCTGGTTCATCCTTGGGAGCAATTTCCAAACGCCTGACGGTACCACGTTCATCTGTACAAACAATAGTACACAAGTATAAACACCATGGGACCACGCAGCCGTCATACCGCTCAGGAAGGAGATGTGTTAAGTCTCCTAGAGATGAACATACTTTGGTGCAAAAAGTGCAAATCAATCCCAGAACAACAAAGGACCTTGTGAAGATGCTGGAGAAAACAGGTACAAAAGTATCTATATCCACAGTCAAACGAGTCCTATATCTAATTAAACTGAGATTCCGCTCAGCAAGAAAGATGTCACTGCTCCAAAACCTCCATAAAAAAGACAGACTACGGTTTACAACTGCACATGGGGACAAAGATCGTACTTTTTGGAGAAATGTCCTCTGGTCTGATGAAACAAAAATAGAACTGTTTAGCCATAATGACCATGTTTGGAGGAAAAAGGGGAGGCTTGCAAGCCGAAGAACAACCTTGAAGCACGGGGGTGGCAGCATCATGTTGTGGGGGTGCTTTGCTGCAGGAGGGACTGGTGCACTTCACAAAATAAATAGCATCATGAGGGAGGAAAATTATGTGGATATACTGAAGCAACATCTCAAGACATCAGTCAGGAAGTTAAAAGCTTGGTCACAAATGGGTCTTCCAAATGGACAATGACCCCAAGCATACTTCCAAAGTTGTGGCAAATGGCTTAAGGACAACAAAGTCAAGGTATTGGAGTGGCCATCACAAAGCCCTGACCTTAATCCCATAGAAAATTTGTGGGCAGAACTGAAAAAGCGTGTGCGAGCAAGGAGGCCTACAGACCTGACTCAGTTACACCAGCTCTGTCAGGAGGAATGGGCCAACATTAGCCCACCTTATTGTGGGAAGCATGTGGAAGGCTACCCTAAACGTTTGACCCAAGTTAAACAATTTAAAGGCAATGCTACCAAGTACTAATTGAGTGTATGTAAACTTCTGACCCACTGGGAATGTGATGGAAGAAATAAAAGATTAAATAAATTATTCTCTCTACTATTATTCTGACATTTCACATTCTTCAAATAAAGTGGTGATCCTAACTGACCTAAGACAGGGAATTTTTACTAGGATTAAATGTCAGGAATTGGGAAAAACTGAGTTGAAATGTATTTGGCTAAGGTGTATGTAAACTTCCGACTCCAACTGTATGTAAATATATGCAGTTATTAATTACACTTTGGGTGGTGTACCAATACACCAAGTCACTACAAAGATACAGGCGTCCTTCCTAACTCATTTGCAGGAGAGGAAGGAAACTGCTCAGGGATTTCACCATGGACAAAATCCTATGTCACGGATCCCCCCGGTACTGATGCTCATTCTGTTCACCGGTTCCAGAGATCTACATCACCGGCTTTCTAGGCATCACTGAACGGGATTCATTATCATCAACCCCGGACTGTCTTGTCTGATTACACACACCTGGTTCCCATTTCCCATGATTCGTATGTTATATATGTGCCTTCTGTTCCCTCTGTCTTTGTCAGTTATTGTTCCCATGTCCGTTGGTGGTGTGAGTACCTATGCGTTGGTGCAGCTGTTATGCTGCATGCTATATATTTTGTGTATTACGGGTATCGTCCCATGGCGTTCAACAAGGTTTACGCTCGCTCTTTTGTTTGGGTACAGCCTAGTGTTTTTGTATACGTGTTTGTTTTGGGTGTATTAAAAACCTCAATTGTGTATTCCTGCGCCTGTCTCAAATCTTTTATACCAGCATGACATCCTTAAGGAAAACCTGGTTCAGTCTGCTTTCCACCAGACACTAAGAGATGAATTACCCTTTCAGCAGGACAACAACCTAAAACACAAGGCCAAATCTATGCTGGAGTCGCTTATCAAGAGGACATTGAATGTTCCTAAGTGGCCTAGTTACAGTTTTGACTTAAATCGACTTGAAAATCTATGGCAAGACATGAAAAAGCTGTCTAGCAATGATCAGCAATCAACTTGACAGAGCTGAAAGGTGCTTCTACTGTCACGCCTGCTCCTGCCCTTCCCCCCTGGCGGTCGAGGGCACCAGGCTCCCCAGCATTACGCACTCCTGCCACCATCATTACGCACACCTGCCTTCCCCGACATGCGCATCAGCGATTATTGGACTCACCTGGACTCACCTGGCCTCAATCACCTCTGTCATTACCTCCCTTATATCTGTCTGTTCCCCCACTCTGTTCCCCGCTTCAGTATTGATTGTCATATGTCCTTGAATACCCGTGTGTTGGCACTGTTCCTGTCTTGTTTCATGTCTGTTCCGGATTAAATGTTTGGTGGTGACGTCTGGTCCAGGGGCCGCCACTGATGGAACCGGGGGTGCCTAAGCCAGTTTGTCAGGTTGTCACTCCCTAGCTGGCTCGAGAGGTTTCTTGCCCCGGTTGGCTCGGAAGGTGCCCATCCCACATCAGGCCTCAGCTGGATCGTCAGGCTCCTATGCCTCAGCCGGCTCGCCAGGCTCTCACGCCTCTGCCGGTTCAACGGGATTTCACGCCCAGCCGGCTTGTCCAGCGCCCGTGCCTCGGCCAGCCCGTCAGGCTCGCCCAGGTGGGACATCGGGGGGGGGGGGGGGGGGGGGCTGCTGCAGTAGTCTGTTTCCTCACCGGTCACCTGCCCGCCAGCCTCCATCTCCTTAATCTGACTATTGACACATCTGCTTTGAGGGCAATTAGCCTGATCAGAACATGCAGAGGGATCAAATTTATGCCAGTCAGAGTGTGGGTCTTTGGGCTGCCAAAGGCTTTTCAGAGATTACTGCACTCACACACAGCGCCTCATGGCTCATCACACCCCTGCTGTTCCAGCATGCTTGCTGTTGCGATCTCATCTCCCCGCTGCTGGGGATTAGGGCCTAATCCCTAGGATGATTTTTTTTCTATCAAACCGAGGATCGCTGTTCTGCCGGCGTCACTGGCTACCGTCCCTCTAATGAGGACACCCACAGTGCACGGCTGAGAGAGCAGGGGGCCAGAGTGGACCCCTGGAACATCATCATTTGTGTGTGTGTGTGTGTGTGTGTGTGTGTGTGTGTGTGTGTGTGTGTGTGTGTGTGTGTGTGTGTGTGTGTGTGTGTGTGTGTGTGTGTGTGTGTGTGTGTATGTGTGTGTGTGTGTGTCTGGCCATATATCTCTCTCTGTATATGGAGCTGCCATCCAGTTCTATGAGCCATACCGAGTGGATGTCTGAGCGTGTATGAGTCTGTTTGTTTGTGTTTGGTGGATGGGCAGAACGGTGGAGATTGCATAATCTGTTTTCGACCCACTCTCTCCCTCTCTCTACTGCACCTGCTGTCTCGATCTCTGAATGCTTGGCTATGAAAAGTCAAATGACATTTACTCCTGAGGTGCTGACCTGTTGCACCCTCTATAACCACTGTGATTATTATTATTTGACCCTTCTGGTCATCTATGAATGTTTGAACATCTTGAAGAATGATCTGGCCTTAATGGTCATGTACCCTTATAATCTCCACCCGGCACAGCCAGATGAGGACTGGCCACCCCTCAGAGCCTGGTTTCTCTCTAGGTTTCTTCCTAGGTTCCTGCCTTTCTAGGGAGTTTTTCCTAGCCACTGTGCTTCTACATCTGCATTGCTTGCTCTTCTGGGTTTTAGGCTAGGTTTCTGCATAAGCACTTTGTGACATCTGCTGATGTAAAAAGGGCATTATAAATACATTTGATTGATTGATTGATAATGGTCAGACAGAATGAAAAGGAGAGGTATTTTGAGGCATATAATCTATTCAGCTGTGTGTCATTTGCATAGCTCTTTTCCTTTGTCACAAAATGCTGACATGAAACTTACAGTATATGTGTGATTAGTCTTATGTTTCCTATACTAACCCCCCGGACACATGGAGGGGACAATAAGCTGTGCCTGGGTCACTGTCTGTCTTCCCCACTCTCACTTCTCATCTCTCCCACTAATGTCTCCACTCCCCAGCTCAGCCTGTCAGCCATGAGAATTTATAAAAAGTGTTTGCTTGTTTTAGCATTTCCCCAGGCATTCACAACCTAATGAGCCTTCTCAAAGACAAAGTGGGTGTGGGCACAATTTCCCCTGCAACACTTTGTTTGTAAAACTGCACCTTATGCATGCATAGACTACTATACTAAACAAAATTATAAACATAACATGTAAAGTGTTGGTCCCATGTTTCATGACCTGAAATAAAAGATCCCAGAAATGTTCCATATGCACAAAAAATGTATTTCTCTAAAATGTTGTGCAGAAATGTTTTTACATCCCTGTTAGTTAGCAATTCTCTTTTGCCAAGATAATTCATCCACTTGACAGGTGTGGCATATCAAGAAGCTGATTAAACAGCATGATCATTACACAGGTGCACCTTGTGCTGGGGAAAATAAAAGGCCACTCTAGATGTGCAGTTCTGTCAACAACACGTTACCACAGATCTCTCAAGTTTTGAGGGAGTGTGCAATTGGCATGCTGGCTGCAGGAATGCCAGAGCTGTTGCCAGAGAATTGAATGTTCATTTCTCTACCATAAGCCACCTCCAACGCCATCTTAGAGAATTTGTCTGTACGTCCAACCGGCCTGACCAGCGCAGGCCACGTGTAAACCCGCCAGCCCAGGACCTCCATATCCATCTTCTTCACCTGCGGGAACGTCCAGAGACCAGCCCCCCGGACAGCTGATGAAACTGTGGGTTTGCACAAACTGTCAGAAACTGTCTCAGGAAGCTCATCTGCGTGCAGTTTGGTGTCGTATCCGACTTCAGTGGGCAACTGCTCACGCTGGAGAAGTGTGCTCTTCACCGATAAATCCTAGTTTCAACTGTACCAAGCAGATGGCAGACAGCGTGCATGGCGCAGTGTTGGCGAGCGGTTTGCTGATGTCAATGTTGTGAACAGAGTGCCCCATTGTGCGGTTGGTTTATGGTATGGGCAGGCATAAGCTATGGGCAGTGAACACAATTGCATTTTATCGATGGCAATTTGAATGCACAGAGATACCATGACGAGATCCTGAGGTCCATTGTCCTGCCATTCATCCGTCGCCATCACCTCATGTTTCAGCATGATAATGCACTGCCCCATGTCGCAAGGATCTGTACACAATTCCTGGAAACTGAAAATGTCCCAGTTCTTCCATGGCCTGCATACTCACCAGACATGTCACCACCCATTGAGCACGTTAGGGATGCTCTGGATCGACATGTGTTCCAGTTCCCGCCGATATCCAATAACTTCGCACAGCCAATGAAGGGGAGTGGGATAACATTCCACAGGCCACAATCAACAGCCTGATCAACTCTATGTGAAGGAGATGTGTTGCGTTGAATGGGGCAAATGGTGGTCACACCAGATACTGACTGGTTTTCTGATCCACATCCCTACCTTTTCTTAAGGTATCTGTGACCAACAGAGGCATATCTGTATTCCCAGTCATGTGAAATCCATAGATTAGGGTCTAATGAATTTATTTCAATTGACTGATGTCCTTATCTGAACTGTAACTCAGTAAAATCTTTGAAATTGTTGCATTTATATTTTTGTCCTTGGTGAGTGAGGATAATGTGACGTTTGCATGATGCTGTGTACTGTTGATTGGGTGAGCTGATCTCAAGGTGTACTTTACATCACAATGAGTGTCTGGATTGTATTTTTTACTTTTATGTGTATGATAGCAACATGATGAGGTGTGTGTGTGTGTGGTTGGCTAGATGACTGTAGCACATGTACGTAGGCTAAGCTATCCATAATATAGGTTTCTGTGAATAAATAATTGTTAGCCTATTCACTTCTTGCTGTTGGTGATGATCATGCAATGTTTCCTGGATCTGCCTGCCAGGTACAGTAGGTGATGGTTTTCATGTTCTTTCTGTTCTGTTAGGGAGCAGTGCTGATGTTGATACACTGACAGGTGACTAAACTAACTGTATAACCCATGTTGACTGTAATAAAGACAAGTCCTAAAACATAGGTGGTAAGACATGATGAAACCCTTTACCAGAATTCACCACATTGACCATTCCTTTAGATTGATTTGATGATCATAGGCTACCTCATACTCCTGCTAAATATGTTATATTTTATATGAGTTTACCTATATCTATAGGTCTATATCAGATTAATGCCTAGTATTATCAGACTAAGGACCTTATTTCCCACTGCGACCATAATCCACCGCTGCATAAAAACATTATTGGGATCGAAATGATCCGCGCTCCCCAGTGGGAGGTTTGAAGAGTATCAAAGCAGCAGAACCGCTTGCTGGCTACGGGATGGAAAAGGTTAGCTTGGCGCCGGAGTTTGTCAGTCGATTTAACCCTTTTGCCCGTAGAACAAGACTAGCATAGGCAGTGCTGCACTGAAAACCAAACACTACATCAGGATAGCCTACATTTGTTTTTTTGCTGGGGCTGTATGATACGAGAGGGTCCATCGAATCTATCGCATGGTATTATCGTAGCAATTAGCAGTAAAGGGAAAGGCAAAATGTGGTACTCAAAGTTAGGCTTTGTGAGGTGACTTAACTGGTAAGGGAAAGGCACTTAGTCTACTCACGACACTGACCTACTCTTCGCAAACTTGGGGTAAGCTATACCCTACCCGTGCTCATCTGTGGAGCGCGCGCATCGCAACGCCTCTGCAGTACGGATCTTGTAACGGGACACTCCGCTTGTCTCATTTTCTCTCTTCGTATTTTGAAGACTTTTTATCGCGTTTACAGGTTGGGACACTGTGGATCCCGTGGATACAACATGTAGCATCTGGTATTTTTCGGTGAGAGTGACTGATGTTGAATGATCAAACGGACTGAGAACTAGAGAGCTGTTCTCTTCACTAATATGGTACGTGACAAGTTTATTTAGTCTTCATTCTTATTATTCAACGTTCACTGTCAAATAATGTAGGCCTATTTGTCATAGTCATTGCGCTTATTGGAGTGTAATGTCAACTACAAATCTGATCATATCTTGGAAATAATAAAATGATTGTGATAGAATAGCAAGTAGCTTAGATGTTATATAAAGTACAATCACCTTTACACTCCTCGTTTGATAAATTGGAATAACCAAAACAGCTGTTTGATCTGTTTAAAAATAATTACCCAATAGTCTATATGATATATAGTGAGAGCAGCCTCCGCTGTTTAAAATGATGTAGCCTACAGTATTGTACAGTGACAGCCAATGCTTTAGTGGGACGTTCAAGACAAGACAAGGCTTTCAACACATACCGATAAGCTTTATAATAAAACATTAAAATACGATTAGGCTATGGGTTCCATTACATAGGCTACTTGTTATAATAGTCTGTAATAGCCTTTTATTGTCGCCATGTAGCTTTGTAACTTGACGTAGAAATTCCTTTACTTTTTAAAGAAGAATTCTATGCAGAATCACCCGTGTGTGTGTGTGTGTGTGTGTGTGTGTGTGTGTGTGTGTGTGTGTGTGTGTGTGTGTGGGTGTGTGTGTGTGGTGTGTGTGTCACTGGTGTATCGGACACCTCCGCAGCCCGGAGTTCTGGGGGCCCATGCGCCTGTCATCGTTGTACCTTTTTTTTTTACATAGGCTATATATAAATCATTTTCATAATAACCCTCCAAAAACGAATTCATAAACCTTTTTATTTTCCATATGTAGGCTACTAGGAAAATAAGTGTTTGTTTCTTGGGCTTCAGGAATGTGACTGAAAAGGTGCCTTAGGCCTTTAAAAATAAACAATTCAACAGTTTGAAAGAATAAGGGGATATCGGTGAATAAATGCCGTGGTCAAGGCTATGACGGCGCCAAGTGCAATGAGCGGAGTTTACTCAAGTGGTCAAAGCACATATCAGACTGATAGCCTAATCCTTTTTTAGGTAGGCCTAGTTCTTCATGAGTTTTAGTTTATAAAACGATCAGTTCGCAGAAGCGACAGTTACAGGGATGTAAAAACAGCTTGATTGCCATAGCAACATCAGGTAAACTGGGTTGTGCTTCAAATACAGCGTCTCCTTCTCCTTAATTGCCGGCCTCAACACGTTACAGAAAGAGATTAAATGTATAGGAAGCTCTGGGGACAGGTCGTCTGGATTCTGGACAGCCATTAACTTGGCAGATGCAAACAGATTATATTTAGCGGACAATAGTTCTTGAGGGCTTGAACAAAAAAAGCGGTTTGTGATTTCGTGCATAGGCTACTGGTGAATCGGCGTTTGAGTTGTGTGGTTGCAGTATCAACAGTCTATGCTATATCTTAGGATGCATCATGCAAGACTACCTTTACATTGTGCGCAGCGCAATGGACACATCATGCACAATGTCTCAGGAAAGACTGTCTGGGTCGACAACACTCAGTTTAGAAAACAGTCAGGCCCCTACAGGCCATGGTGAAAACATTTGCACACAAACAAGGAGGACTTCAGAAGACCAGGTAGAGTATCTCAAGTTGGATTTAATTTGATTTAATTTACCTTGAATATTGCAGGCCATTTGCTATTAGCCACACAAAACAATAGTTCAACAGTAGTGGCTGAATTTATCTTCAAGCGACTACTTTTTTCCTAATTTTTTGGTTATTTGATATTTACAAATTTACATATCAAATTAGCATGCAGTTGCATCGAATATTTATTTTACAATCTGCAATGTTTGAATTTCCAACTTTAATTAGCCTACTGAACAAGTAATTACATTGTTGCCACCAGCCCACAGTCTAAAAATTGCAGCATTGCGAGACAGTTTCGTGAAATGTTAGCTTAACATTAGAAAATGTTGACCAAATAGGCCTACCAATAAACATGTATCCATTAGCTAAAGCAAGTCTACACGTGCACTGGCAACACAGAAAGCCTATCATCCATTCAACTTCAGCACCATGGACAGCGATTGGTGGTCTATACGGGGCCTAACTTCGACCTTGCAGGAGTCCAGAGAAACTGCGTTATGCCAGTGGTGTGTGTGTGTGTGTGTGTGTCTCAGGCTACATGGTTCTTAGGCTATTTCATGAAATGGCACGCAATGGGTTTGTAATGGACCTATAGCAGATGGAAACTTCATTGCGCTGATCTCCTGTGTCTTGTCACTAGTGAGCGCAGCGGAGGGAATGTTCCTGATAATGCCACTGCGCCACTAAAACACTTATTTCAATTAACTTTCCACTCGGCAAAGCAACCAACCATCAGACGGGAATACTGTATTACCAGTTATTCTATTAATAAATAGTGTATAATTCTCTCCCACCCCGATGGAAATGAAACACCTTGACAGGAGTGATTTATTGAATCCCCTATGCAGAACTAGAGGAGTTACATTATGTAGCCCACCGCTGATTTAAACTGTAATTATCCAACAACTATTATCCACCTCCCTAATGTTCTCCAAGGTATATGCTAATAGCCATACCCCACATGCTAAATTGATGGTGACATTTTATATCACAATTAAAATGTGCAGTAGTAGAGGTGTGGAAAGCACTCCACTGTGCAACACATCTAAGTAGTAGTCAGATCAGTTGTAGTCAGTCATAAACATCTTGAGAAAAGAGTAGCCCTGTTAGATATCTGTCACTATACCATATGGCATAAACATGACCACAGTGAGCCACACATTTCAAGCTTAATCCTCAGCTTTACTCATCCTCACAGGTAGAGATTCACACCCATTCATTATGACAGATGATGTGTCTGGGCTAGTTTGTCTGGGAAGAGTGGAGGTGTACTCTGAAGGGTGATGTCTGATGAGGATAGTCAGTGACTCTACTGACCATACTGCTGTACTGTACTACAGGAAACGGAGGGCAGAGCACACCGCCATCCACATCGTCAGTGCTATAGTGGAGCGCGTCAATAGCTTCAAGTTCCTCGATGTCCACATCACTAAGGAATGGTCCACACACCAACATCGTAGTGAAGAAGGCACAACAACGCCTCTTCACCCTCAGGAGGCTGAAAAGATTTATCATGGGCCCTCAGATCCTCAAACAGTTCTACAGCTGCACCATTGAGAGCATCTTGACTGGCTGCATCATCTTGACATCCTACCGCAAGGCGCTACAGAGGGTAGTGGGGATGGCCCAATAAATCCCGGGTGCCAAGCTCCCTGCCATCCAGGACTTTTATACCAGGCGGTGTCAGGGGAAGGCCCTAAAAATTGTCACCCAAATCACAGACTGTTCTTTCTGCTCCCGCATGGCAAGTGGTACTGATGTACCAAGTCTAGAACCAACAGGACCCTGAGCTTCTACCCCCAAGACTACTAAATAGCTAACCGGACCAGCTGCATTGACCCTCTTTGCACTAACTCTTTTGACTCAACACATACGCTGCTGCAACGCTGCTGCAACTGTTTATTATTTATCATTATCTAGCATAGTCACTTTACCCCTACCTATATGAACATATCTACCTCAATTACCTTGTACCCCTGCACCTCGACTCGGTTCTGGTACCCCGTGTATATACAGCCAAGTTATCATTACTCATTGTGTATTTATTCCTTGTGTTATTCTTTAAAAAAATATTTTCTGCATTGTGTTGGGAAGGGCCGTAAGTAAGCATTTCACTGTTAGTCTACACCTATTGTTTACGAAGCATGTGACAAATACAATTGTATTTTATTTGACAGTGTAGTACAGAGCTCTGATCCATTACGGAGTCACTGATGTGTCTGTCAGTCTCTGGTCTAGGGGTGTACTGTAGACGAGGAGGAGCCTCTACACCACTGCAGTCTATCTGAGATTTAATGTCCTTCTTCTCTTCTCTCTCTCTCAGTGTCTGCATGACGCCACCAGCCTGGGACCCACTTGATCCTTCTGCAAAGCCTGAAGGGACTCACCTGATCCCCAGCCCCGGGATGCCCAACACCAAGACCAGCCACTGAGCCCCCAGTGTGACCAGCCCAGCCGGCCACCCACCCCGATGCCGCCATGCCTATCATCAGCAATGCAAACCACGACTTCAGCAACCTCTCGGCCAGCGATGATAGCAGCCTCGATGCCATCTTCACCCAGATCCCCGAGACGGAGACAGTCAAGGGTGTCTACTACCAGAGGGCCCAGTTCATCAGACGACCAGAGGACCTACTGTCAGTGGACCATGGTCTACTAGCGGTCATCAATGTGGGAGGCAACCGCTACACTTTTCCCTGGAGCACGCTGGAGCAGTTTCCCTTGACCCGGCTGGGACGGCTCTGTGGCCTCAGCAGCCCAGAGGAGATTGCCGGCGTTTGTGACGACTACGACGAGACACGGCGAGAGTTCTTCTTTGACCGCAGCCCCTCGGCCTTCCGCGTCATCCTCAACTTCCTGGCGGCGGGGAAGCTGCGCATGCTGAGGGAGATGTGTGTGCTATCGCTACATGATGAGCTGCTCTACTGGGGCGTAGAGATGACCTACATGGAGCGCTGCTGCAAGAGGAAGATGTACACGCGCATCGAGGAGATGAAGGAACACGAGCGGCAGGAGGAAGAACAAAGGCAGAGGCACGCCATGCTGCGCCCCCCAGTTGAGGAGACACGCTATCGCAAGTTCATGAACCAGCTGAGGGATATGGTGGAGAATCCCCAGTCTGGCCTGCCAGGAAAGATCTTTGCCTGCCTGTCGGTGGTGATGGTAGCAGTGACCGTCATCAGCCTGTGTATCAGCACCATGCCGGACCTCAGGGAGGAGGAAGACAGGGTGAGTGAGGCCAATCCCCCGCAACCCCCAAAACATTAACAATGGCCGCCATAGTGCCATTAAGGCTGTAGCTTTAGAAATATCCACCAAGGTAACTTACATTTGTCACCCTCACTGGAGTGTGTCTCGTTTATTTGTGTGTATGTGTGTGTGTGTGTGTGTGTGTGTGTGTGTGTGTGTGTGTGTGTGTATATGTGTGTGTGTGTGTGTGTGTGTGTGTGTGTGTGTGTGTGTGTGTGTGTGTGTGTGTGTGTGTGTGTGTGTGTGTTTGTGTTTGTGTTTGTTTGGGGCCTCCTCGACAGGTTAGTTTTCCTTGGACTCAGATTGATAATGACTAGTGATTAAGGACATTGCTTAAAGCCACAGTGATTCATCCTCACATCAGATTTATTCTGAAAGACAGAGAGTGTCCATAAACAACAATGATCAATATGCTGGCCATAGCACAAACAGGGCGTGAACAAGCTCCGAAATTACTTCTCACTTTATTACCCTGCACCCAATGTCAGGTGTGTGTGTGTGCGTACGTGCGCGCGTGTGTGTATGCATGCGTGTGTGTGTGTGCAGTATGTGTATAGTTTTTGTCGTGTTTGTGTGTGTTTCAACTGATTAATATTCTTCTCAGTTGGCTGCATACAGTATAATGCAACTAAATTGGTCTTTCAGTCACTGACCATCAAAAGTTGCATGCAGGACACGCTTTCCCTCACGCACACACATTGACACACACTCTCCCTCGCGCGCGCGCGCGCGCGCACACACACACACACACACACACACACACACACACACACACACACACACACACACACACACTCACACACACACACACACACACACACACACACCACACACACACACACACACACACACACACACACACACACACAGATATGTTCTGGGTTGCCTCTGAGAATTACATTGACGTATACACTGACACGGTGACTGAGTTCATCAGGAAGTGTATAGGGGATGTTGGCAGGGAGTCCAGACAATCATGGATTACAAGTGGAAAACCAGCCACGTCGCGGACACCGACGTCTTACACCCGGAAAGGCTAAACACCTACTTCGCCTGCTATTGAGGATAACACAGTGCCAACGACGCGGGCCGCTCCCGAGGACTGTGGGCTCTTGTTCTCTGTGGCCGACTTGAGTAAGACGTTTAAGCGTGTTAACCCTTGCAAGGCTGCTGGCCCAGACAGCATCCCTAGCCGCGTCCTCAGAGCATGTGCAAACCATCTGTCTGGAGTGTTTACGGACATTATAAATCTCTCCCTATCCCAGTGTACTTGCTTCAAGATGTCCACTATTGTTCCTGTCACTAAGAAAGCGAAGGTAACTGAACTAAATGACCATCGCCTTGAGAGACTAGTTAAAGATCAAATCACCTTGTCATGACTTTACTTTCATTAATCTGATGACTGTTATTTATCGTATCAACTAACTATGTTTAATTGTTACCTGATTAAATTAATCATGTAACAATTAACTCATTAGGAATTTGGGGCACCACGAGCGGTTCTTTAAAGAGTTACCATCTCCCGAATTAAACTCTAAAGGTCTTTACCTATCACATCCATCAAACAGTCAAGGTATTAAATCATAACCTCATATCATTCTGAACAGTCGTAATCTTCTAGGATCTGCAAAATCCCCAGACTTACTCATGATTCAGTACTACACAAATTGGTTTCATTATTTATTTACTAGCTAACTAAATAATAACACAGAATAAACATACACACATAATACTTGAGAAATAGGTCCCTAATGGACTGACAACATATGGCGGCTTGTTACACAGAAAATAAAGAGGGGGGAAAGAGAGAGAAAAAAAGACACTTATCGTTGATACATTTTACAACTATTCCCACAGTAATCATATACTTTGCACACAAACCGTCGCCCGTTTTAAGTAAGAAATCATGAATGTAATTTAACGTTAAGTGTAAATGCCTTTGTTCGCCGTTTATCTCTGTCGGAACCAGCCCTCCTTGGGAAGGTTGTTGGCCTTTCAGCGGCAAGCTTCTATGGCTCCGAATGTCCGAAAGGGGTCTCCCCTTTTCTACTGTTGTTCACTCTGGAAGATAGCTAGCCAGCCGTGTCAACGGTTCCCATCGGTGATGAGCGTAGTAAGATACTGTGATTTAAGAAGACTAATACAGTAGGATGATTTGAAGAGTAGTAGGGATGGTCCAACTTAGATTCGCTTTTCTAGATATTTGACTTAGAACAGCTGATCAGCCGTACCAGTGATTGTCTGGTCTAATGTTAATCTCTGTTGGCAATCCTTTTATGCACTCTGGCCAAAGGGGACGTCTCCGTCAGTCTGACACGCTCTCTCAGTTTTTAAGGGATAGATTCTCTTATGGCTCCTAAAATCACATTCCTATCTTAACAAAAAGACTTTCTACATTTTTCATATTTCATGTACAGTATTTCCTTTATAACCTTTTTAAAGACATCACAAAATAAAAACCAATATGACATTCTTTTTCTTTAGATCCCCTCTGAACATTCCACACATTCTTATGTTAGAAATATTGTTCCAGTATTCACTTTTTGAACGTGTTAGAGTTTCAGCGGGAACAGCCTGTTAACAAAGCCATTCCTTTGGATCATACTGGAGGGGAAAGAGAGGGCCTGGCTACTGTCATCCACCGCCAAGCTGATCTGACCCATCCTGATTCTCACAGGACAGTCATTACAGTCCTCCTCTGATGGGTTCAATCTTGGAAGGATTCTGCAAGTTGCAACCTACCATAAAAATGACCACAGGATGTCCTGGTTTGTGGATCATCGTAGCAGTCCCACTCTGGTGGTTTACCCTGGTAGGATTTCTGCAAGTTGCAGACCCCCACAAGAATGGCCACGGGATGTCAAGGTTGTGGATCGTTGTTCCGGACCCGTCGTCCGGTTGTCCAGGCTGGTGGATCTAGGCAGTAACTTAGACAGACGTTAATAACGCACAACATTAACATTGGGGCGGCATTGGAGATGCAGGTAGCCTAGTGGTTAGAGCATTGGGCCAGTAACCAAAAGGTTGTTAGATCGAATCCCTGAGCTGACATGGTAAAAGTCTGTCATTCTGCCCCTGAACAAGGCAGTTACCCACTGTTCCTAGGCCATCATTGTAAAAAAGAATTTGTTCTTAACTGACTTGCCTAGTTAAATAAAAGTTAACCTCTCTGGGGTATTGGGACGCTAGCCACTCTGGGGTATGTGGGACGCTAGCACTATTCAACACCCAGTGAAATAGCAGGGCGGCAAATTCAAAACAACAAATCTCATAATCAAAATTTCTCAAACATACAACTATTATATCCCATTTTAAAGATACACTTCTCATTAATCCAACCACATTGTCCGATTTCAAAAAGGCTTTACGGCGAAAGCATAACTTTAGAATATGTTAGGACAGCGCCTAGACAAGAAAAACCACACAGCCATTTTCCAAGCAAGGAGAGGCGTCACAAAAACCAGAAATACAGCTAAAATGATTCACTAACCTTTGATGATCTTCATCAGATGGCACTCATAGGACTTCATGTTACACAATACATGTATGTTTTGCTCGATAAAGTTCTTATTTATATCCAGAAACCCCATTTTACATTGGAGTGTAATGTTCAGAAATGTTTTGCCTCCCAAAACTTCCGGTGAATGAGCACATCAATTTACAGAAATACTCATCATAAACGTTGATGAAATATTAAACTGTTATTCAAAGAATTATAGATACACTTCTCCTTAATGCAACCGCTGTGTCAGATTTCAAAAAAGCTTTACGGCGAAAGCAAATTTTGCAATAATCTGAGTACAGCGCTCAGATATCAAAACAAGCCATACAGATAACCGCCATTTTGGAGTCAACAGAAATGACAGAAATGACATTATAAATATTCACTTACCTTTGATCTTCATCGGAATGCACTCCCAGGAATCCCAGTTCCAGAATAAATGTTTGTTTTGTTTGATAAAGTTCATCTTTATGTCCAAATACCTCGATTTTGTTCGCGCGTTCAGTCGAGTAATCCAAAACCACTATGCTCGCGCAGTGAGTTCAGACAAAAAGAAACATGTCAAACGATGTATAGAATCAATCTTTAGGATGTTTTTAGCATAAATCTTCCATAATATTCCAACCGTACGATTCCCTTGTCTTCAGAAATGAAAAGGAACACAGCTAACTCTCATGTGAGCGCGCGAGATTGAGCTCATGTCATTTTCTCAGTCATCTGATTCCAATGGCTCTTATTCTCTCCCCATTCACAGTAGAAGCATGAAACAATGTTCTAAAGACTGTTGACATCTAGTGGAAGCCTTAGGAAGTGCAAAATGACCCCATTGACACTGTATACTGGATAGGGAATCACTTGAAAAACTACAACCTCAGATTTCCACACTTCCTGGTTGGATTTTTTCTCTGGTTTTTGCCTGCCATATGAGTTCTGTTATACTCACAGACATCATTCAAACAGTTTTAGAAACGTCAGAGTGTTTTCTATCTAAATCTACTAATAATATGCATATCCTACCTTCTGGGCCTGCCCCTTACCCCGATGAAGTTAAATAAAGGTTAAATGAAAACTAAAAAAATACAAATTAATTTACAAAATACATCATTACATTTCTTCCCCAAATAAGTGGCGTCGTGGCACTAACTGGCGGTTGTATGGGGAACTTGTTTGTGGCTCTGTCACTTCCTAAGTAAAAACAAACTCACACCTTGATCATCTAATTGGACAATATTCTATGTACAGTACCAGTCAGAAGTTTGGACAAACCTACTCATTCAAGGGTTTTTCTTTATTTTTTACTATGTTCTTCATTGTAGAATAATATTGAAGACATCAAAACTACGAAATTACACATATGGAATCATGTAGTAACCAAAAAAAGTATATATATTTTATATTTGAGATTCTTCAAAGTAGCCACACTTTGCCTTGATGACAGCTTTGCACACTCTTGGCATTCTCTCAACCAGCTTCATGAGGAATTACAGTCTTGAAGGAGTTCCCAAATAATGCTTAGCACTTGTTGGCTGCTTTTCCATCACTTTGCAGTCCAACTCATCCCAAACCATCTCAATTAGGTTGAGGTCAGGTGATTGTGGATGCCAGGTCATCTGATGCAGCACTCCATCACTCTCCATATTGGTCAAATAGCCCTTACACAGCCTGGAGGTGTATTGGGTCATTGTCCTGTTGAAAAACAAATGATAGTCCCACTAAACGCAAACCAGATGGTATGGTGTATCGCTGCAGAATGCTGTGGTAGCATGCTGGTTAAGTGTGACTTGAATTCTAAATAAATCACAGACAGTATCACCAGCAAAGCACCCCCCACACCATCACACCTCCTCCTCCATGCTTCACGGTGGGAACCACACATGCGGAGATCCTCTGTTCACCTACTCTGCGTCTCACAAAGACACGGCGGTTGGAACCAAAAATCGCACATTTGGACTCGTCAGACCAAAGGATAGATTTCCACCGGTCTAATGTCCATTGCTCGTGTTTCTTGGCCCAAGCAAGTCTCTTCTTCTTATTGGTGTCCTTTAGCAGTAGTTTCTTTGCAGAAATTCAGCCATGAAGTCCTGATTCATGCAGTCTACTCTGAACAGTTGATGTTGAGATGTGTCTATTACTTGAACTCTTTGAAGCATTTATTTGGGCTGCAATTTCTGAGTCTGGTAAGTCTAATAAACTTATCCTCTGCAGCAGAGGTAACTCTGGGTCCTCATGAGAGCCAGTTTCATCACAGCGCTTGATGGTTTCTGTGACTGCACTTGAAGAAACTTTCAAAGTTCTTGAAATGTTCCGTATTGACTGACCTTCATGTCTTAAAGTAATGATGGACTGTCATTTCTTTTTGCTTATTTGAGCTGTTCTTGCCATAATATGGACTTTGCCTTTTACCAAATAGGGCTATCTTCTGTATACCATCCCTACCTTGTCAAAACACAACTGATTGTCTCAAATGCATTAAGGAGTAAAGAAATCCCACAAATTAACTTTTAAAAAGGCACACCTGTTAATTGAAATGCATTCCAGGTGACTACCTCATGCAGCTGGTTGAGAGAATGCCAAGAGTGCAAAGTTGTCAAGGCAAAGGGTGCCTACTTTGAAGATTCTCATATATTTTGATTTGTTTAACACTTTTTTGGTTACTACATGAATTCATGTGTTATTTCATAGTTTATGTCTTCACTATTATTGTACAATGTAGAAAATAGCAAAAATAAAGAAAAACCCTTGAATGAGTAGGTGTGTCCAAACTTTTGACTGGATCTGTACATCCACGGTCTTGGCTGAATGACTCTATCGTGTCATTTTGTCTAATGTCATATCTAGGGTGATCCTACTTAGCAGTGTGTTGCTTAGGGCACTATCCTAAGTTGATAACTACATGATAACTCAACAGCTGTAAGGCACTATCTCCGGACAGTCTACAGGGATGACCTATGGACCTCTGGGGAGAAACTGGTGATTAATGTAGCTGTAAAGTCAAAGGGACGTCATGATAAATTCCAACTTTACCAAGGCTGTTGTTTTGCCCTCAAGTGATCCTAGTATAAATCCTCATTAAATATTGTTGTACGTGTGTGTTTATGCTTACACAAGCGCACATGCCAAGGGAAAGAAAACCAGGTATCCTGGTAGGCTGCAACCTGTAATGAACACGAGGGGAGAGAGCTGGTTTCAAGCGCAGGGCGTAGCCGGTGTTTATTGCAAAGGACCACAGGAGGAGGCAGGTAGATGGGTCCAGGGACAGGCAGAAGGTCATACACAGGGGGTCCAAAAGGGCAACAGTACAGGCAGGGAAAAGGCTAGTAACGCAGTCTGGGAGATCAGTCAATAGGTTGATAACAGAAAATCCGATAGGCTAAAGTACAGGCAGGGAATAGGCAAAAAGGCGTCATTAGTGAGGCAGGCAAAAACTATCAAACACGGGAGGAGTAACTCACGGGAAACCCAGCGCTCTGAAAGATGTGTCACAAAACAAACAATACCTCACAGTGATGGGGTGCAAAGAAGTGAACTAAATAGTGTGTGATAATGACATACAAGTGTGTGAACAGGTGATTAGAATTCAGGTGGTTGGGATCTGGAGAGTGAGCTGCGTTAGGGGATCTAGGTGTTTGAGGGTGTGAGTTGGAAGCAGATGTTACAAACCTGTTCAGAATGAGTCTGACTTCATCAGATAATTTCTGTGTCAATGACCGTGTGTCAGTAAGAATCGTTGCCGACCTCAAGCCATATACCAAGGGGACCTGTAGTGGTTTTACTACAAGTCAATGTGTCTTACACCATTGTAGTGGCGATAGGTATGAAGGAGTCTATTTCATAGTTATGTTATCCACTATGGAATTACTCTGTAAGCACTGAACCAGTCGTAGGCGGTGTGATCATGGTTCATGACTTCTAATAACTTTCCTCCTGAATGGAGGGTTCTATTTATTAGCGGCATGTGTGTTAACCTTTTCACATATGAGTTCCAAATATCTCTAATGGTCGTCCCAGCGTGAGTTATTTTATGCATGTGATGTCAGAATGCACTCACTGTTCCAAAATGTGATTATTACGCAACAGGACAGTTAACGCGCTGTCTGCTAATTATCTATAGGCTATGTTTCAACTTGTCAATTTCAAATTATTTTCTAACAAGTTGTATTTTCTAACAACAGTTTGAATTGAGGTGTGTTCTGCCTCCTCATTAATTCACATAGAAGTAGTCCATTTCAGCGTTGCGGACATTTTATGTTTGAGGCTTTACTGAGCTGGATAAACTTTTCTCTTCCAGGAGAACCCACAGCACTTCATTCATGTTTGTGCAGATCAAGTATGCATATATTTGCACAGTCTTGCAAGAATTGGAACATTTTCTTGCTGACGCTTGCTTTGCCTTCCTTGTTGTTTTTCTTACACATAATAACTTTGGACATATGTGCGTTCCTATCAAAGTAAGTTCCTTATTTTCTGTATATTGTGTTGTCATTTCTACTGTAGGCACATACAGTATGCATGTATATATGTATGTATGGAGCATAATGTATTTACAGTTTTTCACGTTTTCAATTACTGATGACAAATAATGCATTCCGATTATTGCATATATTGTAATGGACAACTATGATGTGTGTAAAATACTTTTTTGAAGGTTGTACTGATTATAATGAGCTAAGCTATTTGCCAGCTATGTGTGGTGTCATGTTTATTGACATTATACAATGCATTCTGGGTGTCACGTAATCTGTCAGACCAAAGATGTTATAATGAGGTGAAGGAATGGTTCTCTCATCTTTCGGGTAAGCTTCTGGAAGTGAATGAAGGGAAGTGGATGATTGTAGACGACACACCCCCTTCAACATGCATACTGTTATGTCTTTGGCATCATTAAAAGTGAAGACGGTTATTTTATCAAATCAGTTTGGCGTGGACATCATCGTATTTAGTTTTGGGTAAATTGAGTTGTTCCTGTAGCATCCAATTTTGTTCCTGTAGAAGACGATTTCCCGGTTCTCTCCACCTGTCCCTTTATGTCTACCGTTACCTGCTCGTGCTTCAGCTGTGTGCTGCGGTATTGAACCTATGCCAATCTCGGATGGCAAGACATCAGGGCTAAACTGGAGAGAACCTTTACAAGGCTTGCGCCCGATGGTTGATTTTGGAGAGCTTTGTTAGTAATTTCTGCTGTTTTTCCACTAATGGCATAATTAGGGTTGGTATCGCTGCTGAGGTCAGAGATCAATCCATTTATGGGTGGAGGTTCACTAATTAGTGGGCAATTGGGGACTACCCCCCTTGAACATTATTAGAACATTTGAAAGGAAAAAGGTTTTTCCTCATTTTCAAAAGTTTGGTTTTGGAATATGTTGGAAGCTGCAAAGACGATTTTTATCTATTTACAGACATTAATGAACCATCAGTACTGTACCAGTAATGTGGGAGTTGGATGTAAATGAATTTGCAAAAGCAAATTGAATTCATTAATCAATGATAATGATCAATCATACCTGGATAGGCTATCTGGGAATTAAACTTTACTTAACCTGGGAAGTTGGTTAATATTGCAAAGTTTAAAATGTCTAATTTAATTGGAAGAAACTAGAAAGGTATGTTCGACAATTCAATTTATTAAATTGAATGAGAAGATGATATCCAATCAATTGGGATTGTCTAGATTATCATAAACGTAACCAGTAGTTTAAATGTTAGGGTACATTCACCACTAAGTTCACTTCTCCCTAAGGCCAAAGCCATATGGGATTCCCGCTGGAGGCGGGACTTCTATCAGTACTGGGGTTACTGAATGTGCTATGCAAAAGCAAATTTGACTGATAAATCAAATTTGAATGATAAATCAAACCTGTATAGCCATTTGGGACTTAAACTTTAAATTAATCTGAGAGCGTTGCTTCATCTAAGTTAATGTGAAAAGTTTAAATTGTCACATTGTAGAAAACCAATCAATTTGGATATTATTTAAAACATCCACCAGAAAGGTAAATCTGGCAATTTCACTTCTTAGTTAAATTAAATGAGACATCGATATCCAATCAATTGATTGCCTGGATATCCTAAGTACCCACTTGTTGAACGTGATCCACGTTTGGGTGTCACCTAATTCTTTTTTCAAGAAATGTACTGGCGATTCTTCACCACCAGGGGGTCCCTGATCGAAGAAAGCTGAAATCAAACCGAAGTACAAAGGGTGGGACTTATGTCGCGCAAGGCGGAGGAATTTCAACGTGACACAGGAAAATGAAAATGCTGTTTCCCTTTGTTAGCTTAGCATCTCGTGCAAGCTAATCCTACTTTGTACAGAAATCTCACGTCCAAGCACAAAATAGGGTCCCCTTCACCATGTAAAGGGGGTTTACTAGTGACGTCTCACATTAACCCATTCGGCATACTTTGCTAGCATTATGTTGACTGGAGCGACACGGTACAGAAATACAGATACGTCTGTGGCCTACCCACACTGGCTTAGCGCGGTAGGTGGACAGATAATGATTCCCTCTAATTTATAACCTTACTGGCTCTATGCCCTTGCTCTAGTAATTAATATTGACCGACAGAAATCGTACCGTTTGGCCTAATGGACTAAATCTGGAATTTACAACTCAATGCTCTGACGCTATCGACACACGACATACACCGAATTGGTGTATGGATGATTTACTATAAATCATCCATACACCAATTGGCTTAATAATTTATTTACTAAGTAACTAAATAATCACAAAAATGCATAAACAAACAGACAGCAGATATGGTTACAAGGAAATGATAGGGGAGGTTTCCTAGTGGGCTAAGCCGATATGACGGCTTGGTGGACAAAGGGAAGTGGGTGTGGACTTGAGAACATGTGGGAAAGACAAAAGGAATCACTACACAGTTGATAATTATATTAATTTAAATGCTAATCCTCTGCACATGAGTGCCCAGTCATTCGGGAATTATTGCAATCAATATATATTTACGCCCAGTGTGTTGTCATGATTTCTGTTGGAATCCAGTCCATCTGCAGAGAGTCAGTTCATCAGTGTCTCTCTTTCTGCTTCTGCAAAGTCTTTCGTGGTTAGAATGGATACTTCAGAGTACCATTCAGAAATGATCTCATAGAATAGATGTTTCGGCAGTTGTCCGTATTCGCAATCCCAGGTTTACATAATTTCTAGCTGCAAACTAGTAATTAGTATCTAAGATTTGCTCCTTTTCTGTCGGGATCGATAGTCTCAGATTTGAACCATTTCCACCCGTGTAGCCAATGCTCCACGTGGTATGGTTTGGAATTCAACAACCATTACAACCTTAGCTGACACTGAGGTTTTTGTGGTCTGAAGAGGATTTCCTCAGGAGGGTGTTTTATTAGATGGCATCATGAGGGAGGAAAATGATGTGGATATATTGAAGCAACATCTCAAGACATCAGTCAGGAAGTTAAAGCTTGGTCGCAAATGGGTCTTCCAAATGGACAGTGACCCCAAGCATACTTCCAAAGTTGTGGCAAAATGGCTTAAGGACAACAAAGTCAAGGTATTGGAGTGGCCATCACAAAGCCCTGACCTCAAACCTATAGAACATTTGTGGGCAGAACTGAAAGTGTGTGCGAGCAAGGAGGCCTCTACAAACCTGACTTAGTTACACCAGCTCTGTCAGGAGGAATGGGCCAAAATTCACCCAACTTATTGTGGAAAGCTTGTGGAAGGCTACCCAAAACGTTTGACCCAAGTTCAACAATTTAAGGGCAATGCTACCAAATACTAATTGAGTGTATGTAAACTTCTGACCCACTGGGAATGTGATTAAAGAAATGAAAGCTGAAATAAATCATTCTCTCTACTATTATTCTGACATTTCACCTCTCTGGGATCGTTCGGGACGTGAGCATCCCACCTCACCAACAGCCAGTGAAATTGCAGGGCACCAAATTCAAACAGAAATCTCATAATTTTAATTCCTCAAACATACAAGTATTAAACACCATTTTAAAGATAAACTTCTTGTTAATCCAGCCACAGTGTCCGATTTCAAAAAGGCTTTACGGCGAATGCACACCATGCGATTATGTTAGGTCAGCGCCTAGCCACAGAAAACCATACAGCCATTTTCCAAAGAAGGAAAGGTGTCACAAAAGTCAGAAATAGCGTTAAAATTAATCACTAACCTTTGATGATCTTCCCCGGATGGCACTCCCAGGACTCCATGTTAGACAATAAATGTGTGTTTTGTTCGATAAAGTTCATCTTTATGTCCAAAAACCTCATTTGAAATTGGTGCGTTATGTTCAGAAATGCATTGTCTCAAACAAACATCCGGTGAAATTGCAGAGAGCCACATCAAATTACAGAAATACTCATCATAAACATTGATGAAAGATACAAGTGTTATACATAGGATTAAAGATAAACTTCTTGTTAATCCAGCCGCTGTGTCCGATTTCAAAAAGGATTTACGGCGAAAGTACACCATGCGATTATGTTAGGTCAGTGCCTAGCCACAGAAAACCATAAAGCCATTTTCCAACCAAGGAGAGGTGTCACAAAAGTCAGAAATAGCGATAAAATTAATCACTTACTTTTGATGATCTTCATCTGATGGCACTCCCAGGTCTTCATGTTAGACAATACATGTTCGTTCTGTTCGATAAAGTTCATCTTTATGTCCAAATACCTCCTTTTTGTTTGCGCGTTTAGTCCAGTAATCCAAATGCACAAAGCGCGGGCACAAAGTCCAGACGAAAAGTCAAAAAAGTTCAATTAAAGTTAGTAGAAACATGTCAAACCATGTATATAATCAGTCTTTAGGATGTTTTTATCATAAATCTTCAATAATATTCCAACTGGACAATTCCGTTGTCCTTAGAAAGGAAAGAGAACGAGCGTCGCGCTCATGCGTGAGACTAAACTAATGTTTTTCACCTTGACCACTTGTTGAAACAGCTCTTATTCGATCCCCTTTCACAATACAAGCCTGAAACAACTTCTAAAGACTGTTGACATCTACTGGAAGCCTTAGGAAGTGCAATCTGACCCCACAGACACAGGATTTTGGATAGGCAATCACTTAAAAAAACTAATACCTCAGATTTCCCACTTCCTGGTTGGATTTGTCTCAGGTTTTTGCCTGCCAAATGAGTTCTGTTATACTCACATACATTATATTAGCAGTTTTGGAAACTTTAGAGTGTTTTATATTCAAATCTACCAATTATATGCATATCCTAGCTTCTGGGCCTGAGTAGCAGGCAGTTTAGTTTGGGCACGCTTTTCATCCAAAATTCCAAATACTGCCCCCTATCCTAGTGAAGTTAAAATAAAGTGGTGATCCTAACTGACCTAAGACAATTTTTACTAGGATTAAATGTCAGAAATTGTGAAACTGAGTTTAAATGTATTTGGCTAAGGTGTATGTAAACATCCGACTTCAACTGTATATACACACAGTACATTCAGAAAGTATTCAGACCCCTTCCCCTTTTCCACATTTTGATAAGCAACAGCCTTATCCTAAAATGGATTTAATTAAAAAAATAATATTAATCATCAATCTACACACAATACCTCATAATGACAAAGCAAAAACTGTTTTTTAGATTTTTTTTGCAACAGTATAAAACAAAAAAAACTGAAATATCACATTTACATGAGTAATCAGACACTTTACTCAGTACTTTGATGAAGCACTTTTGGCAGCGATCTTCTTGGGTACAAGCTTAGCACACCTGTGTTTGGGGAGATTCTCCCATTCTTCTCTGCAGATCCTCTCAAACTCTGTCAGGTTGGATGGGGAGCATCGCTGTACAGCTATTTTCAGGTCTCTCCAGAGATGTTAGATTGGCTTCAAGTCCAGGCTCTGGCTTGTCCCAAAGCCACTCCTGCCTTGTCTTGGCTTTGTGCTTGTCCTGTTGGAAGGTGAACCTTCGCCCCAGTCTGAGGTCCTGAGCACTCTGGAGCAGGTTTTCATCAAGGATGTCTCTGAACTTTGCTCTGTTCACTTTACCCTCAATCCTGACTAGTCTCGCAGTCCCTGCCGCTGAAAAACATCCCCACAGCATGATTCTGCCACCACCATGTTTCGCTGTAGGGATGGATGGTGTCAGGTTTCCTCCAGACGTGACGCTTTGCATTCAGGCCAAAGAGTTCAATCTTGGTTTAATCAGACCAGAGAATCTTCTTTCTCATGGTCTGAGAGTCCTTTAGGTGCCTTTTGACAAACTCCAAGCGGTCTGTCATGTGCCTTTTACTGAGGAATGGCTTCCATCTGGCCACTCTACCATTAAGGCCTGATTAGTGGAGTGCTGCAGAGATGGTTGTCCTTGTGGAAGGTTCTCCCATCTTCACAGAGGAACTCTGAAGCGCTGTCAGAGTGACCATTGGGTTCTTGGTCACATCCCTGACCAAGACCCTTCCCCTGATTGATCAGTTTGGCCGGGCGGCCAGCTCTAGAAAGAGTCTTGGTGGTTCCAAACTTCTTACATTTAAGAATGATGGAGGCCACTGTGTTCTTAGGGACCTTTAATGCTGCAGAATTCTTTTGGTACCCTTCCCCGGATTTGTGCCTCGACACAATTCCTTTGACCTCATGGCTTGTTTTTTGCCTTTCCAAATCATGCTCAATCAATTGAATTTACCACAAGTGGACTCCAATCAAGTTGTGGAAACATCTCAAGGATGATCAATTGAAACAGAATGCACCTGAGCTTATTTTCAAGTCTCATAGCAAATGATCTGAATAAGGTATTTCTGTTTCTTTATAACATCATGGGGTATTGTGTGCAGATTGCTGAGGAAATTGTTTTATTTAATCCATTTCAGAATCAGGCTGTAACGTAACAAAATGTGGAAAAAGTCAAGGAGTCTGAATACTTTCCGAAGGCACTGTCTATACTCCGGACTCCGACACGGCTCGTGCTAATATTTATATATTTCGTAATACCTTTCTTTTACTTTTAGATTTGTGTGTATTGTTGTGAATTGTTAGATATTACTCCACTGTTGGAGCTAGGAACACAAGCATTTCGCTACACTTGCAATAACATCTGCTAAATATGTGTATGCGACCAATAAAATGGGATTTCATTTTGACACGCCACTCTAATGCCCCAGGAAGATTGCCTGTGGAGGTCTGTTCCCTAGCTTAGCGTGTGCTCCCATCTGTGTCTGCTCATAGCAGCAGGGAATAATAAAGTCAGCCCAGCGAGGCCTCCCCAATGTCAGTCAACAGTGGGAGGTAATGAACTGGGCCCAGCCAGACCTTCCAATGTCAGCTAACACACACACTGCTAATAATGAACTCGCTGCATCGTAACCACAGTGTGTCAGCGGGTGCTGACACACTGTGGTTTCCTCAGACACTGGAGCTCTATGGGCAAAACTATCACATCATCACGGCAGAAGTCACATTCACAATCATATCATAGTATTCTCTGGCAGTGTCCCCAGTATTGGACAGAGAGCGAGAGAGAGAGAAAGAGAGAATGCTCAAGGTGTGTGTGCTTGTGTGCCAGCGGGTGTGACGTACTGTACATGTGAGTGAAGTTGTTTGTTTGTCTATCTTTATGGAAAAAATCTGCAGTCTCATTTACATTTCCAATTGAGGGAAGCTAGAGAAGGTCCAGCAAGATTGGTCTTGCAGGAGCTGCAGGCATGTAATATTTAATTCACACAGTAGGGCTGTTAGTCACTGTCTCTGGCTGGCGTGGTGGCATGGGCCAAACTACCCTATTCACTCAGGCATCTCTACTCTGTGTGTATATGTGTGAGTGTGCTATTGAGGGTTGTGTGTGTGTGTGTGTGTGTGTGTGTGTGTGTGTGTGTGTGTGTGTGTGTGTGTGTGTGTGTGTGTGTGTGTGTGTGTGTGTGTGTATGTGTGTGTGTGTGAGAGAGAACCATACAAAAAATTATTAATCATTTGACCAAATATTTAGGAAACCACATGGAAAATGTGGTAAGCAAGTAATGTCCCAAAAAATAATTTTCACCAAGTCAAATGAATGTATTGTGTTAAGAGTTTTGATAATTCTTTCATCTAAACCAAAGTAGATACTTTAAAGTTTGTTACATCCATCATTTGGGGTCTCTATGAGCTTTAATATGAGTTCCTAAACCTAGCATGAAAGTGCATCCTTGTAGCTGTGTGGGCTAATATAGTCTAAATGTTTGCCTTGGGGTAAGTTGAGCCCAGTGGAGGCTCCTCAGAGGAAGAAGGGGAGGACCATCCACCTCAGTAAATTTCATACAAATACAAAGAGTGAAACATTTAAAAAGTTATCCTTTTTTTAGATAAAACTATACTAAATATATTCACATCACCAAATCATTGATTAAAACACACTGTTTTGCAATGAAGGTCTACAGTAGCCTCAACAGCACTCTGTGTGGCAGCACCATGGACAGCTAGCTTCTGTCCTCCTCTGGGTACATTGACTTCATTACAAAACCTAGGAGGCTCATGGTTCTCACCCCCTTCCATAGACTTACACAATAATTATGACAACGTCCGGAGGACATCCTCCAACCTATCAGGGCTCTTGCAGCATGAAATGACATGTTGTCCACCATATCAAAGAATCAGAGATTGAGTCTAGTACTGAAAACATAAGCTTCAGCTAGCTAGCACTGCAGTGCAAAAAATTTGAGTAGTGTATGTACCTAAGTGTATGTAAACTTCCGACTTTAACTGTAGCTAGCAAATGCAGCTAGCTAGTTTAGCCTACTCAAACACCCAACTCAAACAGAGGGATGCTATGTTAGCTAGCTGACTATGACTATCCCACACTGGAACTCTTCCAAGTCAAGATAAGCTTTTGGTTTATTAGTAAAACAGGGGCCTGCTAGTGTAACTGCTAAACTGCTTACTGACTGTACACTGTACCACATGATTGTAGTGGGTTTACTAATGCATTAGTTCTATTTGCTATGTTGACTATGATGTTACTTTAGCTAATATGGTGACAACGATGTAGGCTGTGTGTAGCGTTCAGCTGTTATGATATGGTTTGGCTTGGAAAGTTTTTTTCACCTTATGTTGTGCATTGAAGTCCACAAGTGAAGGGAAAAGGTGAGAGGAGAAGAGTGCGTAGATGCGAGAAGGAATACAACATAGCTGCTATGAAAGTGAACTGTGCTTACGTGTGATCCGGGGGGTATTCATTCCACCGATTCTGTTGAAAAACCTTTCTTAATTGGAAGGAAACGGAACAAAACGGGGATAGACATACCTGAATTTGGCCAATAGAAACTATCGTTTGTAACTGTTGGTCTAATGATTACACCCTAGATCAGCTAGATTCAGGCAAGAGTGTGCAAGGTGAATGTGTTACTGTCTTTCACCTCAAATTTCTCTCTCGACCTGTGTGCACCTACGTTCATAGGCTAGGTTGTAGCAACCTCATGATGGGTATAAGGACAATTTGAGTATCATGTTGCAGTCTAAAGCTTTCGATGTAACATTGAACTGGGTGAATGGAATATGAATGACAGTCCTCCAATATGCTGTAATAGAAATAAAGCCATATTCATAAAAAAATGATCGTCCTCCCTCATCTTAAAAGGCGCCGACCGCCACTGGTTGAGCCAATGGCCAAGTTGAGCAAATTGAAGTGTTTTCTTCCCAGGCGTAATGCAAGGCATTATCGCTGGGATAAGAGGTAACAACAGGGCCTGACCTATGTTAAAAGTGTTTTAAAAAACAAGTAAAAACAAATTAAAAAGTGTTAAAAGATGCTCAAAATTATTAAAAGACAAAAAAGTGATTGTGTTGAATTGTGTTTGGGAAATAAAGATAGACATGGTTTTAAAAAGGTAGTAGAAATATTTAATTCAGTACAGAAATGTGTAGGTGGCTTAACTTACCTTGTCCCGCGGCTCAACCTATACCATACCAGTGTAAACTGTGCCAAGAGCCACATTTTCTGGACAAGCTATGTTTTCAAAACTAATGTTTACATGAATTCGGATTATTTCCAGGGAAACATAACATCCTCAAATATATGCAGATATGTTTGTTAGAAAAAATACTACATTTCCCTTGAAAGAATGATGCTGAATTTAAAGAATTGCTCAATTTACCCCACTCTCCCCTACAGGAAATGGTTTGGAGGAATACACAGCAGCAGAGCTTCCTTTGAAGGTTTGATTATTGCTGTTAGTAAATCTTTACAGTTTTTCTTAGAAAGTGTCTCTACTGTATTTGTTCTGTATGTTGCAACATATCTTCATTTTGCACTGTCAGTGCCTCACCTAATGTAACCTTTATTTAACTAGGCAAGTCAGTTAAGAACAAATTCTTATTTACAATAAGGGCCTACCCCGGACAACGCTGGGCCAATTGTGCGCCACCCTATGGAACTCCCAATCACGGCCGGATGTGATACAGCCTGGAATCGAACCAGGGACTGTAGTGACACCTCTTGCACTGAGATGCAGTCTCTTATACCGCTGCGCCACTCGGGAGCCCCAAAATTCAATATAGTAAGACTTTGAGGAAAAGGCGGGCAATCCCTGATGTATTTATTAAATGCAAATGCATAGTGTATAAATTCAGGGAGAGTACATTTAGTGTGGTTGTGTAAACCCCCAGTGAGTCCGCAGCAGATAAATAAAAAGTGAAATCCCAACAACACCCACAGGGCCAGAATGCTTTACCATGCTCTGACCCCAACAATTCAAACCTTGATTGAATCCCACTTTGTCAGACAGTGTTGGAATGCTTTGGATTATAATGAAAAGCTTGTATAATTCGATCACACGGACAAAGAATTCTCAGGATGTCCAAGTGAACATTTTATTTCCTATGTCAGACAACTATTGGCCTTTTCTCAAGTTATTTATACTTTTGTGGCCCAGTGTGTGTAGAACACTAAAGTATCTCTCTGATTCATGTCTCCTAACTGCATGGCCTTGTGGCACCAGAAAAGCTCCTGAAATATGCTCCTGTATTTAATTCAGCAACTCAGACGGAGGGAATAATTGAATGGTGGTTTTATGTTCTTATTTGCAGTATATTTGAGTGGGATTATATGTGATGTTTAATAGCATCCCTCCCAGGACATTAATCAGAAGAGGCCAGTGTAAATCAGCCCTGCATCTCTCCCTCTCCGCAGAGCTGTTGAAATTTTAAAAAGACTGTCTCTATTCAGAAATAGCCTTCTATCACCTGTGCACCACAAGCTCTATGGTAGCACTCTGACCTGAGCGAGAAGCAAGCGTCGAAGCACACTTACAGTCAATGAACAAAACATAAACGCAACAATTTCAAACATTTTACTGAGTTACAGTTCATTTTAGGAAAACATTCAATTGAAATAAATGAATTAGGCCCTAATCTATGGTTTTCACATGACTGGGAATACAGATATGCATCTCTTGGTCGCAGATACCTTAGAAAAAAGGTAGGGGCTTGGATCAGAAAACCAGTCAGTACCACCATTTTCCTCATGCAGCGCGACACATCTCCTTCCCATAGAGTTGATCAGGCTGTTGATTGTGGCCTGTGGTATGTTGTCCCACACCTCTTTGCTGTGTGTAGTTGCTGGATATCGGCAGGAACTGGAACACGTCGATCCAGAGCATCCTTAACATGCTCAATGGGTGGTGACATGTCTGGTGAGTATGCAAGCCATGGAATAACTGGGACATTTTCAGCTTTCAGAAATGTTGTACAGCTCCTTATGACATGGGGCTGTGCAATATCATGCTGAAACATGAGGTGATTGAGGGGGATGAATGGCATGACAAAGGGCCTCAGGATCTCATCATGGTATCTCTGTGCATTGAAATTGCTATCGATAAAATGCAATTGTGTTCATTGTCCGTAGCTTATGCCTGCCCATACCATAACCCCACTGCCACCATGTGGCACTCTGTTCCCCACGTTGACATCAGAAAACCGCTCGCCCACACAACGCCATACACGCTGTCTGCCATCTGCCCGGTACCGGTGAAACCGGGATTCAACCGTGAAGAGCACATTTCTCCAGCGTGCCAGTGGCCATCGAAGGTGAGCATTTTCCCACGGAAGTCTGTTACGACGCCGAACTGCAGTCAGGTCAAGACCCTGGTGAGGACAACGAGCACGCAGATGAGCTTCCCTGAGACGGTTTCTGACAGTTTATGCAGAAATTCTTCGGTTGTGAAAACCAACAGGTTCATCAGCTGTCTGGGTGGCTGGTCTCAGACGATCCCGCAGGTGAAGAAGCCGGATGTGGTGGTCCCGGGCTGGCGTGGTTACACGTGGTCTGCGGTTGTGAGGCTGGTTAGATTTACTGTTATGTAGTATACTAATGAACCATTATGTAATCTTCTAAGACAATGATTAAGCTTTAACTGGCGAGAAGTGTTGAAGTACACCCCTGCTCCCGCTGCTCTGAACGAAGCACAACTAGTAGGCTATACTATTTTGCCTCTCACAAAATTTGGTGATGCAGAAACAAGAGACCACGTGTGGCTGTTTTATGAAAATCTGGTAATATATGGCCAAGGAAACATTTCTGGTTGGTCTCAGGGAATGTAAAACAGGAAGGGGTACTTTTAAAACGGGATTGAGTGAAGTAGCAGCAAATCTGTTGAACGAGCATTGAATATGGAGAGCCTCAGAAGTTTGAAGAAATTACCATAGACTATCTTTCGGTCTAATATGGCTATTTACTTACTTTTGTAGCTCTTCGTCAGAAGCACGCTTTTAGTAGTGAGTCCTAACTGTCCTCCAAGTTTAGCTGGAATTTAACCAGAAAGGATTTGAAAATATGATTGTTTGAGGATAGGCTTAAGACATTGGCCTACGATTGTCTTGTGCTGCGCAGAATATCAGATCTCTACAACGATTGGAGAAGTGTTTAACATCACCATCTTTGAAATATATTTTTATAAGCCAACATGATTGCAAGAGACAGGTTTGAATGTCTGACTGAAATACGGGACAAATCAACCTTTTCTTCTAAGTTAGTGGTGTTTGAATTTGTTGATAAAATTCTGGACATGATCGTTTGGTTGTAGGACAAAGGGACACATTTCGGGACTGTCCCCACACAATCCGGGACATGTGCTCACCCTAGCTACAGAGTGCATCTCCGAATGTCGTAACACATTATTCAAACAGGTCTGGACAGGGTTGTTCTTTATGCATGGATGTTTACATACTGTTGTCTTTATATTATTGTAATATTGTATTCAGTGGCAATTTTAGCATGTAAATCTTGTTGGGCCAAAAAAAATCTAAATGCGGGATGCATGCCAGCAAAGCCACTACACAACACAACACTAAACAATACATGAATTGCACTATACCACTGCTACACCTGGCTATCGGCGGAGCCTTGTCTGGCTGCGAAACAGTTCATTCAGCCTCATTTTCTGCCTTTTAAAAAAACATAACTGATATGGCTGACTTGCTTAAACAAATGTGGTATCTACTGACATGTGTGGCTCAGTTGGTAGAGCATGGTGTTTGCAACGCCGGGGTTGTGGGTTTGATTCCCACGGGGGACCAGTACGGAAACAATGTATGAAATGTATGCATTCACTACTGTAAGTCGCTCTGGATGAGAGCGTCTGCTAAATGACTAAAATGTAAATGTAATTGAGATCCACAAACTATGGCATAAGGGGACGACAAGCGGATAAGAGGCAATCCGCAATTTTGATTAAGACATTAATGAGCGTGCTAGGACGGACGTAGTCAAAATACAGTTGAAGTCGGAAGTTTACATCCACCTAAGCCAAGTAAATTTAAACTCAGTTTTTCACAATTCCTGACATTTAATCCTAGTAAAAATGCCCTGTCTAAGGTCAGTTAAGATAACCACTTCATTTTAAGAATGTGACATGTCAGAATAATAGCAGAGAGAATGATTTATTTCAGCCTTTACTTCTTTCATCACATTCCCAGTGGGTCAGAAGTTTACATACAATCAATTAGTATTTGGTAGCATTGCCTTTAAATTGTTTAACTTGGGTCAAAAGCCTTCAACACGCTTCCCACAATAAGTTAGGTGAATTTTGGCCCATTCCTCCTGACAGAGCTGGTGTAACTGCTTCAGGTTTGCTCGCACACACTTTTTCAGTTCTGCCCACACATTTTCTATAGGATTGAGGTAAGGGCTTTGGGATGGCCACTCCAATACCTTGACTTTGTTGTCCTTAACCCATTTTGCCACATCTTTGGAAGTATGCTTGGGGTCATTGTCTATTTGGAAGACCCATTTGCAACCAAGCTTTAACTTCCTGACTGATGCCTTGAGATGTTGCTTCAATATATCCACATAATTTCCCTCCCTCATGATGCCATCTATTTTGTGAAGTGCACCAGTCCCTCCTGCAGCAAAGCACCTCCACAACATGATGCTGGCACCCCCGTGCTTCACGGTTGGGATGTTGTTCTTCGGCTTGCAAGCCTCCCCCTTTTTCCTCCAAACATAACAATGGTCATTATGGCCAAACAGTTATATTTTTGTTTCATCAGACCAGAGGACATTTCTCCAAAAAGTACGATCTTTGTCCCCATGTGCAGTTGCAAACCGTAGTCTGGCTTTTTAATGGTGGTTTTGGAGCCGTGGCTTCTTCCTTGCTGAGCGGCCTTTCAGGTTATGTCGAAAAAGGACTAGTTTTTACTGTGGATATAGATACTTTTGTACCTGTTTTCTCCAGCATCTTCACAAGGTCCTTTGCTGTTGCTCTGGGATTGATTTGCACTTTTTGCACCAAAGTACATTCATCTCTAGGAGACAGAACGCTTCTCCTTCCTGACCGGTATGACGGCTGCGTGGTCCCATGGTGTTTATACTTGCGTACTATTGTTTGTACAGATGAACGTGGTACCTTCAGGCGTTCCACAAATTGCTCCCAAGGATGAACCAGACTTGTGGAGGTCTACAATTGTTTTTCTGAGGTCTTGGCGGATTTCTTTTGATTTTCACATGATGTCAAGCAAAGAGGCACTGAGTTTGAAGGTAGGCCTTGAAATACATCCACAGGTACACCTCCAATTGACTCAAATGATGTCAATTAGCCTATCAGAAGCTTCTAAAGCCATGACATCATTTTCTGGAATTTTCCAAGCTGTTTAAAGGCACAGTCAACTTAGTGTATGTAAACTTCTGACCCACTGAAATTGTGATACAGTGAAATAATCTGTCTGTAAACAATTGTTGGAAAAATGACTTGTGTCATTGTTACGGCTCTCGTTGGTGGTAGGAAGAGTAGACCAAAGCGCAGTGTGGTAAGTGTTCATAATTTATTATATATAATGAAACACTTAAACAAAGAAACAAAACGAAAGCCAACAGTTCTGTCAGGTCACTGATAACAAAACAGAAAACAACTACCCACAAACACAGGTGGGAAAAGGCTGCATATGTATGATTCCCAATCAGAGACAACAATAGACAGCTGCCTCTGATTAGGAACCATACTCGGCCAAAACAAAGAAATACAATACATAGAATGCCCACCCCATATCATACCCTGACCTAACTAAACAGAGAAAAAACTGATCTCTCAGGTCAGGGCGTGACAGTACACCCCCCAAAGGTGCGGACTCCCGGCCGCAAACCTGAACCTATAGGGGAGGGTCCGGGTGGGCATCTACCCTTTGTGGCGGCTCCGGTTCGGGGCGTAGCCCCCACTTCGCCCGCTGATCCCTCCGCTTTTGTATTGCCGGACCGTGGATCGTCGTCGGAGGAACCGGACTGGGGACCGTCGCTGGAGGCTCCGGACTGGGGGACGTCGCTGGAGGCTCCGGACAGGGGGATGTCGCTGGAGGTTCCGCGCCATGGATCGTCGCAGCAGGCTCCGCGCCATGGAGCTTCACTGGAGGCTTCGTGCCATGGATCATCACTGGAGGCTTCGGACCATGGATCATCACTGGACGCTTCTTACATGGAGCCGGAACAGGTCTCACCGGACTGGGGAGATGCACTGGAGGCCGGGTGCGCAGAGCAGGCACGGGATATACTGGGCCATGGAGGCGCACTGGAAGTCTGGAGCTTAGGGCTGGCACAACCTGTCCTGGCTGGATGCTTACTTTAGTCCGGCAAGGGCGGGGCGCTGGCACAGGACGAACTGGGCTGTGCAGACGCACTGACGACACAGTATGTAGAACTGGCGCAGGATATACTGGGCTGTGGAGGCGCACTGGAGGTCTGGAGCATATGGCTGGCACAACCCGTCCTGGCTGGATCCCCCACCGTAGCCTGGCAAGCGCGGGGCGTTGGAACAGGCCGCACTGGTTTGTGCTGGCGAACTGGGGGTACCATGCTTAGAGCTGGCACAGGATAACCTGGGCCGAAGAGACGCACCGGAGACCAGGAACGCTGAGCCGGCACAATCCTTCCTGGCTGAATGCCAACTCTAGCACGGCCACTGCGGGGAACTTGCACAGAGCGCACCGGGCTGTGGCTGCGCACTGGAGACACCGTGCGCATTACCGCATACCCCGGTGCCTGATCAGTCCTACTCTCCCCACGGTAAGCACGGGGAGTTGGCTGAGGTCTCCACCTTGACTCTGCCAATCTCCCCGTGTGCCCCCCGTGCATCTCGTGCTTCCATCGTTGGGCTAGCTCCTCCTAATGTCGCCGTTCCACTTGCGCCGTCTCCACCTGCTTCCATGGGAGGGTCTTGTCCCCTGCCATTACCTCCTCCCAGGTCCAGGACGTCCTCCATTCTCTCTTCTCCCGAGCCCAGGATCCCTGCTCCTCCTGGGCACGCTGCTTGGTCCGTTTTTGGTGGGTAGTTCTGTTACGGCTCTCGTTGGTGGTAGGAAGAGTAGACCAAAGCGCAGCGTAGTAAGTGTTCATAATTTATTATATATAACGAAACACTTAAACAAAGAAACAAAACGAAAGCCAACAGTTCTGTCAGGTCACTGATAACAAAACAGAAAACAACTACCCACAAACACAGGTGGGAAAAGGCTGCCTAAGTATGATTCACAATCAGAAACAACGATAGACAGCTGCCTCTGATTAGGAACCATACTCGGCCAAAACAAAGAAACACAATACATAGAATGCCCACCCCATATCACACCCTGACCTAACTAAACAGAGAAAAACGTCTCTCTCAGGTCAGGGCGTGACAGTCATGCACAAAGTAGATGTCCTAACCGACTTTCCAAAACTATAGTTCCTTAACAAGAAATTTGTGGAGTGATTGAAAAACTAGTTTCAATGACTCCAACCTAAGTATATGTAAACTTCCGACTTCAACTGTAACTATTTGTTCAGAACTTTTGAAATGTAGAGCGACAGAATTCAGAAAATGGGCCATCTTAGTGTTCTCCCTGTACACCAAGTCAGAACCGTAGGATATATAAAGGGGGCATATAAGCAGACAATGAAAGCTCTTACAATATTCGATGACATTTCTCAAAAACAGGTTAAATGCTATATGTGCACCAGCAAGTCAGAACAACAGGTGAAATTAAGTGGTGAAAATAGACAAAATTATAAGGGTGAGGCACATGGGCTACTAACAGCTTTCTACACAACATACACTTAGTATTACTTTCTTAGCTACAGTATACATATTTCCCTGGCATATTACATAATTTATGCAGCATCATACAAGACATTTTTGCACTCACCTTGTGTTGTGCTCAGGAAGGTGGCGCGGTGGTCCTTTGTGGGCAAATGTTGTCATCAAAGTCTGTCATTCTCTGGATTTATGGTGCTTTCAAGACAACTGAACATAAAAAAATAAAAAAATTGAATCATGATGATGTCAGTGATCTTCAGGTCGTAGCTCTAGAAAGAGGCCTAGAGGCTACAATTCTGAGTTGGATGAAAGGTCAAAACATATTTTCCCAGTAGTAGCTCGTTTTGCCCGAGTTCCCAGTTGTCTTGAACTCATTAAAGTCAGATTTTGCAGTTCCGAGTTAAGTTGTTTTGAGCGCGGCACAAATCATGCTTCATTGACAGCATGGCCAATGTTGAATGTTTATCATTTTAAAACTAGGAAAAGAGACCCTTAATCCCAGACTTTGGACCACACAGCCACTCCACTGAATAGTAGGCTAATGATTGCTTGCAGTTAGCCACTGATTCCTTCCAAACCACTCATTGTTGAATTTGCAATTTCCAACATGTTGTGTAATGTTTATGTCAAATGGCCGATGAGCACCGATACGCTTTATCTATAATGATGATGTTGGCATGATCAGTCCAATCAAAGCTATTGTAGATATGTGATTTGACGTCATTTTATCTATGGCCAATGACCTTGAGCCTTCTTGGATGGCCACTTCTAATGTAACTCTATGGCAGCACCCAACGGGTAAGAATTTGAGGTCTACCCTTAGACTTGGTGATGTAGTGTCCCCATGAGTGACAGAACACTGCACAAATCACGGCGCAACCCTTCGTATTTTCTGCTGGCTTGCCCCACCACCACAAAACACTGAGCTAGGCTGAAACACCTGCATTTTGGAGCTGCCTTACTCAAGAAAACAAAAAGAGACCATGTTTGTATGCGGCTTTAACTCAATGATATATTGAATGATGGGTCGCCACTGAATGTATTGTAAATAACCTTTAGTATCCAGTTTAATAAAATAAATAAAAATAGTATAGGCCTCTTTGGTTTTATAAGTGGGGGACACATAACCAGTCGAGGGGATCCAGGTGTCCTCCCACAGATTTCTTTGGGGCATCTAAAGCTAATTTCCTGCATTTGTACACAATCCAATATGCCGTCTCTAGAACAAAAAGTAGGCAAAAATGCCCACAGTCATCAAGCTAGAGAGATCACTATTAAATATGTTTAATTGATTAATAAGACTGAACTAGATCAAAGGTAGTTCATAATTGTGTTTCACCTTGAACCAATAGCCTAACAAATGAACAACTCTTTTGATTGTCTTTATTATGACATCCTCTACATCAAAATTCAGCTACACCAAACAGCCAGCCTAAGCCGGCCTGCACGCTCGACCCCAACCAGTCTAGTCAATAACTCAACTCTCTTCCAACACAATTTCCTTCCTAGTTCGCACCTTTTTTTTATTTTTTATTAACAAGGGAAAGGTTTGGAAAAAAAACAAAAACACATACACCTCAAATATACACAAATATACATTAGCAAAGTTCTGTCATACTTTCCAGGTCTATGCCCAAACAGTGTGAGCTTCTAATTTTAAAAATGAATCTCTCCAGAAATAAGTCTCTCACTGTTGCCGCCTGTTATAGACCCCCCTAAGCTCCCAGCTGTGCCCTGGACACCATATGTGAATTGATTGCCCCCCATCTATCTTCAGAGTTTGTGCTGTTAGGTGACCTAAACTGGGATATGCTTAACACCCCGGCAGTCCTACAATCTAAGCTAGATGCACTCAATCGCACACAAATTATCAAGGAACCCACCAGGTACAACCCTAAATCCGTAAACATGGGCAGCCTCATAGATATTATCCTAACCAACCTGCCCTCTAAATACACCTCTGCTGTTTTCAATCAGGATCTCAGCGATCACTGCCTTATTGCCTGCATCTGCTATGGGTCCGCAGGCAAACGCTCCCTAAAATACTTCTGTGAGAAGGCCTTTCTAATCGACCTGGCCCGGGTATCCTGGAAGGATTTTGACCTCATCCCATCAGTCGAGGATGCCTGGTCGTTCTTTAAAAGTAATTTCCTCACCATCTTAAATAAGCATGCCCCTATCAAAAAATGTAGAACTAAGAACAGATACAGCCCTTGGTTCACTCCAGACCTGACTGCCCTTGACCAGCACAAAAACATCCGGCGGACTGACGGACTGCACTAGCATCGAATAGTCCCCGCGATATGCAACTTTTCAGGGAAGTCAGGAACCAATACACGCAGTCGGTCAGGAAAGCAAAGGAAAGCTTTTTCAAACAGAAATTTGCATCCTGTAGCTCTAACTCCAAACAGTTTGGGGACACTGTAAAGCCCATGGAGAATAAGAGCACCTCCTCCCAGCTGCCCACTGCTCTGAGGCTAGGAAACATTGTCATCACCGATAAATCCACGATAATCGAGAATTTCAATAAGTATTTCTCTACGGCTGGCCATGCTTTCCTCCTGGCTACCCCAAACCCGGCCAACAGCTCCACACCCCGCGCAGCTACTCGCCCAAGCCTCCCCAGCTTTTCCTTCACCCAAATCCAGATAGCAGATGTTCTGAAAGAGCTGCAAAACCTGGACCCGTACAAATCAGCTGGGCTAGACAATCTGGACCCTCTCTTTGTAAAATTATCTGCATCCATTGTTGCAACCCCTATTACCAGTTGGTTCAACATCTCTTTCATATCGTCCGAGATCCCTAAAGATTGGAAAGCTGCCGCAGTCATCCCCCTCTTCAAAGGGGGTGACACTCTAGACCCAAACTGTTATAGACCTATATCCATCCTGCCCTGCCTTTCTAAAGTCTTCGAAAGCCAAGTTAATTAACAGATCACTGATCATTTCGAATTCCATCGTACCTTCTCCGCTGTGCAATCCAGTTTCCGAGCTGGTCACGGTTGCACCTCAGCCACGCTCAAGGTACTAAACGATATCATAACCGCCAACGATAAAAGACAATACTGTGCAGCTGTCTTCATCGACCTGGCCAAGGCTTTCGACTCTGTCAATCACCGTATTCTTATCGGCAGACTCAACTGCCTTGGTTTCTCAAATGACTGCCTCGCCTGGTTCACCAACTACTTCTCAGATAGAGTTCAGTGTGTCAAATCGGAGGGCCTGTTGTCTGGACCTCTGGCAGTCTCTATGGGGGTACCACAGGGTTCAATTCTGTATACATCTGGCCCTTCTTTGGACACTGTGTTAACTAACCTCCAAACGAGCTTCAATGCCATACAACACTCCTTCCGTGGCCTCCAACTGCTCTTAAACACTAGTAAAACCAAATGCATGCTTTTCAACTGTTCACTGCCCGCACCTGCCCGCCCGACTAGCATCACTACTCTGGATGGTTCTGACTTAGAATATGTGGACAACTACAAATACCTAGGTGTCTGGCTAGACTGTTAAACTCTCCTTCCAGACTCATATTAAACATCTCCAATCCAAAATGAAATCTAGAATTGGCTTCCTATTTCACAACAAAGCCTCCTTCACTCATGCCGCCAAACATACCCTCATAAAACTGACTATCCTACCGATACTCGACTTCGGCGATGTCATTTACAAAATAGCTTCCAATACTCTACTCAGCAAACTGGATGCAGCCTATCACAGTGCCATCCACACTTTTTGCCAGTCCTGTCTGGTCCAGCGATGGTGGGTTTGTGCCCATAGGCGACGTTGTTGCCGGTGATGTCTGGTGAGGACCTGCCTTACAACATGCCTACAAGCCCTCAGTCCAGCCTCTCTCAGCCTATTGCGGACAGTCTGAGCACTGATGGAGGGATTGTGCGTTCCTGGTGTAACTCGGGCAGTTATTGTTGCCATCCTGTGCCTCTCCCGTAGGTGTGATGTTCGGATGTTCGGATCCTGAGCAGGTGTTGTTACACGTGCTCTGCCACTGCGAGGACGATCAGCTGTCCCTCCTGTCTACCTGTAGCACTGTCTTAGGCATCTCACAGTATGGACATTGCAATTTATTGCCCTGGCCACATCTGCAGTCCTCATGCCTCCTTGCAACATGCCTAAGGCACATTCACGCAGATGAGCAGGGACCCTGCACATCTTTCTTTTGGTGTTTTTCAGAGTTAGTAGAAAGGCCTCTTTAGTGTGCTAAGTTTTCATAACTGTGACCTTAATTGCCTAGTGTCTGTAAGCTCTTAGTGTCTTAATGACTGTTCCACAGGCGCATGTTCATTAATTGTTTATGGTTCATTGAACAAGCATGGGAAACAGTGTTTAAACCCTTTACAATGAAGATCTGTGAAGTTATTTGGATTTTTACGAATTATCTTTGAAAGACAGGGTCCTGAAAAAGGGACATTTATTTTTTTCTGAGTTTAGATGGGTCGCCCCGTCCTGTCCCTCGGGGTCCACCACCCTGCAGCGCCCCAACCCAACACACCCCACTCAGCTTTAGGATCTTAGTGAAACATTCATTATTGGTTCGGGTGTGTTAGGCCAAGGCCAGAGTGACAACACACAGGACGGCAGAACCCCAGGGCCAGGACCGAGCAGCCCAGCAGCTAGGTATTTCCCCTGACATGGACATGTTTTCAATACAGACTTCTTTAGTCGTACTGTATTCCATATAAGGTATCCAGACCTTATGAAACTTGCCCAGTATACCTTTAATCTTGTAATAAAGAAAATCTAGTCATACATAACTTGACATTGTGGGAGGATAACCATACTTCCATTTAACCTCTTAATGGCAATATCTGGTAATTTAACCTATTTCTTAAGTTATTTCTGCGCATTTGATATTGCCTATAGGGTGCAACATTTCTGGGACCATGGCTACGTCACATACACCTAAAAAAGAACGTTGCAGGACTGCGGTCTGGTTTGGGACCAGTTCTTGCGGTAGCAGGTGGGAGTGGGACAGAAAGCCAGAAGGTGGGGGCAGAGCGGGATGAAGAAATCGTTCCAGCTTAGACCTCTACTGTGCACCATGACAGTGAAGCCTGTAAAGTTAGAGCTGTTTATTACTGTGTCAGTGTGAAAAGTAGGGAATTAGCTTGGGAAACTGCAAGATCAACAATGTTACATTGCCATACTGACTCATAAAACTCACATTGCACTGAAAAAATGTCATAATATGTATTTTCAATCGTTTGGCCGATGGTTTCATCGTTTGATTCAGGTCTAGTGTGATTGAGGCAAAAAGAATAGCTAACGTTAGCCAACTTTTGGCCAGATCTCTCTCTAACGGTACCTCAACTGGCGCAAGCTAGCCTAGTTCATTTACCTATGAAATGGGACAAAACATTTCCATACAAACAACAGCTGTCAGATAGTAATAATAGCCACCTCATATTGCTATCTGACAGATAACTAGAGGTTAGAGCTGACCTGGATGAGGTAGCTACTAGCTAGTGTAGCTTATTCATTCACCTCAGTCGAGAGGAGATGAAACATTAGCTAACGTTACATGTCAGTTACAATACTAGCTCAGCACTGCGAATAAACAGTTGTTTATTTCTGTTATGTTAAACAGCAGTTACTTTGCCAGCTACATCAGTCAACTAAATAGTAGCCTGTTTTTGCTCTGCTTTCTTTTACAACTCGGTGAAAGAGCGCAACACATACACACTGAATTATTGTCAACTCTCCCATTCTGGTCCAGCCAGCCTTCCAGAAGCTTTGCCTTCACACAGCCTGTCATCCTGCTCTGTGTTGTCCGTGGTCCTAAATCCAGCTGACTGAACACTCCAAACAGCCTACCTGTCCGCTCGGAGGTGTCCGCATGGTCCTAAAGCACACGGTTGCTCCTTTTTTATCACATTGCAATGATAAAACTGTGGGGGGGAAAAAATTGCAACTTCAGAATGTGTGAAGTTCAGAAGTTGCGCCCCTGCTAAACAATGCCAAAGTGGAAAAAGCGACATGCTGGGAGCTCGACTGTGGTTTAATTCCCTCCAACTCAATGATCAGTGATGATTCGCTAACTGAACATCAATGTGCATGCAATATGATAACATACTGTATAGCAAGACGCGTGGTCAAATTTAAAAAATGCATGGATAAAAGCGACAATCGATAAAAAGCACAAAGGAGAAGGCATGTTAGCAAATGGCTTTATAAATTAATAAAGTGTCAATCTACTGTAAATGTAGCCTAAAGAGTGCTTTGTATTGAAGCCTACATTATATTGGGCATTGGCTATTGGCTTCGCTCATGCTTACAGAAAGCTATGTGCCTTTATTTACAGTTTGGACATCTTCTGCACTTTATTGATAGCTCTGAAAATGCTAAAATATTCACAGAATATAATGGAATAAAATAAAATCGAAAAGGATTGCATTATGTATTATTTTAATATCTGATATAGCAACTGAAAGACTATTCACCAGCCGCCCACTGTTCATTCTGGCTAGATCTAATGGTAGGCTACAGGTGAAAATTAGGCCTATGCATTATACCTTGCCATACACTTGGCATGCACTGCGCTCTATCATAGTCTGTCCCATGCATCCACAATACATTTGTAGTTCAGTTTAAATGTTGCTATTAGTCCTTGGCCTTTCTTTACAATATTTTCAAATATTTGATTTTGCGCAGGCATTGGAGGAGGGAACTGGAGAACCCTTTTTCTATCATTTGGGACAATATCTCTTCACAGATATCTTTATTTCTAAGTATGCCCATTTTATTCTGAGTTGGACGTGGTATTGCAGTGTGGCATTCAATCACAGTGCCAGTAGGCACTTGGTTTCTAATGAAGAACTATGATCTTAACTCAACTTGCAAATCTGATTGTTTTGAGAGGGCAGGCCAACTGTGACTTTGGCCAAATATGCAGTTGAGTTAGAAGTTCTCATACACTTAGGTTGGAGCCATTAAAACTAGTTTTTCAACCACTCCACAAATTTCTTGTTAACAAACTATAGTTTTGGCAAGTCGGTTAGGACATCTACTTTGTGCACGACATAAGTCATTTTTCCAACAATTGTTTACAGACAGATTATTTCACTTATAATTCACTGTATCACAATTCCAGTGGGTCAGAAGTTTACATACACTAAGTTGACTGTGCCTTTAAACAGCTTGGGAAATTCCAGAAAATGATGTCATGGCTTTAGAAGCTTCTGAAAGGCTAATTGACATCATTTGAGTCAATTGGAGGAGTACCTGTGGATGTATTTCAAGGCCTACCTTCAAACTCAGTGCCTCTTTGCTTGACATCATAGGAAAATCCAAATAAGTCAGCTATGACCTCAGAAAAACAATTGTAGACCTCCACAAGTCTGGTTCATCCTTGGGAGCAATATCCAAACGCCTGAAGGTACCACGTCCATCTGTACAAACAATAGTACGCAAGTATAAACACCATGGGACCATGCAGCCGTCATACCGCTCAGGAAGGAGAAGCGTTCTGTCTCCTAGAGATGAATGTACTTTGGTGCAAAAAGTGCAAACCAATCCCAGAACAACAGCAAAGGACCTTGTGAAGATGCTGGAGGAAACAGGTACAAAAGTATCTATATCCACAGTAAAACGAGTCCAATATCGACATAACCTGAAAGGCCGCTCAGCATGGAAGAAGCCACTTCTCCAAAACCGCCATAAAAAAGCCAGACTACGGTTTGCAACTGCACATGGGGACAAAGATCGTACTTTTTGGAGAAATGTCCTCTGGTCTGATGAAACAAAAATAGAACTGTTTGACCATAATGACCATCATTATGTTTGGAGGTAAAAGGGGGACGCTTGCAAGCTGAAGAACACCATCCCAACCGTGAAGCACGGGGGTGGCAGCATCATGTTGTGGGGGTCCTTTGCTGCAGAAGGGACTGGTGCACTTCACCAAATAGATGGCATCATGAGGGAGGAAAATGATGTGGATATATTGAAGCAACATCTCAAGACATCAGTCAGGAAGTTAAAGCTTGGTCGCAAATGGGTCTTCCAAATGGACAATGACCCCAAGCATACTTCCAAAGTTGTGGCAAAATGGCTTAAGGACAACAAATTCAAGGTATTGGAGAGGCCATCACAAAGCCCTGACCTCAATCCTATAGAACATTTGTGGGCAGATCTGAAAAAGTGTTTGCGAGCAAGGAGGCCTACAAACCTGACTCAGTTACACCAGCTCTGTCAGGAGAAATGGGCCAAAATTCACCCAATTTATTGTGGGAAGCTTGTGGAAGGCTACCTGAAACGTTTGACCCAAGTTAAACAATTTAAAGGCAATGCTACAATATACTAATTGAGTGTATGTAAACTTCTGACCCACTGGGAAAGTGATGAAAGAAATAAAAGCTGAAATAAATCACTCTCTACTATTATTCTGACATTTCACATTCTTAAAATAAAGTGGTGATCCTAACTGACCTAAGACAGGGAATTCTTACTAGGATTAAATGTCAGGAATTGTGAAAAACTGAGTTTAAATGTATTTGGCTAAGGTGTATGTAAACTTCCGACTTCAACTGTATATGCTTTCATTGTCCAGATTTGTTTACACTTCAAGGATATCCGTGCAAGATGTCTCATCGACTACCTCCGGAAGATCTCATTACAATCAGATCACAATGCATCTTTTGATTGTCTACACCTGTCAACAAATGTGGGCACAATCAGAATGTAGACGAGATTAGGACAACAGACATGTTAGAACCAGGTATAAACTGGGCTTAAAAGTAAGACCCTGGTTAAGGCCCTGTCCACCTCCCACACTATCATTTTCCATTCTCCAAATGTAGAAATACTCACTGAAGCAAACAGTATCATCAATCAACAGCCTCATTTTACATGTAAAAACAGCACCGAATTAAAGATGCATTTACATGAAATTGGGTATAAACAAGTCTCCCTCTTAACTTTCTGTGCCGTGCTGGGATGTAGGAGTCAAGCAGACTAAACTGGTGGATGGGACGGCTGAGATAGGATAGAGTAAACACACACTGGGCTGACCTTTTCTACCTCTCCTCCACAGAGGTGTTTATGAGTCATTCTCTTATGAGTCACACACACATGCACACACGCACACCTACAGAGGCACTCAGGCCTGCTCGGTGTCTGCATGTCTGGGCTTAAGAGCTGAGATGGAGCTGGAACAGTGGATTTAACCCTCTATAGAGCCGTGGAGAGCCACAGAGGAGTAGAGGAATGAGGTGCCTTAGAGAGAGGCAGAGCTGTATGGAATGACTATTATGGATATTACAGCCTATCTGGTCATACATTCAGTATGTAAATGTGTTTTATGGTTGTCAAGTTGTGTTTAGATAAAGCATAGCAGCACATGATGTGTCTATTCACAAACAGTAGAGGCACTGCACATATTTCTGCAGACAAGCAGTCATACACAGACAGACACTATAGAAGTAATAGTGGATGTACTGTGGTTTGAAGGTGACCCTGGTCATGGAGGCCCGGGCTCAGGCAGGTGTATTACCCTTGTATTCAGGGAGACAGATAGGGTAAACAATTTGAGAGTTGTTCCCCATGTCTCCTTCTCTCCCTCGGGCCATACTCAACAGCAGGCAGCCCCCCTGCAGTGCTGCTGTCCCCAGCTAACCAGAGCAGCACATCAGAATCCCATTCCGCCAGGAGCTAGACCGAACTAGACCGCAACCAAGCGCCTCCTCATTCTGCCAGCAGGGCGCCCTAATGCCCCTGTGGTGACGGAGTGTATGTGTGCGATTGCTTAAGGGTGTGTGTGTGTGTGTGTGTGCGTATGTGCACTTGTGTAAGTGTGCGCATGTGTGTGATTGTGTTGAAAAAAAATCCACGTGCCTGATGAGTGTTTCATTAAAAAAAAGAAAAGATGACTTCCAGAAGTGTGCTTCTATTTGAGGAGATTGTACATAAAAGAGAACAGAAGTTTCAGGTAAGGCACCTGCTACTGCTGTTGCTACTGCTTTCACCGCTGCTGCTGTGTGACTGAGTGTCATAACAGAAATAGAGACTTATGATGTGTGAAGGGGACCACATGCTTTCCATGTCACCTCATCTTTATCCATTCCCTCATCCCACTTCTCACCCTGAGCGAGCCATTTTTCTCCATTAAGACACAAAAGGCTGTTGTTATGGGGAATGCTCTTCTCTCCTGTGGGAGCCAGGATGCTCTCCAGCCTCCCAAACAAGGGAGATTGAGATGAATGCCTATGAGGCTGGGCTACTATACGCTATGCTTCAGGTTAACATAAAGTCTACACTACACTGACAGACAGGAAAGTATAGACGCGTACCCATTTGGCATCTGGCTGTAGTATTTCCTGTGTGTGATGCTAACCCAGGAAGTGAACAGACGAGTGGGGACATGAGACATTAGGGCACTCAAACGCCCTCCTCTTTGTGTTTGAGATTGAAAAGAGAGCACAAGGTCACAGTGAAATACAGTGAAGTCCATAGTTGACACCCTTGATAAAAACGAGCAAAAACAGAGCTATATTGTATGCTATACTAATACAGTTGCTCAGAGAAAGAGATTTTGTTTAATAATGAATTAAAATGATTGGAACCCCTGTTTTCAATACTCTAGCACCTTCCCTTGCGAGGATAAGAACACTAAGGTTTTTTCTGAAATGTTTTATGAGAATGGAGAATACATTGGTAGGGAACTTAGACCATTCCTCTATACAGAATCTTTCCAGAATCTTGATATTCTTCGTCTGCACTTATGGACTTCAATTCAAACCACAGGTTTTTATGGAGTTCAACTCCGGAGACTGAGATGGCCATTGCAAAATGTTGATTTTGTGGTCAATTAACCATTTCTTAAATGTGGATTTTGATTAGTGATTGAGGTTATTGTCTTGCTGGAAGATCATCTTGCGGCCAAGTGTCAGCCTCCTGGTAGAAGCAACCAGGATCTTTGCTAAAATGTCCTGATACTAGGTAAAGTTAATGATGATGCTGACCTTAACAAGGACCCCAGGACCAGTTGAATCATAACATCAAAGATCCACCACCAGATTTTCCCTAGTAAAAAAATCCTATATAAAATCCTATCAGATTTTGGAATCTATCCTATAGGACTGGTTCCAAAATCTGATAGGATTATTCTAAATAGGTATCTACCAGAAATCATGAAAACGGGGTTGATTTACCTATAATAACAAACAAGAAAAAACATTTAGCATCTGCTATAACCATACAGTGACTCAAAAATGACATATAAAGCTAGCTAGCTAGTCAGCTGACAGGCAAAATGTGGCTAACAGACAAGTACTTGAAACAATAGAACACTATGAAAAATCCAGGAAACCAGGTCTGTTAGACTTTTGATAAAGTATGAATAGAAGGTATATATAAATGCCTGGACTATTTTAATTTTGGAGAATCTCTTATACAATTGGTTAAAGTTATGTATAGTAACCCCAGGTGTAAAATAGTAAATAATGGCTACTGCTCAGAATGTATTAAATTCAAGAAGAGTAAAACAAGGTTGTCTACTTTCAGCATATCAATTTAAAGCAATTGAAATGTTAGCTATTAAAACCAGATCCAACAATATAGAGGGGTTAGAAATCCAAGGCTTAAAAACAAAAGTTGTCTGTACGCTGACGACTCAAATTCCCTCTTAAATCTGGATCCTTGCACACCCTAATAGAGGATCTAGATCATTTCTCTAACCTCTCTGGATTACAACCAAACTATGATAAGTACCATATTACGTATTGGATCGCAAAAATACTTAACTTATACATTACCATGCAGTTTACCAATAAAATGTATTAATGGTCTGAAAATGAAGTGGACATACTCAGTATTCATACCCCTTAAGAAATACAGGAACTTAATATAACACATTTTTACAGAAAGTTAACAAAAATATATATATTTCTGCCATGTATATATAAATACCCATCTACTTGTGAAAAATATATATATGATAATCACCCTGATATATACACACACACAGTACCAGTCAAAAGAGGAACATCATGGACAATCTTGTGTCTGACCTCATGATTAAGTTTTTTTTCTCTCTATGCTCATTGTGGTACACAGTGACACAAAACAGGAGAATGAGTCCTTTTCTCTATTCAAACCAGTTGAATTAATGATTTTTATATTGCAGGCGCCTGCAACACAATTCCAAAGTTAAATTCCAAAGTAAAGGAGAATCACCTGCTTGAAAACTTCCTTTCCTGTGGAGGTCCTCATGAGAGCTTGTTTCATCATAGCGCTTGATGGTTTTTGGACTGCACTTGAAGAAACTTTCAAAGTTCTTGAAATTTTCCGCATTGACTAAACTTCATGTTTTCAAGTAATGGACTGTCCTTTCTCTTTGCTTATTTTAACTGTTCTTGCCATAATATGGACTTGTTCTTTTCCCAAATAGGGATAACTTCTGTATACCACTCCATACTTTGTCACAACACAACTGAATGGCCCAAACACATTAAGGAAAGAAATTACACAAATTAACTTAAGGCACACCTTTTAATTGAAACACATTCCAGGTGACTACTTCATGAAGCTGGTTAAGAGAATGCCAAGAGTGTGCAAAGCTGTCAAGGCAAAGGGTGGCTACTTTGAAGAATCTCAAATATAAAATATATTTTGATTTGTTTAACACTTTTTTGGTTACTACATGATTCCATGTGGTGCTGAAACTTGAAGCAGCAGCACAATCAATCAGAAATGGACAGCTCATTTCAACCATCTTCAATTTAATTAGACTTTACTAACAAGAGGGCTGTGTTTTGGAGCCTTTTTCTTCCTATTTAAGAAATAAGAGGTAAGCCTACCTGTTCGGCACGAAAGTAGGCTATAGTCTGCTATAGCCATAGATTTGTCGGTCAATTCCTCTACCCACCATGGACTCATTAAATAACAGCCCTTCACTGACAGAGGTAGGCCAAGTTAAAACCAAGACTCGAATTGAGGGTGTATGAGAGGGTATGTCATAGGCCTACCTTTTATTAAAGAAAATGTCTAAAAGCACAGGCCTACCCCTTGTTAGCTTAAGATTGAAGAAAATAAAACAGATCCGATTATAAACTCAGCAAAAAGATGAAACGTCCCTTTTCCAGGACCCTGTCTTTCAAAGACAATTTGTAAAAATCCAAATAACTTGACAGATCTTCATTGTAAAGGGTTTAAACACCGTTTCCCATGCTTGTTCAATGAACCATAAACAATTCATGAGCATGCACCTGTGGAACAGTCGTTAAGACACTAACAGCTTACAGACGGTAGGCAAATAAGGTCAGTTATGAAAGACTAAAGGCCTTTCTACTGACTCTGAAAAACACCAAAAGAAAGATGCCCAGGGTCCCTGCTCATCTGCGTGAACGTGCCTTAGGCATGCTGCAAGGAGGCAGGACTGCAGATGTGGCCAGGGAAATAAATTACAATGTCCGAACTGTGAGACGCATAAGACAGGGAGACAGGATGGACAGCTGATCGTCCTCGCAGTGGCAGACCACGTGTAACAACACCTGCACAGGATCCGTACATCCGAACATCACACCTGCGGGACAGGTACAGGATGGCAACAACTACCCGAGTTACACCAGGAACGCACAATCCCTCCATCAGTGCTCAGACTGTCCGCAATAGGCTGAGAGAGGCTGGATTAAGGGCTTGTAGGCCTGTTGTAAGGCAGGTCCTCACCAGACATCACCGGCAACATCGCCTATGGGCACAAACCCACTGTCACTGGACCAGACAGGACTGGCAAAAAGTGCTCTTCACTGACAAGTCGTGGTTTTATCTCACCAGGGGTGATGGTCAGATTTGCGTTTATCGTCGAAGGAATGAGCGTTACACCGAAGCCTGTACTCTGGAGCGGGATCGATTTGGAGATGGAGGGTCCGTCATGGTCTGGAGCGGTGTCACACAGCATCATCGGACTGAGCTTGTCATTGCAGGCAATCAGCGCTGTGCGTTACAGGGAAGACATCCTCCATGCCGTACCCTTCCTGTAGGCTCATCCTGACATGACCCTCCAGCTTGACAATGCCACCAGCCATAATGCTCGTTCTGTGCGTGATTTCCTGCAAGACAGGAATGTCAGCGTTCTGCCATGGCCAGCGAAGAGCCCGAATCTCAATCCTATTGAGCACGTCTGGGACCTGTTGGATCGGCGGGTGAGGGCTAGGGCCATTCCCCACAGAAATGTCCGGGAACTTGCAAGTGCCTCGGTGAAAGAGTGGGGTAACATCTCACAGCAAGAACTGGCAAATCTGGTGCAGTCCATGAGGAGGAGATGCACTGCAGTACTTAATGCAGCTGGTGGCCACACCAGATACTGACTTACTTTTGATTTTGACCCCCTTCCTTTATTCACGGACACATTCCATTTCTGTGGAACTTGTTCAGTTTATATCTTAGTTGTTGAATCTTATGTTCATACAAATATTTACACATGTTAAGTTTGCTGAAAATAAAACGCAGTTGACAGTGAGAGGACATTACTTTATAAACTCAGCAAAAAAAGTTATCTACAACAGCAATTTGGTCAGCAGTGCTTTATGCTAGAAACAAGTAGGAAAATATTGGGGAAATTGCTTACTCCAATGTATATGGGGATATTATGGTTTCGTTTCTTTGACATTCAGAGCTTGATTTTGCTTGGGAAGTCATTTCATTCGGTCACTATCAATTGAAAAAGCTATTCGCTTTCTGTACAATACACACAAAAAAGTTTCAACTTATTAGTTCCAGTGATCTAGTTGCGTGGCCTTTTTCAAGCTCAGAGTACTTCACATTATCCTAGCTTTAATACATTTATTTTGACTAACAAGAGATGGTTAATTTGACGTTTGTTAATTTAACATTATTTGAAGCAACTTAAACCTTTATGTTAACAATAAATGTGGAGTTCTAATAACTAAAGCTACATTATTGTTGACAAAAGACAGTTAAGTCCACTGCTTCATTTCAGTATAACTTACTATTGTCATTTGAATCAACTTAAACATTTATTACGTCAACAATAAATGTTGAGTTGCCATAACTAAAGCGACATTTATGTTGACAAATAAAAAATGTAAGTCCACATCATCATGTCATTATAACCGACCATTTTTAGTTGAATTAATTTCACATTTTGTTAAAACCTGTTGGGGCTAGGGGGCAGTATTTTCACGGCCGGATAAAAAACATACCCGATTTAAACTGGTTACTGCTCTTGCCCAGAAATGAGAATATGCATATTATTATTACAATCTAAAGTTTCTAAAACTGTTTGAATCGTGTCTGTGAGTATAACAGAACTCATATGGCACCTAAAACCCTGAGACAAATCCTAACAGGAAGTGGAAATCTGATGTGTGGAATCACTTTCAAGCATTTGCCTATGAAACACACAGTGAGTTAGGATTCATTTAGCACTTCCTAAGGCTTCCACTAGATGTCAACAGTCTTTACAAAGTGGTTTGAGTCTTCTCCTGTAAAAACTGACCGAACGAGAGGCCTGGAAAGTTTGTCATAGGGGGAGGGCCATTACTACTATGATGCGCGTGCATGTGGGTACTCTTTCGTTCCGAAACGTTTTGTAAGACAATGTAATCGTCCGCCTTGAATATTATTGAAGTTCTGATTGAAAAAGGCCCTAAAGATTTATGCTATACAACGTTTGACATGTTTGAACGAACGTAAATAAAAAAAAAATTGTACTTTCGTGGCGACATGTTCCGCGCTTCGTACATTTTGAGTAGCCTTCGGAACGTGCTAACAAGAAGGAGCTATTTGGACATAAATTATGAACTTCTTCGAACAAAACAACATTTGTTGTGGACCTGGAATTCCTGGAAGTGCCTTCTGATGAAGATAATCAAAGGTAAGGGAATGTTTACAATAGTATATTTGATTTTAGATTACTCCAAGATGGCGCTAGTCTGTATCGCCTAGCCTATTTTTCTGAACATAGTACCTTGTTTATTGCAAAGTGTGATTTCCCAGTAAAGTTATTTTGAAATCTGGCAATGAGGTTGCATTTACGAGATGTTAATCTATAATTCTTTGAATGACAATATTATATTTTACCAATGTTTTCGAATAGTAATTTTGTAAATTGTAGTGCTGATTCACCGGCAGTTTTGGAGGCTAAATATTTTCTGAACATCACCGCCATTGTAAAATGCTGTTTTTGGATATAAATATGAACTTGATAGAACAAAAAATGCATGTATTGTCTAACATAATGTCCTAGGAGTGTCATCTGATGAAGATTGTCAAAGGTTAGTGCATAATTTTAGCTGTTTTTTTGCTTTTGGTGACGCCTGTCTTTGCATTGAAAATAGCTGTGTGTAATGTTTTGTCGATGTACTGTCCTAACATAATCTAACTTTATGCTTTCGCCGTAAAGCCTTTTTGAAATCGGACAACGTGGTTAGATTAAGGAGATGTTTATCTTTCAAAGGGTGTAAAATAGTTGATTGTTTGAGAAATTTAAATTATTCGATTTTTGCTGTTTTGAATTTCGCGCCATGTATCTTGTCAAGCAATCCCGTTACCGGGATCCGAACGGGAAGGGGTGGCCCCAACAGGTTAGTCAACTTTCAATTAAGTTATTGTAACTAGTAACACAGTTATCATAACTACATTTCAAGTTTACATAACAAAATGGTCTAAGCAAGGATAACATGACATGTTAAGTGCTCTATGCTTGAAAAAGGCCACTCAACTGGATGACTGGAAATAACAAGTTGAAACAACCTTAAAGGTTGAGTTCTGAACTAAAGCCACTTACTTCAATTTATAAGAGTTAACCATTTGCCATAACTTAATATTCCGAGTTGAATGTTTTTCAATTTTATGTCAACTTTTAATAAAGTTAACAAATGTAGTTATCATAACTGTTACTAGTTAAAGTTAACATAACAAAATTGTCTAAGCTAGGATAACGTGACACGTTAAGTCCTCTGAGCTTGAAAAGGCCACGCAACTAGAAATAACAAGTTGAAACAACATTAAAGTGTGAGTTATCTGATCTAAAGACACATTTAAAAGAGTTACCCATTTACAACCCTTGTTCAATCAACATGCACTTCAGTAAAGCCTACTTCATATTGAGTTATTGTAACAGAGTTCTCAACCTGTTTGGCTGGTGGTGCTACACTGTGGCTACGAGCATGTCAAGCAGGCCACACATAAATAACTATACTAATAATGACAACAGACAAGCTTGCCACAGGCTGCAAGTTGAGAACCAAAATTGCTTTAATAAAAAAATGTCAACTTAATATAACCCAGTATGTACAGTTGAACAGATTTAGTAAAGTTCAGATTTAGTAAAGCTTACCTCCATTTTAAAATGGCTTAATCATTTACAATGATTGATTTACTATCAAGAGTACATTGATCGATTCAACAACTTACATTGAAATCAATTAATTCCATCTAGCTTGTAATGACAAAATAGTCCTATCGTGTATTTCATAACATTTATTACACTATGTATTAACAAACAAATACATTTACAACAATGTATTGTTCCCTTGAATGCATTTTGATTGTCATGAGAAAAAAACATAATGAATATTTTTAGATTCATGTCTTTGGTTGCATTTAAATAGTCAGCCAAATTCTGCTGTCACTAATTGGTCTTTTAACCAATATCAGCTAAGACATTTTTTTTCTAAAGATAAATGTTTTGTCAAACATTTTTTGGTTTCACTGTCCAATAAACCCATACACATTTGTAAATGGCACCATTGAAACGGTTTTATGGCACGGTAAATAAAAATTCAAAGACAACCTTCAGAATGGTTTCTATAGACAAGTTGGTGTTGAGTGTGAAATTCTAACATGCTATAAACATTTTCAGAATGCACTGTAGTTAATGGGAAGAGATGATAGCAAATCAATGGTCTCTAACAAAAGACGGTTGTAGTTTGTAGACTGAAGGCCACACGTAAAAATAGGTCAACTTAAGTCTACCAAAAACTGAGATCTGTAAGATTTAGGCAAATAACAGCATCATTGTCCGAGGAATTAACTCAACTACTGCGAGTAAAACAAAAACACACCAATTAGATGTCTTAACGAAGAAGACGGTTCTTCAGCCCATGTACATTTGCTGTACAGTTTTTCTGCACCACTCTTCAAGAATATTTTCTGAACTACCTCAAAAGTGTACCTCAAACATTTTGGGTAATCCAGGTTCAGACAATAAAGAAGTCCAATCAAAGTGGCAAAGGCATTTGGGACATTGTGAAGCTCATGTATGATCACCTGCTCTTCTATCACAAGGGCAACATCCACATTGTCAGCTGGCATTGGGTCATCTGCTGCAGCTCCATCCACAATGACAAGTATACCGATTTTCACTCCGCGAGTGACTTCCTCAGAATCAGTTGTCTTCTGAAAAACAGAACAAAAATAGGCAAAGATTAGAGCCATTGTCCTACAAAACATCCTCCAATAATTTTTTGTACTGTTGCATATTGATGCAGGCAAGTGGGGTGGCAGGTAGACTAGTGGTCAAGAGCGTTGCACCAATAAACAAGCATGGTCCTTAAGCATGTCAGTCAACCATGATTGCGCCCAAGTCTAGATAGAATGCATTCTCAGTTGAGGTATAACATGGTCTGTTCTTTTCCTATTTGCAAAAAACAATTGATTGTCCGCTATAGTGCCGCAAAGGCCCATGGTCAGCCAACACTGAAAATGAGGGGGAAAACAATGTAAAGCCTCATCTATCATTCAGTGCTGTTTTGGCAATCAGCTCTTTCTACAACATTCATTATATTAATATTTAGAGTGAATTATTATATTTAGAGTGAAGTACATCGGAAAAAAGCAAAAGAAAACTGCAAGACTGAATAGGAGAAAAAACAAGCAACAAACAAAGAAGATAGGCTTTTGAAAAATAACTATTTTTCATAAAATTGTAGTTATCTTAGCTAGCTGAATTGTTTACCAGTTGCTAAGCAGTTGCTAGGGACTCTTTTGGAAGAAGCTAGCTAGCTAACGAAGAACAACAAAGAATATCTAGTTAACAGAAGAAAAGAAAGAGAAAATCAGGACAGAAGAAAAAGGATATCAAAGTGAAACAGTTCTCTAAAGACACAGGAGACAATAATACAAGAAACAACACTTCTGTAGCTTGTCAACTATGTGTCTGTCTATCCCTGTTCTCTCCCCTCTGCACAGGCCACACAAACGCTTCACACCGCGTGGCCGCTGCCACTCTAACCTGGTGGTCCCAGCGCGCACGACCCACGTGGAGTTACAGGTCTCCGGCAGCCTCTGGAACTGCCGGTCTGCAGCCAACAAGGCTGAGTTCATCTCAGCCTATGCTACCCTCCAGTCCCTAGACTTCCTGGCGCTGACGGAAACATGGATTACCACAGATAACACTGCTACTCCTACTGCTCTCTCTTCGTCTGCCCGCGTGTTCTCGCATACCCCTAGAGCATCGAGCCAGCGGGGTGGCACTGGAATCCTCATCTCTCCCAAGTGGACATTCTCTCTTTCTCCCCTGACCCATCTGTCTATCTCCTCATTTGAATTCCATGCTGTCACAGTTACCAGCCCTTTCAAGCTTAACATCCTTATCATTTATCGCCCTCCAGGTTCCCTTGGAGAGTTCATCAATGAGCTTGACGCCTTGATAAGTTCCTTTCCTGAAGATGGCTCACCTCTCACAGTTCTGGGTGACTTTAACCTCCCCACGTCTACCTTTGACTCATTCCTCTCTGCCTCCTTCTTTCCACTCCTCTTTTGACCTCACCCTCTCACCTTCCCCCCCTACTCACAAGGCAGGCAATACGCTTGACCTCATCTTTACTAGATGCTGTTCTTCCACTAATCTCATTGCAACTCCCCTCCAAATCTCCGACCACTACCTTGTATCCTTTTCCCTCTTGCTCTCATCCAACACTTCTCACTCTGCCCCTACTCGGATGGTATTGCGCCGTCCCAACCTTCGCTCTCTCTCTCCCGCTACTCTCTCCTCTTCCATCCTATCATCTCTTCCCTCTGCTCAAACCTTCTCCAACCTATCTCCTGATTCTGCCTCCTCAACCCTCCTCTCCTCCCTTTCTGCATCCTTTGATTTTCTCTGTCCCCTATCCTCCAGGCCGGCTCGGTCCTCCCTTCCTGCTCCGTGGCTCGACGACTCACTACGAGCTCACAGAACAGGGCTCCGGGCAGCCGAGCGGAAATGGAGGAAAACTCGCCTCCCTGCGGACCTGGCATCCTTTCACTCCCTCCTCTCTACATTCTCCTCTTCTGTCTCTGCTGCTAAAGCCACTTTCTACCACTCTAAATTCCAAGCATCTGCCTCTAACCCTAGGAAGCTCTTTGCTACCTTCTCCTCCCTCTTGAATCCTCCTCCCCCCCCCCCCCCCCCCCCTCCTCCCTCTCTGCGGATGACTTCGTCAACCATTTTGAAAAGAAGGTTGACGATATCCGATCCTCGTTTGCTAAGTCAAACGACACCGCTGGTCCTGCTCACACTGCCCTACCCTGTGCTTTGACCTCTTTCTCCCCTCTCTCTCCAGATGAAATCTCGCGTCTTGTGACGGCCGGCCGCCCAACAACCTCCCCACTTGACCCTATCCCCTCCTCTCTTCTCCAGACCATTTCCGGAGACCTTCTCCCCTTCCTCACCTCGCTCATCAACTCATCCTTGACCGCTGGCTACGTCCCTTCCGTCTTCAAGAGAGCGAGAGTTGCACCCCTTCTGAAAAAACCTACACTCGATCCCTCCGATGTCAACAACTACAGACCAGTATCCCTTCTTTCTTTTCTCTCCAAAACTCTTGAACGTGCCGTCCTTGGCCAGCTCTCCTGCTATCTCTCTCAGAATGACCTTCTTGATCCTAATCAGTCAGGTTTCAAGACTGGGCATTCAACTGAGACTGCTCTTCTCTGTGTCACGGAGGCTCTCCGCACTGCTAAAGCTAACTCTCTCTCCTCTGCTCTCATCCTTCTAGACCTATCTGCTGCCTTTGATACTGTGAACCATCAGATCCTCCTCTCCACCCTCTCCGAGTTGGGCATCTCCGGCGCGGCCCACGCTTGGATTGCGTCCTACCTGACAGGTCGCTCCTACCAGGTGGCGTGGCGAGAATCTGTCTCCGCACCATGCGCTCTCACCACTGGTGTCCCCCAGGGCTCTGTTCTAGGCCCTCTCCTATTCTCGCTATACACCAAGTCACTTGGCTCTGTCATATCCTCACATGGTCTCTCCTATCATTGCTATGCAGACGACACACAATTAATCTTCTCCTTTCCCCCTTCTGATAACCAGGCGGCGAATCGCATCTCTGCATGTCTGTCAGACATATCAGTGTGGATGACGGATCACCAGCTCAAGCTGAACCTCGGCAAGACGGAGCTGCTCTTCCTCCCGGGGAAGGACTGCCCGTTCCATGATCTCGCCATCACGGTTGACAACTCCCTTGTGTCCTCCTCCCAGAGTGCTAAGAACCTTGGCGTGATCCTGGACAACACCCTGTCGTTCTCCACTAACATCAAGGCGGTGACCCGATCCTGTAGGTTCATGCTCTACAACATTCGCAGAGTACGACCCTGCCTCACACAGGAAGCGGCGCAGGTCCTAATCCAGGCACTTGTCATCTCCCGTCTGGATTACTGCAACTCGCTGTTGGCTGGGCTCCCTGCCTGTGCCATTAAACCCCTACAACTCATCCAGAACGCCGCAGCCCGTCTGGTGTTCAACCTTCCCAAGTTCTCTCACGTCACCCCGCTCCTCCGCTCTCTCCACTGGCTTCCAGTTGAAGCTCGCATCCGCTACAAGACCATGGTGATTGCCTACGGAGCTGTGAAGGGAACGGCACCTCCATACCTTCAGGCTCTGATCAGGCCCTACACCCAAACAAGGGCACTGCGTTCATCCACCTCTGGCCTGCTGGCCCCCCTACCTCTGAGGAAGCACAGTTCCCGCTCAGCCCAGTCAAAACTGTTCGCTGCTCAGGCACCCCAATGGTGGAACAAGCTCCCTCACGACGCCAGGACAGCGGAGTCAATCACCACCTTCCGGAGACACCTGAAACCCCACCTCTTTAAGGAATACCTAGGATAGGATAAAGTAATCCTTCTAACCCCCCCCCCCCCCCCCTAAAAGATTTAGATGCACTATTGTAAAGTGGTTGTCCCACTGGATATCATAAGGTGAATGCACCAATTTGTAAGTCGCTCTGGATAAGAGCGTCTGCTAAATGACTTAAATGTAAATGTAAATGTAATTAAAAAGGTGCACTGTGTAGAATTCCACCTCTACTACTTACAGCTTACAAAAGCTGTAAAAACAATATTTCTAGATATTTAAAAAATATAAAAAGTTATTTAGATAGGACAATGATTCTCTACAATAAGCAATTCATTTGTTACACAAAAGCAGCCTACGATGCAAAGTTTATATTGAAGACGGACCGGCGCGAGCCCACTGACGAACAATGTTGAAGCAAAACTGATTACAATTCCTGTTCAAATGGCAAAATCAGCACTGCATGGTGTAGGGATTAATTGTCCTATCAAAATCGCTTTTTATATTTTAATAAGAAAAATCGTTTTTAAACTTTTGTATAGAATTTGGAATTTCTCAGTGTCACTTTAATTCTGTTAATTGTCTAACAATAGGGAATTTGACATATCACTAAGGGCACTGCAGTATTGTGTGCTGCCATAGACCAGGGATGTGTGATTCGTTCAAAATATGCTAAAACTTGAGCATACTTACATTTCCCAACCGTCGACAACAGCTATCAATAGTAGGTTAGGTATTATCGCCCCAAACCTAGTATTGTGTTTAATGTATGATCCTGATTTTTGCTTTGCAGTCCAAGATAAAGATTTAGTTTCTTCTGGACAAAAAAACATGCTAAATCACTATTCTCAATGGAATGTCTAGCAAGGGAGAAAGGTTTAGTAAAAGTAAAACAAATAAAACATTGCTAAAAGAGATGTCCTTATATACTGTAGTTGGTTCACATTTGATTTGGCCTGTGTGTTATAATCACTTCAGATGGCGACAGACATTCAACTTGACTCCATTGAACGTTACAGTGCATCATGATTCATAGGAAATTTCACTCCTGGGACAAAGCATAAGGTTATGTTGTAGGGTTGTATACCTCACGTCTTCAAAACATTGGCAGGGTCTTCTCGCAGGAAGTCTGGCAAGTCTTGGAGCAAAGCCTCTTCCTTTGATTGGAACTCTAACAACAAAAGCACAATTGACTCTTTTACAACATTGTTAATGTGGTTGTCAATGATAAGGTCTCATCCCCAATATTGATGTGTATCTAAAAAAGTAGCAATTATCAATACGTAGGTAATAACTGTACAGAAGACTTTAATGTCAACATAATGGAACCTACGTCTTTGTCAAGACTGTCCATAAGGTGTTTTAGCTCCATCCCTCCACCACTCTTGGCCCGGGAGAATTCAAGGAGCCTGGCCTTCATAAAATGTCTTCTTGAGGTCCACAGACACCAGTCTCGTGAACTCCAGAGCAACCTGTTTGAAGAGCATAACATACCAGGGAAGGAATTGTAGGGATAAGGCCACTATGATTTAAGGGGGTGCCTAATCTGCCAGTGCACCAAAACAATCAGCCAGGGACTTAAGGCCATCAATCAAAATAGCCAATTACATTGCTACAAAAATAAAAATAAACACTTGTTAAAAAACCCTATAAGCATTTAAAATAGGAAAGTGATTAAAATGATCCGCTGCCACTTTCAACCCAAAGGGTTACCATGGTAATGGAGCTACAGTACTTATACTGATTTGGGGGAAATATATCTTGATTATATACATCGCTAGGAAACATGAAAACTAGCTAAGTCTCAGTTGGGATATTTCAAATGTATCTATGACAGCCTGTGACTGCCACTGCGCTCATTGTTAAATATAGTTAAGGGATTCAGAGAGTCAAGCCATGAAACTAAATGACAGAAATACTTTGAAAACAACACTGATTTATATCCATAATTGACTTCAGAAAAGGTGAGTGAAACACTTACACTGTATAGAGCCCTGCATTTGTGTGACCTATAAACAGTCTGAGTTAGGATTTTTACAACCAGCCTAAGAGCACTACAGATAAAAGGAATACATTTTTGGAAAGCGTATTACATTAACTTATGTAGTTCCTTGTGTCCTCTAATCACCTTCATCTCAAAATGCAAAGGTCTGAAGGGAGACAAGCTCTTGAGGTATGAGAAACTGTGTATATTATTAATTTAAAACAATCACAGAAAATCATATCGGACCTTTTGCAGATCTCCTTTCTTCTTAATGAGAAAATAGTCATCATTGCTGCATCAACAGTTACCCAGTCAGGACCGATTTTCTGAATCTCTTCTTGCATATAATACTTATGTTGAAATGTCTTCTCAAATGAGAAAAGTACTGCTTAACATTACAGGGCTCAGAAGAATTACAGAGGTCACATTTCATACAAGCAGTAACTGTTTCATAAACATTTCTTTGGTGTTGAGTCAAATGCTTCTTGAGTGCTATTTCTGTTTTAAAGGTGCACAGACAGTCTTGATGGATACATGGTAATAGCCAGGTTCTTGCATAATGTCCATGCTTCAATTTGTAAAGTCTAATAAGGATGCGTGGATTTGAGGTGTCAAATATGCAGTACTTAAAGTTCCACTTTATCCATTGAAGGAATAATGCTTTTGGATTTCCAAGAATCTAAAAAAAGAATGTTTACATAAACATTTTTTATTGACTTTAGTTGATATGTTAATTATTAACAAATTATTCTGAAATCGATTAAAAATTCAATATATAAGTGCTGTCTAGGTAAACCTAACTAACTGCAAAATGCATTTTTATAACATGGTTTGTTCAACATCTCATTACACCCAAACTAACAATTGTAAAATAACAAAATATGCTAACATTGCTACTTGCAAAATTAGGCTAATTAATCATTAGAATATTCTTAGCTAGGTTTATAAATCATATATTTTGAAAAAAAAAGAATGGTTTAAAACCCAATACTAATTAGAAGCATGGCTAGCAAACATCTTCCCTTTGTACTAGTATGCAGGTTATCAAACTATTTCAAAGCCAGCCAACAAGCTGCTTTTATCAGCACGTGCAATTCCGACCACTGCTATCTAGCCCAATGCTGACTAAACACACTTGAACTAACACGGGCAAATTCGTCCACGTGTCCTAACGGTCCTAACACTATGCTAGCTAACACCATGCTAGATAGCTAGTATGCTGTTAACTAGCATCGCGCTAAATGCCACAACATACCCTGAATAATTCACTTAGCTACACATGCCTATATCTGATGTTTGGCTAGCAAGTCACTGAATACAACCACACTAGTAAAATAAACGGATAACACCCCAGAATATAATAGTAATTATAACTACAAGCATATCTACAGTCGGTTTTTGTAGCTAGCTACAAGATGAGGTTATCAAAGAAGTTAGTCAGTCGTATGTCTGCAATTTGGTGCCATGTGTGCTGCTGGCTAGAGTGGTACTATTTAACAGCAAGCTTAGCTACAATTATACTACAGTACACATTGGAGGTTGACCGATTAATTGGAATGGCCGATTAATTAGGGCCGATTTCATAACAATCGGTAATCGGTATTTTTGGCCACCGATTTTCTTTTTTTTTAATATAAATATTTTTTAACCAGGCAAGTCAGTTAAGAACACATTCTTATTTTCAATGACAGCCTAGGAACGGTGGGTTAACTGCCTTGTTCAGGGGCGGAACGACAGATTTTTACCTTGTCAGCTTGGGGATTCAATCTTGCAACCTTACGGTTAACTAGTCCAACGCTCTAACCACCTGCTTTACATTGCACTCCACGAGGAGCCTGCCTGTTACGCGAATGCAGTAAGAAGCCAAGGTAAGTTGCTAGCTAGCATTAAACTTATCTTATAAAAAACAATCAATCATAATCACTAGTTAACGACACATGGTTGATGATATTACTAGTTTATCTAGCCTGTCCTGCGTTGCATATAATCAATGCGGTGCGCATTCGCGAAAAAGGACTCTCGTTGCTCCAACTTGTACGTAACCATAAACATCAATGTCTTTCTTAAAATCAATACACAAGTATATATTTTTAAACCTGCATATTTAGTTAATATTGCCTGCTAACATGAATTTCTTTTAACGAGGGAAAATGTGTCACCTCTGCAACAGAGTCAGGCTATATGCAGCAGTTTGGGCCGCCAGGCTCGTTGCGAACTGTGAATACTATTTCTTCCTAACAAAGACAGCCAACTTCGCCAAACGGGGGATGATTTAACAAAAGCGCATTTGTGAAAAAAGCACAATCGTTGCACAACTGTACCTAACCATAAACATCAATGCCTTTCTTAAAATCAATACACAGAAGTATATATTTTTAAACCTTCATATTTAGCTAAAAGAAATCCAGGTTAGCAGGCAATATTAACCAGGTGAAATTGTGTCACTTCTCTTCCGTTCATTGCACGCAGAATCAGGGTATATGCAACAGTTTGGGCCGCCTGGCTCGTTGCGAACTAATTTGCCAGAATTTTACATAATTATGACATAACATTGAAGGTTGTGCAATGTAACAGGAATATTTAGATTTAGGGATGCCACCCGTTAGATAAAATACGGAACGGTTCCGTATTTCACTGAAAGAATAAACGTGATAGTTTCTGGATTCGACCATATTAATGACCTAAGGCTCGTATTTCTGTGTGTTATTATGTTATAATCAAGTCTATGATTTGATAGAGCAGTCTGACTGAGCAGTGGTAGGCACCAGCAGGCTCGTAAGCATTCATTCAAAACAGCACTTCCATTTTGCCAGCAGCTATTCGCTGTGCTTCAAGCATTGCGCTGTTTATGACTTCAAGCCTATCAACTTCCAAGATGAGGCTGGTGTAACCGATGTGAAATGGCTAGCTAGTTAGCGGGTGCGCGCTAATAGCGTTTCAAACGTCACTCGCTCTGAGACTTGTTGTTGTTCCCCTTGCTCTGCATGGTTAACGCTGCTTCGAGGGTGGCTGTTGTCGATGTGTTCCTGGTTTGATCCCAGGTAGGAGCGAGGAGAGGGACGGAAGCTATACTGTTACACTGGCAATACTAAAGTGCCTATAAGAACATCCAATAGTCAAAGGTATATGAAATACAAATCGTATAGAGAGAAATAGTCCTATAATTCCTATAATAACTACAACCTAAAACTTCTTACCTGGGAATATTGAAGACTCATGTTAAAAGAAACCACCAGCTTTCATATGTTCTCATGTTCTGAGCAAGGAACTTAAACGTTAGCTTTCTTACATGGCACATAATGCACTTTTACTTTCTTCTCCAACACTTTGTTTTTGCATTATTTAAACCAAATTGATAATGTTTCATAATTTTTTTGGCTAAATTGATTTTATTGATGTATTATATTAGGTTAAAATAAGTGTTAATTCAGTATTGTTGTAATTGTCATTATTACAAATAAATGCAAAAAAATAAAATCGGCCGATTAATCGGCATCGGCTTTTTTGGCCCCCCAATAAATCGGTATCGGTATCGGCGTTGAAAAATCATAATCGGTCGAGCTCTAGTACACGTAGCAGAATTTCACAAGTAATCCGATTTGAACTGATATAGTAAAAGACTATTTGCCAAACGTAGCCAAAAACTGTTTTTCTTTCTTAATTTAACCAAATTACCATTGTAACATGGAGTGTGTGGTGCTGACCAACTAACGTTAGCTAGCATGTAACATAGTGGCTAATGTCTTTGCTATTCTTCTGCTGAAAAGTTATCATTATTTTTTATAAAAGGCACTTGTTAACTTACCCAATACATATTTATACCGAGTAGGTTACCAAGTAGGTAAATAACATGCTAGTGGTTGTATTGTTTAAAGGAGATACTCATCTTTTGCTAAGATACTCACTCCAGTTTGGAAAGCTGTTGAATGCAGTAGATGAGTTGCCGAAGCACGGTCTTGATCAAGCCAATTCCTGAAATGACGCTGCCGCCTATAAATTAACACCGAGTTCTAAAATAAATTGTGCTAGTACGACAAGGCTTAAGTAAATAAAAATATTTTGATTCTAAACATTATAAACTTTTGTTTAAGAATTAATTGATTACTAGAATTACAAGGAGCAAGTGCTAAACCAAATGAAGTTTGATCTATCCCCTATCAATGCGCAAACAAGAAGAAAACTCTACACCAATGGTCGCAAACCGGTCGATCGCGATCATGGCAGCAGAGCTTCCATGACCCTGGCCACAGCCAAGTTCAATAGACTACAAGCCTATGTAAGATTTAATAACTTTTAAAAACATTACCACAGAGACTGTCAACGAATACAGCAAAGAGCTGCTGTTTTTATGAGTGAGTTCATGTTTAAGTTTATATTCAGCACTATCACTGTTTTTATTCAACACTATTACAAACACGCTTCTCCGTACTTCCGCTCGGGCTGCAGCTACAATGAATGAGTAGCCAAGTATCGATAGCCCTGCGTTTTATTATTATTAATAGCTCGTCGTGTCGATTTTAATATTAAAGAATATTTATCTTTCTCTGGTCATAGGAACATGAATTTGTGCATGAGGCAGATGCGGTGCGACTCAAGTTTCGCCATCAGGTGGAAGACTAGTCCCCTCTCTCTGGTCAGTCTCACTGGAGGAAAGGAAGGAGGGAGCGAGAAGCGGTTGGGAAAAATCTTTTGAACGGTCATCCAACTCGCAATTCGGAAACTCGGGCATCTTTCTAGAGCTCCGACTTTTCGACCTGAAGAGCACTGACATGGTGATTTGACCTCGTTGACCATCAGATGCAGGTACCATCAGTCCAGTAAAATAAAAAAGCGAATTATTTCAATTAATGCTCCACAGTGCCTCAAGTGCTAAACCAACTGATCTATTTTGTTATCAAAGCTCGACTTTTGAAGTAGAATATGGTCTGATTAACAATATTGTCAAGCCAATCATATAGCCAGTATGCTGTGATAATGTATTAGGCTTACTGCCCAAACCTCATTCCTACAAAACTGTTAGTTTGAGGTTCATGTAAAAAAAATAAAATCTGAGCAGTAGATCTCAGCTTGCTTTTTGACTGCGAAAGTGATCTTGGCTCAGAAAAGGTTGTTGACTACTGCTCTACACAAACATCACACAATGGGATAGGGGATCTGATGCATTCCGAGTGTTTTTTTAGTTAATCTCTTTTATAACCAATTGTAACATTACACATACTATTTTCGCTACATTGGCCTCACCAAACACAAATTGTTAGATGGCTAGCCATGAAAGCTTAGGCCCAATATTAGGATCACTAATACATGTGCATGCACAGAGAAATAGTATATGTAAATCATTCTCCTACAGTTTACTCAGTTAGCAGACACTCTTATCCAGAGCAATTTACAGTTAGTCTTACAGGAAAAAGCAATAGGCCTACTTGCTAAGCAAGCAGCTTGGCCTTAGTTACATATGTGTAGACCTTCTTGCAGTAGCCCATAGCCCATACAATTGACACAGTTCATGCTATGTGGCTCCATATTCTTTAACATTTGCTGCATTGGTGTCAGAAATGACAAAATTAGATATTGCATGTGACCTTTGCCCTCACAGACAAAACATGCATTTATTGGCTGCAAGGAATATGGGGAAAGTGTCACGCTCTGACCTAGGAGAGCTGTGTTTTCTCTGTTTAGTTAGGTCAGGGTGTGATAGGTGGGTGGGCATTCTATGTTTTGTTTTTCTATGTTTTGGCCGGGTATGGTTTCCAATCAGAGGCAGCTGTCTATCGTTGTCTCTGATTGGAAGCCATACTTAGGAAGCCTGTTTTTCCCTTTGTTTTCGTGGGTAGTTGTTTTCTGTTTAGTTTAAGTACCTGACAGAACTGTCGGCTGTCATTTTGTTTATTTTGTAAAGTGTTCGGTTTTTCATTAAACTTCAAGATGAGCACTCAACATGCTGCGCCTTGGTCCCCTTTATATGACATCCGTTACAGAACTACCCACCAAGATTGGACCAAGCAGTGTGGATCAGAGGACTGGGCCTGGGAAGAGATCCTGGATGGGGCAGGACCTTGGACAAGGCCGGGGAAGTATCGTCGCCCGCAGGAGGAGTTAGAGGCAGTGAGGGCGGAACGGCGATACTAGGAGGAATGGGCAAGAAAGCAACAGGAGCCCGAGAGGCAGCGCCCAAACATTTTTTTGGGGGGGCACACGGGTAGATTGGCTAAGGCGGGTTTAAGACCTGAGCCAACTCCCCGTGCTTACCGTGGGGAGCGAGTGACTGAACAAGCACTGTGTTATGCGGTGATGCGCACTGTGTCGCCCATGCGCACTCACAGCCCGGTGCGCTCGGTGCAAGCTCCTCACCGTTGTCGTGCTAAGGTTGGCACTCAGCCAGCAAGGAGTATGCCTGCTCAGCATTCCTACCCTCCAGTGCGCCTCCATAGCCCAGTACGTCCTTTGCCTGCTCCTCACACTCTCCCTCCAGTGCGCCTCCATAGCCGAGTACGTCCTGTGCCTGCTCCTCGCACTCTCCCTCCAGTGCGCCTCCATAGCCCAGTACGGCTGGTGCCTGCTCTGAGCACCCAGTCCTCAGTGCGTCTCTCCAGTCCGGTGAGACCTGTTCCAGCTCCACGAGTAAAGCCTCCAGTGATAATCTATGGTCCGAAGTCTGTAGAGATGATCCATGGCCCGGAGCCTGTAGGGATGTTCCATGGCACGAAGCCTCCAGAGGTAATCCATGGCCCGGAGCCTGTAGGGATAATCCATGGCAAGAAGCCTGTAGGGATTATCCATGGTCCGGAGCCTGTAGGGATAATCCATGGCACGAAGCCTCCGGCGATGATCCACGGTCTGGTTCCTCCGGACACACAGAAGCGGGAGGGATCAGCGGGCAGTTAGGGTGCTACGCCCTGAACCAGAGCCGCCGCCAATTATAGATACCCACCCGGACCCTCCTCTATAGGTTCAGGTTTGCGGCCGGGAGTCCGCACCTTTGGGGGGGGTACTGTCACGCTCTGACCTAGGAGAGCTGTGTTTTCTCTGTTTAGTTAGGTCAGGGTGTGATATGGGGTGGGCATTCTATGTATTGTATTTCTTTGTTTTGGCCGGGTATGGTTTCCAATCAGAGGCAGCTGTCTATCGTTGTCTCTGATTGGAAGCCATACTTAGGCAGCCTGTTTTTCGCTTTGTTTTCGTGGGTAGTTGTTTTCTGTTTCGTTTAAGTACCTGACAGAACTGTCGGCTGTCATTTTGTTTATTTTGTAAAGTGTTCGATTTTTCATTAAACTTCAAGATGAGCACTCAACATGCTGCGCCTTGGTCCCCTTTATATGATGTCCGTTACAGGAAGTCACTCCAGCAAAGTTGCACCAATCAAATTCCATTTAAATTGTGACAATTGTTGGCACCTCATAGGGATTCTTACTTATGAAAAAAAGGAGCTGTATTGTGGCCTTCCATGTCTCCCTTTAACTGGGGTATAAAAATAAGGTAACACACATTGAATATGCATTTTTCATCAATCACAATGTGGAAAGGCAAAAACACTCTCAAATAAAAAAATGGTTGCCACTATTAAACAATAGGTACACTATTAGGGCAATAATTAAGAAGTTCAAACTCAGACAACAGTACATGTGCACCGGAGGCAGTTGCACAGATCACTGATTTGACTTCTTGGTTCTGACTTGCTATGCAACGGCGTGAGAAAACAGTGTTTTGATGGCCTCTATTAAAAAGAGGAGGATCCCATAAGCTTTGTATAGGCTAGGCCTACTATAGCCTATTTATTTATCAACTTTCCTAATATTAGGCACATTGCTTCACTTTACAATCAAAGTAGCCTACCTGGCTGGCATGAAAATGAACAGCATGAAAAACATCCTACATTCCTCTATTCAAATGCATACAGATGACATCTTTTTTCCCCCTGTTCCAACAGGTGCATTATATTATTTAGTAGGCTATATGTAAAGAAAATATTAAATTGAGAATAGTCTGATAGGTGAGAATATCATCACTTGTGAATGATGCCCAATGTGTGCAGTCTAACGCAAGAAACAGTGAATGCATTTTTTTGCCACTTTTTCAAATCATAGTCACATGCATCATGTAGCCTAGCCCATAGGCCTATATGTTTTGATAAGGTTAGTATCACAGCTAAAGTTGCCAAATAACTCCAAGCATATAGGCCAAGGACCCTTGGAACAGGGTTGGAGAGCCCATAGCCTATAGAAACATGTTTTGACTGGCCACTATTTAAATTATGATCCCAGCACATTAGTCTGCTTTAAAACTTGTGTAGCCTACCTGGCATATTAAAAACGCAACCTCCATTCGCTATTGGAGTGCAGGCAACAGATGACATGTTTTTTTGTGGCCCATTCCAAATAAAAAATGATTCCTCACATGTATTTGTAGGCTATATCTAAAAACCAGATTAAATTCAGAATAATCTGATGGGTTAGAATGTTATTAAGTGCTTGTCAAATTGTGAAGAGACTGATTAGGTATGTGTAGCCTGCTCAAGAAACAGAGCCAAGCATATGCCTTTCATGCAACATCATTAGTTGCATCATGCAGCCTTAGAATGTATTAGAAATCAAAACATATAGTTTAAGGTTTGTATCACAACTAAAGTTCCATAAATATTTCTAAATTAAGCATATGAGAGGACCTGTTTCAAATGATCACTTTAACTGCTCAACACAGAATAGCGACATGCGCACTCCCTCGGAAATCGTTTGGGGAAAAATATCCTTTATTTTTTTTATTCAGCTATGTTCAATTGTATTCTTGTTACTATAAAATAATTCCATGGGAATTATGAGAAAATCTGGTCTGCTAAATTAACTAATGTAGTCCACTACCATATGGCATAGCCAGAACAGGGCCTAACATAAGGAAGAATTCCAAAGGTCTGCATCAGTGACTTGTAGGCTATGCACTAGCCCGGAGATGCTAAACGTGTTTATGTTAATTAACGGTCAATTACCGTGAGACCAGCAGTTATACATGACAGTTACCAGCTGACAAAAAGAGTAGAGGCAGAAGCCAAAGTATAGACATTCTTATAAGACCTTCTTCTAAGATAAAGCAGCAGCCCCTGGTTTGTGATCTATCCACTGTGCTGCCGGCCCTGTCTGTCTTCACTTATTTATACTGCAGTCTTACTTCAATAAGAGGAGCTTGCTCTTGTTACTCAGGGTGTCTCTGCACAGAAACACGCACGCACGCATGCATGCACATACACAGCTCTTTGACAATCTGCCCACATACAGTACTGTATTCACATACTGTATGTACACAGCCATAGACACAGACAGTTATAATAGCAGACAAAACATAATTTCACTGCAAATGATGGTAATGGAGTAAATCTGGATCAATTTCCTTGTTAGGGCCAGAGAACCTCTGAAGACAAATGACAGAGAGAGATAAAGATTAACTGAATCATACAGTAAATCTACATGGGCAATCAAAATCAATACCACAAAATATTTTTTTTCTCTTACACTACTTAAGCTTCTATTTCAATGGGTAATTACTTTGTGGAAGTCTTGACTGTGACAATGAAACTTAAATGTTTTTATAGGTGTTTTGTAATAGCCTCTTGTGTTAGGTGAACAGAGAAATTAGGCTAGTTTTACCCAATGATTTAAACAATCGTCTTTACACCCAGAACTGAATCAGCAAAGGCTGTCACGAGACTATACAGTTGAAGTCGGAAGTTCACATACACCTTAGCCAAATACATTTAAACTCAGTTTCACAATTCCTGACATTTAATCTGAGTAAAAATTCCCTGTTTTAGGTCAGTTAGGATCACCACTATTTTAAGAATGTGAAATGTCAGAATAATAGTAGAGAGAAGGGTTTCTTTCAGATTTTATTTCTTTCATCACATTCCCAGTGGGTCAGAGGTTTACATTCACTCAATTAGTATTTGGTAGCATTGCATTTAAATTATTTACCCTGGGACAAACCAGTTTCCTCCACCATCTTCACAAGGTCCTTTGCTGTTGTTCTGGGATTGATTTGCACTTTTCGCACCGAAGTACATTCATCTCTAAGAGACAGAATGCGTCTCCTTCCTGAGCAGTATGACGGTTGCGTGGTCCCATGGTGTTTATATTTGCGTACTATTGTTTGTACAGATGAACGTGGTACCTTCAGGCGTTTATAAATTGCTCCCAAGGATGAACCAGACTTGTGGAGGTCTACAATTTTTTTTCTGAGGTCTTGGCTGATTTCTTCTGATTTTCCCATGATGTCAAGTAGAGACACAACGTTTGAAGGTCGGCCTTGAAATACATCCACAGGTACACCTCCAATTGACTCAAATGATGTCAATTAGCCGATCAGAAGCTTCTAAAGCCATGACATCATTTTCTGGAATTTTCCAAGCTGTTTAAAGGCACAGTCAACTTAGTGTATGTAAACTTCTGACCCACTGGAATTGTGATACAGTGAATTATAAGTGAAATAATCTGTCTGTAAACAATTGTTGGAAAAATTACTTGTGTCATGCACAAAGTAGATGTCCTAACCGACTTGCCAAAACTATAGTTTGTTAACAAGAAATTTGTGGAGTGGTTGAAAAACGAGTTTTAATGACTCCAACCTAAGTGTATGTAAACTTTCGACAGATTTGTTTAAGACTAACAAGAAACTCTCTGTGTAATCCTGATTTAGCCCACTGCAGTAAAAGGTTTTAAGGAAGAGTTCACCAAGCAGAATACTTTTTTTTTCTTCTCTTTTTTATTTTTTAAAACATTTTAATAATTAACTAATGGAGCCTTTATCCTGACTGACGTACAATTAGGTCTTACAATCTCAGTAGCTAATCCTATTTATTCTCCTCACTCGCTATACTATAGATTCTATAGCCATGTGGATGAAGATTGAATTCATCATCTCTCCATTGCTTAATAAATACATTGAACATGATCAGAATTGTCTCACTGTCTCTTAACATCAGATGTTAAAAAACAGGTTTTCCTAAACAGCAGCTCATCTTGAATTATACAACGTGACAGCAATCCATGCTTTGTTTTAGTTTCCCTGGCAGTGTTTCCACATGCAAACATTTTAGCATTTGTGGCACAAATCCCGTTCAAGTCATGGGACTGATATTAGAATTTTTCGCGCATCATGTTCAAATAATTTATAAGTGATTTTGTTGTGCTTCACAATCAATTTGAAATACTTTTTGATGATTTGAACATGATGCACGAAACATGCTAATATCGGTCCCCATGACTTGAATGGGATTTGCGGCACAAATGCTAAAATGTTAGCATGTGGATACAGTGCCAGGGAAACTAAACCAAAGCATGAATTGCTGTCGTATGTTGTCCATAGACTGCTTACAAGGTAAGGAAACCAATGTGTCATTTTGTAATTTGGGTGAACGATCCCTTTAATGTATAATTTCTTTAGGTTTTGAACCAAAGCCTTGCAAATGAGTAGACAAATTTCACACTAGAAATTGTGGTGCCATTGAGTGATACTCCACTGATATTCTGTTAGAAGCATCTCTGAGAACGTTGCTAAACCTTTCTGACTGTAGCCAAGTAAGCTGTCATACATGTCAGGCAATAGTATCCAGTTGCAGCTGTTGGTTGTTCACTATGTTACTCCCATTGGCCCTTTTTAATTATTCAATTCCGTCACTACATATCACATTCTGACTTTGGAATTTGTCAATACTGATCTTGATGATTTGTTTTCCAGTCAGAGGCAAGTTGGCAGTAGCCGCATTGAATTGACTGCTGCTGTTAAAATGAGACATCATTGACATTTGTTACAGAACAAGTCAGTGAGATACGATTAGAGGGAATGCCTTAGCTCTGAGAAATCAAGCATCATGCAGATGAGTGGGAGGGCATCACTCTGCCTTAATGTGCTCAAAATCCCAGAGCACAAGGAAGGAATATTTATTTACCTCTTAGCCCAGGTCAGCCCTCTGGAAAGAGAGGAGGGGGGAGAATGAGTGAGGGATGAATAGATAGGATAGAAGTAGAAGTTGAGAAGTCCCAAGAGATGGACTGAATGTGAGTGAGAGAAAGGAGGAGTAGAGATTGAAGATCCATTAGTGGGGAAAGATTCACAGATCCCTCTAGCGTAGGAAAGGTAAAAGTCCTACTGAGAGAAGTACAAATCTCCCCTCCAGTGGCCAGGTGCATGATCGCCTGTAGGAGCTGGAGGGACAGTGAGTAACCTCTCTACTTTGAGGCTAATAACCCTACAGCAAGCCTCGGGTTAAAGCCGCTCTAACTCTACCACCACTGTACTGACTGAAGAAGGCACGAAGTACACACAGAAAGATAACAATGACTCCCGCTCTGAGAGAGCGAGAGAGAGAGAAAGAGATTAGGGGGAGGGATGTGTGAGAAGGAGAGAAAGTAGGGGAGGGAGGTGAAAAATGAGGGTGAGAAAACAAGTGTTTGTGTGAGGAATAAAACAGGGAAAGTGTGTATGTGAGAGGGATGGTGGGAGAGAGATGGGTAGGAAGAGAGGAAGAGGGATAGAAGCCAGCCAGGGAGGGAGAGAGGGATGAGAGGGCTGATGGGAGAGGCAGGGACAGGTGAGAGTGAGGAATGAGGCGTGGATATAGCTGGGGGCAGTTTTTTTTCCGTTCCTGGCCTATGAGTGTTTAATTACCTGCCCCTCTTAAGGTGGTTAGAGGGGATTCTGGCTTTTTTGTCTTTTGGGGTCATGCCCAGTGTGTCGAATTAGTCTTTGATCCTGCGTAATGAATTGATTGTGTCCCACATAGCTATCAGTGTAGCATGCAGAGTAGGTGTTAGCTGAGGATTTATTAATTACTAGGGGCCCGGTTCAGACTTCTATGACTTTTTTTTACCATTCTTCAACCCATGGTTATGATGAACTGTACACTGAATTAGAATAGGGAGCATAGTGTACAATAGTATAAATACAGTGCATTTGGAAAGTATTCAGACCCCTTCCCTTTTACCACATTTTGTTATGGTACAGACTAAAATTGATTAAATTACTTGTTTTCCTCATCAATTTACACTGAAATCCCCATAATAAAAAGCGAAAACAGTAAAAAAAAAAAAAAAATGTAAATACCTTATTTACATACGGTGACCCGATCCTGTAGGTTCATGCTCTACAACATTCGCAGAGTACGACCCTGCCTCACACAGGAAGTGGCGCAGGTCCTAATCCAGGCACTTGTCATCTACCGTCTGGATTACTGCAACTCGCTGTTGGCTGGGCTCCCTGCCTGTGCCATTAAACCCCTACAACTCATCCAGAACGCCGCAGCCCGTCTGGTGTTCAACCTTCCCAAGTTCTCTCACGTCACCCCGCTCCTCCGCTCTCTCCACTGGCTTCCAGTTGAAGCTCGCATCCGCTACAAGACCATGGTGATTGCCTACGGAGCTGTGAAGGGAACGGCACCTCCATACCTTCAGGCTCTGATCAGGCCCTACACCCAAACAAGGGCACTGCGTTCATCCACCTCTGGCCTGCTGGCCCCCCTACCTCTGAGGAAGCACAGTTCCCGCTCAGCCCAGTCAAAACTGTTCGCTGCTCTGGCACCCCAATGGTGGAACAAGCTCCCTCACGACGCCAGGACAGCGGAGTCAATCACCACCTTCCGGAGACACCTGAAACCCCACCTCTTTAAGGAATACCTAGGATAGGATAAAGTAATCCTTCTAACCCCCCCCCCCCCCCTTAAAAGATTTAGATGCACTATTGTAAAGTGGTTGTTCCACTGGATATCATAAGGTGAATGCACCAATTTGTAAGTCGCTCTGGATAAGAGCGTCTGCTAAATGACTTAAATGTAAATGTAAATAAGTATTCAGAACCTTTGCTATGAGACTCAAAATTGAACTCAGGTGCATCCTGTTTCCATGACCCTAAGCACAGGGCCAACGAAATGCAGGAGTGGCTTCGGGACAAGTCTCTGAATGTCCTTGAGTGGCCCAGCCAGAGCCTGGACTTGAACCCGATCAAACATCTCCGTAGAGACCTGAAAATAGATGTGCAGCGACGCTCCCCCTCCAACCTGACAGAGCTTGAGAGGATCTGCAGAAAAGAATGTCAAAACCTCCCAAAATACAGGTGTGCCAAGCTTGTAGCATCATACCCAAGAAGACTCGAGGCTGTAATCGCTGCCAAAGCTGCTTCAACAAAGTACTGAGTAAAGGATCAGAATACCTATGTAAATTAAATTTCAACATTTTCTAAAAACCTGTTTTTGCTTTGTCATTATGGGGTATTGTGTGTAGATTGATGAGGGATTTTTTTTCTTCATTTTAGAATAAGGCTGTAACGTGGAAAGGGCTGTGGAAAAGGTCAAGGGGTCTGAATACTTTCTGAATGCACTGCATATACCCTATTGCCCGCACTGATCATGGAATTGTGTAATGACAACCACCAAGTATTGCGCCATGCGTCAGGTTCAAACTGTAATAACAGTTTGGTTTGGGCTCCATAATGATTTAATATAGCGACTTACAGTGCACTCACCTTAAGCTAGCTAGGTGGGACAACCACATATCACAGTCATAGTAAGTCAATTTTTTGTCAAAGTAGCAATCAGCAAGGTCAGAGCTAGTAAAGGGGAAAAAAGTGAAGTTCGAGTGTTAGTTCACGAAAGGCTTAATTTTTTGGAGGTGGGGGCGGGTAGCTCTTCAAAGAGTTAGGGTTTCAGATGTTTTGGGAAGATGGCCAGGGACTCTGCTGTCCAAGCTTCAGGGGCATGCTGGTTCCACCATTGGGGTGCCAGAACAGACAAGAGCTTGGACTGGGCTGATCAGGAACTGCCCTACCGTAGGGGTGGGAGGGCCAAGAGACCAGATGTGTACTTAGTACTCGGGTTAGGGTGTAGGGTTTGAGCATAGCCTGAAGGGAGGGAGGGGCAGTTCTTGTTTCTGCTTCGTAGATCTTCATGTACAATTTTTATTGCATTAAAATATTATTCACTATTACTAGTGATCCTCAGCAACAACCACATGGCTGTGACAGAATTTACAGGGAAGCAAATTAAGTTAAACGAAACATTGAATGGAATGATACTAAATGTAGGCTACCAACTGAATGGGAACTAACACTAAATTGGCAGTTAAATGTGTATTTATTACTTACAGTTGCTACTGATAGAGGCTAATAATATTTAGCATGATACAAATAGTAGGAAACAAAGTCGGGGTATATAATTAAAACCTTCAAGAGTGCACAAAGGTTACATTTGGCACAACATTGCCCACATTAAAACCACATTTTGTACTTCACTGTGGGAAAGGGGCAGAAATACCTGTCACATTGATACAGTATGCTTTTCAGTTTTCTGCCATATTACTGGTTTCACAATAGTCTCCAGCGATCATAAGGAAAAATCATCTAAAACAACTGCTATTGTATTTGCAATCCTTCTTCAAGCGGATTACTCATTTAACTAGGGCTTATCAATAGCTCTTATCAATTTATACATTACAGTGAATGGAGAATGCTGTTATTTCTCTCTGGAAAAGAAAGCAGATGTTTTTCCACTTGGAACCGACAGGGTTTGCTCGACCTTATTCAGGGTTTCCTTGCACGTAAAGGTGGTGGAATTATTAGGGAATCAAGTCAAGATCAGAATATGCTTATCTGTAGACACACCTCTGCCACACCTCCATTTCTGTGATCTCCACCCCAAATGAATAGCTGGCTGGCACATGCGTTTCCCCATACTAAAGTTCAAGGTCAGAATGCGCGCAGAGAGGAAAGTGCATGAAAAAGGAATGAAGTTCCATTTAGGCACATGTAATTCCTCCCTAGATGATTATCTAACCTGCTGATTTCTGTCCCTCCTCTTGTGTGTGCCTTTCTCTCCCTCTTCAACACTCTCTACCTACTCCTCTCTCTGTTTGTCCAAATCTCCCCCCCCCCTCTCTCCCCAATCTCTTAATCTCTCCCTCTGTCTATCTGTGCCACAGGGTGAGTGTTCTCAGAAGTGTCGCCATATGTTCATCGTGGAGACGGTGTGCGTGGCCTGGTTCTCCCTGGAGTGGATCCTGCGCTTCATTCAGGCTCGCAGCAAGCTGGAGTTCATCCGCGGGCCCCTCAACGTCATCGACGCCATGGCCATCCTGCCCTACTATGTGTCCCTGGTGGTGGATGAGGATGATCCGGCCCTGGACCATGAGAAGGCCGGGGGGACCAGCTACCTGGACAAGCTGGGCCTGGTGCTTCGGATCCTGAGGGCCCTGAGGATCCTGTATGTGATGAGGTTGGCCCGTCACTCTCTGGGCCTGCAGACCCTGGGCCTGACGGTGAGGAAGAGCACCAGAGAGTTTGGCCTTCTGCTGCTCTTCCTGTGTGTGGCCGTCACCCTCTTCTCCCCGCTGGTTCACCTGGCCGAGAGCGAGCTGACCGGAGCCCAGGACTTCAGCAGCATACCCGCCTCTTATTGGTGGGCCATCATCTCCATGACGACAGTGGGCTACGGCGACATGGTGCCACGCAGCATCCCGGGCCAGGTGGTGGCACTGAGCAGCATTCTTAGTGGCATCCTCATCATGGCCTTCCCTGCCACCTCCATCTTCCACATGTTCTCTAAGAGCTACCAGGAGCTCAAGCAGGAGCACAACCGTCTGTTCAAAGAGGAGTGTGCGGCTGCAGCGGCCCTGGTGGCAACCAGCAGGGAAGGTCAGGAGGGGAGCGAGGACTTCCCTCCCCCAGGGCTGCGCCACATGTGCCCAGACACAGAGAGCACTCGCTCTCTGGAGTCCCTGTCCTTTCTTGAGAACGGTGGCGTGGTCTCAGGGAATAACCAGCATAGTCACAGCCCCAGGCTGCCAGCTGGAGCCTTCTAGACAGACAGACAGGCCTCACCTGCCCCGGCCCACAGACCTCACAGCACACTAGGAACAGGGAGGCCTCAGCAGGCTTACTAATCACAGACTTAATAGAAGATGCAGTAAAAGATCCAATCCAAAGTAATTCTTTTCCATGGCTGTCTTTATCTCTGAAAATATTGCGTAGCTCACCCACAACATAATTGTTTTAATTTTAGTCTCAATCTCTATCTGAGATCAGAATGTGCAGACCTGGGCCAATGGAAGCCATAGCCATCTGTCTACCCTAGACCATCTGTACTGAGCTCAACTCCGCTAATTTTATTTCTGAGAGGCTTTGAAAGCTGTACTTAAAAAATATCTCAGATGGATGGTTCCAACTCTCCCATGCTGAATAAACCCTCTCTCTTTCTACCTTTGCAACAAATGCAGACACACACAGACTAACACTGGATTTGGCTGCTTGAGTGTCTGGAGTCATGGACATGGAGTTATTTGCCACTCTACCACATCTTCCGTCGCAACCGGCAGGAAGAGGATATTGGACGAGCAGTGATCATAGTCCTTTTATAATCTACAGGAGACAGAGAGCCATCTGCATAGAATTAACTTTGCAAGGCTCCAAATAAAATGACTAGTAATCTCAACTACGCAGTTGTCGTAGTTTTTTGTCTTTCTGGGAAGATATATCCTATCTTATTCCCTGAAAAGATCAATCAGAGAGGGTATGTGCCAGGTTGAAACATTATTCTGTGTAAGTGAGATAAAGCTGCTAAGACGCAGCATCATATGATGCAAAATGCATCAATACCAGCTGTATTTCTGTGTTTTGAAAGTTCTATATCTTGAAAACTTGATTGCTGACATGCAAAACCTTTTGGGACTATATCAACAATGGACTAATGAAATAAATACCAAAAGATAGTTGTTGTTTCTTTCTTTAAGGGCCCTACACACCCTACATAAACAGCCTACATACTAACAACATACAGTTGAAGTCGGAAGTTTACATACACCTTAGCCAAATACATTTAAACTCAGTTTTTCACAATTCCTGACATTTAATCCTAGTAAAGATTCCCTGTTTTAGGTCAGTTAGGATCACCACTTTATTTTAAGAATGTGAAATGTCAGAATAATAGCAGAGATAATTATTTTATTTCAACTTTTATTTATTTCATCACATTCCCAGTGGGTCAGAGGTTTACATACACTCAATTAGTATTTGGTAGCATTGCCTTTAAATTGTTTAACTTGGGTGAAACTTTTTGGGTAGCCTTCCACAAGCTTCCCACAATAAGTTGGGTAAATTCTGGCCCATTCCTCCTGACAGAGCTGGTGTAACTGAGTCAGGTTTGTAGGCCTCCTTGCTCGCACATGCTTTTTCAGTTCTGCCCACACATTTTCAATAGAATTGAGGTCAGGGCTTTGTGATCCACTCCAATACCTTAACTTTGTTGTCCTTAAGTCATTTTGCCAGAACTTTGGAAGTATGCTTGTGGTCATTGTCCATTTGGAAGGCCCATTTTTCGACCAAGCTTTAACTTCCTGACTGATGTCTTGAGATGTTGCTTCAATATATCCACATAATTTTCCTCCCTCATGATGTCATCTATTTTGTTAAGTGCACCAGTCCCTCCTGCAGCAAAGCACCCCCACAACATGATGCTGCCACCCCCGTGCTTCATGGTTGGGATGGTGTTCTTCGGCTTGCAAGCCTCCCCCTTTTTCCTCCAAACATTACGATGGTCATTATGGCCAAACAGTTCTATTTTTGTTACATCAGACCAGAGGACGTTTCTCCAAAAAGTATGATCTTTGTCCCCATGTGCAGTTGCAAACCGTAGTCTGGCTTTTTAATGGCGGTTTTGGAGCAGTGGCTTCTTCCTTGCTTAGCGGCCTTTCAGGTTATGTCGATATAGGACTCGTTTTTACTGTGGATATAGATACTTTGGTACCCGTTTTCTCCAGCATCTTCACAAGGTCCTTTGCTGTTTTTCTCGGATTGATATACACTTTTCGCACCAAAGTACGTTCATCTCTAGGAGACAGAACGCGTCTCCTTCCTGAGTGGTATGACGGCTGCGTGGTCCCATGGTGTTTATACTTGCATTCTATTGTTTGTACATACAGTGCCTTGCGAAAGTATTCGGCCCCCTTGAACTTTTCGACCTTTTGCCACATTTCAGGCTTCAAACATAAAGATATAAAACTGTAATTTTTTGTGAAGAATCAACAACAAGTGGGACACAATCATGAAGTGGAACGAAATTTATTGGATATTTCAAACTTTTTTAACAAATAAAAAACGGAAAAATTGGGCGTGCAAAATTATTCAGCCCCTTTACTTTCAGTGCAGCAAACTCTCTCCAGAAGTTCAGTGAGGATCTCTGAATGATCCAATGTTGACCTAAATGACTAATGATGATAAATAGAATCCACCTGTGTGTAATCAAGTCTCCGTATAAATGCACCTGCTCTGTGATAGTCTCAGAGGTCCGTTTAAAGCGCAGAGAGCATCATGAAGAACAAGGAACACACCAGGCAGGTCCGAGATACTGTTGTGGAGAACTTTAAAGCCGGATTTGGATACAAAAAGATTTCCCAAGCTTTAAACATCCCAAGGAGCACTGTGCAAGCGATAATATTGAAATGGAAGGAGTATCAGACCACTGTAAATCTACGAAGACCCGGCCGTCCCTCTAAACTTTCAGCTCATACAAGGAGAAGACTGATCAGAGATGCAGCCAAGAGGCCCATGATCACTCTGGATGAACTGCAGAGATCTACAGCTGAGGTGGGAGACTCTGTCCATAGGACAACAATCAGTCGTATACTGCACAAATCTGGCCTTTATGGAAGAGTGGCAAGAAGAAAGCCATTTCTTAAAGATATCCATAAAAAGTGTCGTTTAAAGTTTGCCACTAGCCACCTGGGAGACACACCAAACATGTGGAAGAAGGTGCTCTGGTCAGATGAAACCAAAATCAAACTTTTTGGCAACAATGCAAAACGTTATGTTTGGCGTAAAAGCAACACAGCTCATCACCCTGAACACCCTATCCCCACTGTCAAACATGGTGGTGGCAGCATCATGGTTTGGGCCTGCTTTTCTTCAGCAGGGGCAGGGAAGATGGTTAAAATTGATGGGAAGATGGATGGAGCCAAATACAGGACCATTCTGGAAGAAAACCTGATGGAGTCTGCAAAAGACCTGAGACTGGGACGGAGATTTGTCTTCCAACAAGACAATGATCCAAAGCATAAAGCAAAATCTACAATGGAATGGTTCACAAATAAACATATCCAGGTGTTAGAATGGCCAAGTCAAAGTCCAGACCTGAATCCAATCGAGAATCTGTGGAAAGAACTGAAAACTGCTGTTCACAAACGCTCTCCATCCAACCTCACTGAGCTCGAGCTGTTTTGCAAGGAGGAATGGGCAAAAATTTCAGTCTCTCGATGTGCAAAACTGATAGAGACATACCCCAAGCGACTTACAGCTGTAATCGCAGCAAAAGGTGGCACTACAAAGTATTAACTTAAGGGGGCTGAATAATTTTGCACAGCCAATTTTTCAGTTTTTTATTTGTTAAAAAAGTTTGAAATATCCAATAAATTTCGTTCCACTTCATAATTGTGTCCCACTTGTTGTTGATTCTTCACAAAAAAATTACAGTTTTATATCTTTATGTTTGAAGCCTGAAATGTGGCAAAAGGTCGAAAAGTTCAAGGGGGCCAAATACTTTCGCAAGGCACTGTATGAACGTGGTACCTTCAGGCATTTGGAAATTGCTCCCAAGGATGAACCAGACTTGTGGAGGTCCACAATTTTTTTCTGAGGTCTTGGCTGATTTCTTTAGATTTTCCCATGATGTCAATCAAAGAGGCACTGAGTTTGAAGGTAGGCCTTGAAATACATCCACAGGTACACCTCCAATTGACTAAAATGATGTGAATTAGCCGATCAGAAGCTTCTAAAGCCATGACATCATTTTCTGGAATTTTCCAAGCTGTTTAAAGGCACAGTCAACTTAGTGTATGTAAACTTCTGACCCACTGGAATTGTGATACAGTGAATTATAAGTGCAATAATCTGTAAACAATTGTTGGAAAAATTACTTGTGTCATGCACAAAGTAGATGTCCTAACCGACTTGCCAAAACTATAGTTTGTTATCAAGAAATTTGTGGAGTGGTTGAAAAATGAGTTTTAACGACTCCAACCTAAGTGTATGTAAACTTCCGACTTCAACTGTAGACAACGATGCTCCTTCGCTGTGTTTGCTTCGTTTCCAAAAGGTGTGTAGGGGCCTTTACCTATACAAATCATTAATGTAGCATTACTCTGTAGGCAGACATCCTCTGTGGCTTTTCTTAATACCTGTCTTTACATACATTATAAAGATCACATCCTCCAAGCCCTAGGTCATCTAGCATGAATGAAGCAGCATGGCCATAGCTTTGTTTTGACCTCGCTACCACTCTTTAACCTGATCTCTTTGTGGCATAACCTACCTCCTCACAGTATGTCTAGGTTAGGTGACCCTCTTCTCCAAGAACTGAGTCCATGGGTTAGAGGGCCACCAAATCTCCTTAAACCCTGGCGGAGAGCAGAGGGCAGGAGTCAGCTAGGGCCAACTAGACAGCTGTGGCTGTAATCTAGATGATACAGGGGATTAACAGGCAGATCAAAAGGACAGGTACTTAGTTACAGTACACTACTGAAATGCACCCTCTGTTGTTTTGAATTGTTTTAGGATCCAATCCACTTCAATCACACAGGACTCTTGTAATCATAGAATTCCTTGTATATGGTCTATCATTTAGAATGATGTAAGACATTTTATAATGTAACATACTTGCATAGTTGGCATATTATCCTAAATTTGAGTAATGTCATACTGTAATCATAATGGTTCACTTGGGCTTATTAGATGTATTTTAACTGTACTGGTGGATGGATGCCTCTGCATGCACAAAACCTAGCTCTAAAGATTATTTCAGTAGTATATCTCATGAGGTATTGCTCTATAAGGCTATTGACGTAGCACTTCTTCAGATTATTTGGTCTATCAAACGTAATAATTTACGTCCAAAGCCCCAGTCATTTAGCATATTGTCCCTCTCTACTCCAGACTTGGAACCATTTGATTATGTCAGCCTCCATTCTACCTATCTCTTAAAAGGTAATTTTAGTTGGGAAATTAAAGTTGAATGGAGAGGAGAACCCACTAATAGAGGTATGACGTTGGATTTTAAATGTGTTAGTGAAAAGTCAAGCTACTTCGGTATTGATCGATGCATGTAGTTCTGTTTCTTTTAATGACACTTCATTAAGTTGAGTTGTGCCGTCTCATAAGGTGGCTGGCATTGATCCAAACTATACTGTATATAACACCAGATTTATTCGAAAATCAGACTAGGGCATATTCCTAGTTAAATTGCATTCAAAACATTAGGAGAAAACTGATTTCTGCAATCCCCAGTGACATAACATTCTACGGAGTGGGAGGAGGTCAACCAAATTCCAAGCTCTTTCAACATCTACTGTACAGTAGAATAAATGCAATACTTGTTAATGCAATACTTGTACCTCAAATGTAATTGTAATTGTGAGCAGCAGCTTGTATGTATGATGACACAATAGGAAAGCCAAGAAGCTGACACAATGTCTATGTTTTATACTTTATACTTAATCTTACAGTAGAGGAGGATGAACTGAGTGAGTGATATACACTGAGCGTACAAAACAAGAACACCTTCCTAATATTGAGTTGCACTTTTTGCCCCTCAGGACAGCCTCAATTCGTCGGGGCATGGACTCTACAAGGTGTCAAAAGCTTTCCACAGGGATGCTGGCCCAATTGTGACTCTAATGCTTCCCACAGTGTCAAGTTGGCTGGATGTCCTTTGGGTGGTGGACCGTTCTTGATACACATGGGACACTGTTGAGCGTGAAAAACCGAGCAGCGTTGCAGTTCTTGACACACACCGGTGCGCCTGGCACTTACTACCATACCCCGTTCAAAGACACTTAAATCTTTCGTCTTGCCCATTTACCCTCTGAATGGCACACATAACACAATCCATGTCTCAATAGTCTAAATTCTTTAACCTGTCTCCTCCCCTTCATCTACACAGTTTTAACTGGATTTAACGAGTAACATCTATAAGGGATCATACTTTTCACCTGGATTCACCTGGTCAGTCTATGTCATGTAAAGAGCAGGTGTTCTTAACGTTTTGTATACTCAGTGTGTAAGTGCCAAGTGACTTGTCCACATGCCATGTCACGTTTAGACCAGCTGGGGGTGTTATCATGAAGAGAATTTGCCAATGGACTTCTGGTTACTGACAGAAGTAATGAAATGCACCAAAATCAACCAGTAGAAAGCTATTGGAGATATTAGTGGCTCATGCAATAAACAAAAACTGTATTTAGACTGTAGTTATTATTTTGATTTAGGTCAACTTAATAACTCTACTCAATGGGACTATTTAAAAATGTAGGCTGAGATTTAAATGTAACCCTAACCCTAGCTTCATATCTCATCCTGGTTCCACTCTAACCCTAGTCTCAACCCTAATTCTAATCCTAAACCTAACCCTAGCTTCATGCCCACACCCCAGCTGAACCCTAACCACTAACCCTAGCCTGTAACAATGAGTAAATGCAATACTTGTACCTAAACTGTAATTGAAATCTAATTTAAATGTAATTGAGTGCACTATAATGAGAGCAGCTTGTTATGATGTGTCCTTATGCTAGACTGAGAGGCCTGTACAAGGGATGGGAGGATCCTTGCAAGATCCTGGGCGTGATTACATTTCCCAAAGACAGAGGCAAATAGACAGACAGAGAGACAGGTAATTTATTGCAGTTTATTTCACTTTTGTATATTATCTACTTCACTTGCTTTGGCAATGTTAACGTATGTTTCCCATGCCAATAAAGCCCCTTGAATTGAATTGAATTGAATTGAATTGACAGGCAATTTTCAGACGTGTGAAACCTCAGCCAGGAAGAGAGATTGGAGACATGAGCAGGTTGTAAAGAGAGATTACAGATTTACGTGAACAATGTCATTGCAAAAGACAGGTAATTCTTTTTAACTCAGAACCCCTAGGTGAGACTTATCAATCAATACTATGTCATTAACTCCTTTGATTGGATATAGGACAGTTCAAACAAGGATATATAGTCAGACACTGCAATGCAATCCCAGGTAGCACATAACGTTCTGAGAACCATATGTTTTCTAGAACTTGGTGAGAGTGGGGTTGTCCTATGGTTATTTTGCATACAACCTTCCCAAAACTTTCTGGGAATGGTGCAAGATAGTTGATTGACTTTGGAGCATTCTCAGCACATTTATGGAACTTCACAAAAAAAAGTTACTTTCTTGGTACAGTGTATTTCATTACTTTAACAGAAAGTTCAAATATGGTTACGTTTAATTTCAATTTTGGTAATGTTCTAGGGATGTTCTCCAACTGGTTTGACATTGGGAATGTTATCAAATAGTTCTGACAATCGTCTTCTGTTTTAATTTCAGGACTTCAGCATAACCTTTTCTACAGGTTTCATCATGGTTCTATTTCAAGTCATGTCTCAAATTGATCAGAGAACTTTAAGAAAACTTTCCATAAAATCCACAAAAAAACTCTATCCTCTATCTTGTTTAGTGTGTTCAGGTGTGTTGGCCCGAGCCCATTAATTGGCCACACCTGATCTTAATGAGTGCTTGTTTCCTTTGAAATGGGGTCATTTTGAATAGACAAAAATGAGCAGCTTTGTATAAATAAAAAAACAACATGGAATGCTAGCTCCATCCTGATGGCGCAGTGGACTAATTCCATGGATAGAGAACAGATCATAGGTTTGAATCTCACTGACGCTGTGCCACAATAAATAGCACGTTTGCATGATTAACGCCTAAGAAAATTAATTTCCATGTGTCCTATCTGTGCTTGGAGTTCAAAATAGTTAACCCAAACTAAGCTAGCAGTTTAATTAAAATACTTATTGAAACATGTTCTCAGAAGGTTATTTAATTTCCTTCAAATAACCTTTAATTTTCCTTTTCAGAACGTTAATAAGACCTTCAAGGAACCATAGTAAAATGTTCTCAGAACCTCCCTGCAACCTAAAAATGAACATTTCCAAAAGAGGCAAAATCTTCCATTTCTTTCTCAGAACGTAAAAAAAAAAAATGTTTTACTGCTCAATAAACGTATGACTTCGTTCCCAGAACCAATGGGAAACCAAAAACGTACATTCCCAGAACTTCCAAGGAACCAAATGTGCTAGCTGGGATCTTTAGTATACTGTGTAAGGTTAGAGGTGGTTGTTTTAGTGTCAACATACAATTGCATAAGATTCAAGTGTTTCCACGGCTATAAGTGGGGACGCCGATATGTTGAGTAAGAACTAATCTCATTAGCCACAGGTCAGGAAACTAAGAAGTAACCTTCTGTCAGAGTATGTATCCCAGTTGGTCTGACTGAGGCAAGCCTCTCCACCACGAAGACGGACTCTGACATGTTTCTCAACATGCACAACCTGGTCAACATGTTGATAGACCCAACCACCTAAGCGTAAATACAACACTGGGCAGATGGGAAGGATCAGACCATTTCTAAAGGACACCAACTCTTAATAATATATATATATATATATATTATATATATATATATATATATATATATATATATATATATATATATATATATATATATATATGCCATTTAGCAGATGCTTTTATTCCTAGCGACTTAGTATACATTTTATGTACGGTTGGTCCCGGGAATCACACCCATTATTGCTATAGCTTCTCCGTCAACCTGCCCAGGGTGATTTTGTAGGCCTAAAGGACGTCTATCTTGGTGTGTATGCCTTAATCACACAGGTATTACGCCGACTGACCCTCCAAGTGCCTCTCTGTTCAGCACCAGCGTTATCTCTTACAGCAGCTGGATAACTGTAGTGAATGACAGAAGACTGGACCACATTGTGTTTTACCACCAGACTTTTGTTTGCTGAAATGGGGTTTCAAAAAACCCTAAAACCTTTGAAAATGTGTTTATGATCAAAAACATTCACATGTACTGTATGTTCATGTATTAAATTCCCTTACTCTAGAACTGTTAATGAAACAGCATGAGACCAGCTAGCTATAGAACTCAACCTTTGGACCTGTGCTCTTTTGAAGGTCACCTATTTTTCTCTCCTGTTCTTTCACGCAACTATCTGTCTGTTTTCTCTCCTAATTTCCATTATCATCCACCTGTTCTGTCCTCTGAGAGATATTATCTCACAGTGTTTACTCTTGCCTGTTTGCCTATGTTGAAAGAATCAAATGAAAATGGCAAGGAATCTTGGTGAATCTGTCTATTGGGATTGTGGCTCATTACAGGGATTCATAACTTTGTACATAAAACTATACAACCACAGTTTGAACTGCAACACAATTACAGGAGTAGAGAGATGAATATCAAACAGTTGATTGAACATTTTCTCTACCTTCAGAGATAAAGGTGAAGGAGAGAGAGCGAGAGAGGAAGGAAGAGATACGGAAATAGAGCGAGGGAGAGAGGTGCAGTAAGAAGAGAGAAAAACTGGGCCCAATTGCGTCTTAATCAGCTGAAAATTGGTTGAGACGGAGTATTTTCCCCTAATGGGGATCTAATTTCCCATGATGGAAATGCAGAGAAACCCTATCAGCTTACATTAGACTCTCACAGTGTGCACGCACACACGCACACACACAAAGCATTGGGGTGAGAAGAGCCACTATGAATTGTCAACAATGTCCCGGTTGAGTGCAAGTCCCCTATGGCAGTCCAGTAAGACCCACTCAGACAGTGTGGTCCAGGAGTGGGATGGATACAGAATGACAATCAATGTAAAGCATCAGGGAGGCCTGTCCCTTTTCTGATATGTTATGAAAATAATCAGAATAACCCATGGCTGACTTTGTCATGAATAATATATACAGAAAAAACACAGCGCCACCCAGTAAGGGAGAAGGGAGAGTAGAGTACTATACAATGCATTCGGAAAGTATTCAGACGCCTTGACTTGTTCCACATTTTGTTATGTTAAATCCTTATTCTAAAATCGATTAAATAAATGTTTTGGCTCATCAATCTACACACAATACCACATAAGAATCTTTGCAAAAGTATTAATCATAAAAAACAGAAATACCATATTTACACAAGTATTCAGACCCTTTGCTATGGAACTCGAAATTGAGCTCAGGTGCATCCTGTTTCCATTGATCATGCTTCAGATGTTCCTACAACTTAATTGGAGTCCACCTGTGGTAAATTCAATTGATAAGACATGATTTGGAAAGACACACACCTATCAATATAAGATCCCACAGGTGACAGAGCATGTTGGAGCAAAAACCAAGCCATGAGGTTGAAGGAATTATCCGTAGAGCTCCGAGACAGGATCGGATCTGGGGAAGGGTAACAAAAAAATGTTTTCTGAAGGTCCCCATGAACACAGTGGCCTCCATCATTCTGAAATGGAAGAAGTTTGGAACCAACAAGACTCTTCCTAGAGCGGGCCGCCCGCCCGCCCTTACCGAGCTATCGGGGGGGAAGGGCCTTGGTCAGGGAGGTGACCAAGAACCCAATGGTCACTCTGACAGAGCTCTAGAGCTCCTCTGTGGAGATGGGAGAACCTTCCAGAAGGACAACAATCTCTGCAGCACTCCACCAATCAAACCTTTATGGTAGAGTGGCCAGATGGAAGCCACTCCTCAGTAAAAGGCACATGACAGCCCGCTTGGAGTCTGCCAAAAGCCACCTAAAGGACTCTCAGACCAAGAGAAACAAGATTCTCTGGTCTGATGAAACCAAGATTGAACTCTTTGGCCTGACTGCCAAGCCTCACATCTGGAGGAAACCCGGCACCAACCCAACGGTGAAGCATGGTGGTGGCAGCATTATGCTGTGGGGATGTTTTTCAGCGGCAGGGACTGGGAGACTGGTCAGGATTGAGGGGAAGATGAACGGAGAAAAGTACAGAGAGATCCTTGATGAAAACCTGCTCCAGAGCACTCAGGACCTCAGACTGGGGCAAAGGTTCACCTTCCAACAAGTTAATGACCCTAAGCACACAGCCAAGACAGCGCAGGAGTGGCTTTGGGATGTCTCTGAATGTCCTTGAGTGGCCCAGCCAGAGCCCGGACTTGAAACCCATCAAACATCTCTGGAGAGATCTGAAAAAAGCTGTTGAGCGACGCTCCCCATCCAACCTGACAGAGCTTGAGAGGATCTGCAGAGAAGAATGGGGGAAACTCCCCAAATACAGGTGTGCCAAGCTTGTAGTGTAATTCTCAAGAAGACTGTAATCGCTGCCAAAGGTGCTTCAACAAAGTACTAAGGGTCTGAATACTTATGGAGATGTGATATTTCTGTTTTTTTCTTTTTAATAAATGTGCAAGCATTTCTAAAAGCCTATTTTGCTTTGTCATTATGGCGTATTGTGTAGATTGATGAGGGGGGAAAAACTATTGAATACATTTTAGAATAAGGCTGTAACAAAATGTGGAAAAAGTCAAGGGGTCTGAATACTTTCCGAATGCACTGTACAACGAACATTTAACATTATAACATTTGGCAGTGTTTTATGAAATACATTCTCTAAAAATGTGAACCACCTCAGGGCATAGTGGGATGGAAATGATACTCTGGAATATTACCTCCATTTGTCAACTAGATTTACATTAGATCCAATTTCCATCAATAAGATGAAATTGAATTGAGGTTCCGTTTGAATGGACATAATGATTCATATTTGCTGCTCTCATAACACTGGAATGGCTTGTCTATAGTAAAAAGCAAGTAGTGGAAAAGATGCCTTTTGGGTGGTCAGAAAAGGTCAGACAAACTCATTTTTAATCAAAACGAACGTTTCAGTTGGTGTGTTACCTTCCTACATGGCTGGTTATGTCTTCAAAATGCCATATGCACAATTGAAATGTAAAAGTAATTTCCTATTGAGCCGACATAGGGTAACGTGAGCTTACTAGCCCACTGGGTTAACAATTCTCACAGAAACCACTTTATGTCACTAATTTTTTTTCAACACTTTCCCTGTCTGCCACTGCTCTTGCTCAGCTAAAAATGTAATCTGTCTCATCTAAAAAAAAAAAAATTCACTCCACTAAATGATTCTGAGGTAAGTTGAACTGATATTTCCTAACTTAGAAAAGTTACTTACATGTATATATACAGTACCAGTCAAAAGTTCGTACACACTTACTCATTCAAGGGTTTTTCTTTATTTGTACTATTTTCTACATTGTAGAATAATAGTGAAGACATCAAAACTATGAACTAACACATATAGAATCATGTAGTAACCAAAAAGTGTTAAACAAATCAAAATATATTTTTGATTTTAGATTCTTCAAAGTATCCACCTTTTGCATTGATGACAGCTTTGCACACTCTTGGAATTCTCTCACCAAGCTTCACCTGGAATGCTTTTCCACCGGTCTTGAAGGAGTTCCCACATATGCTGAGCACTTGTTGGTTGCTTTTCCTTCACTCTGCAGTCCAACTCATCCCAAACCATCTCAATTGGGTTAAGCTCAGGTGATTGTGGAGGCCGGGTCATCTGATGCAGCACTCCATCACTCTCCTTTTTGGTCAAATAGCCCTTACACAGCCTGGAGAGGTGTGTTGGGTCATTGTCATGTGGAGAAAAAAAATGATAGTCCCACTAAGCGCAAATCAGATGGGATAGCGTATCACTGCAGAATGCTGTGGTAGCCATGCTGGTTAAGTGTGCCTTGAATTCTAAATAAATCACGGACAGTGTCACCAGCATGAATTCCAGGTGACTACCTCATGAAGCTGGTTAAGAGAATGCCAAGAGTGTGCAAAACTGTCATCAAGGCAAAGGGTGGCTACTTTGAAGAATCTCAAATATACAGTGGGGGGAAAAAGTATTTGATCCCCTGCTGATTTTGTACGTTCGCCCACTGATAAAGAAAGAATCAGTCTATAATTTTAATGGTAGGTTAATTTGAACAGTGAGAGACAGAATAACAACAAAAATATCCAGAAAAACGCATGTCAAAAGTGTTATAAATTGATTTGCATAGAATAAACATAAAAACAAGAAAAACACGACAGCCAAACAGTACTGTCAGGTACATGAAACACTGAACAGAAAATAACCACCCACTAACACAATGAGGAAAAAAAACCTACTTAAATATAGTCTCTAATCAGAGGCAACGAGATACAGCTGCCTCCAATTAGAGACCAAACCCAAACACTTCCAACCTAGACATAGACAACCTAGAATAAACATAGAAATAGACTAACATAGAACATAACCCAAAAAACCCAAAACACAGAAAACAAACACCCCCTGCCACGCCCTGACCAAACTACAATAACAAATAACCCCTTTTACTGGTCAGGACGTGACACAGTGTCTGGTGGAAAGCAGACTGAACCAGGTTTCCCTCTAGGATTTTGCCTGTGCTTAGCTCCATTCCGTTTATTTTTTATCCTGAAAAACTCACAAGTCCTTAACGATTACAAGCATACCCATAACATGATGCAGCCACCACTATGCTTGAACATTTGCAAAGTGGTACATGGCAATGTGTTGTATTGGACTTTCCCCAAACCTAACCATTTGTATTCAGGACAAAAAGTGAATTGCTTTGCCACATTATTTTCTGTATTACTTTAGTGCCTTGTTGCAAACAGGATACATTAAACTCTGTAACAGTTTTAAAGTCACCATTGGCCTCATGGTCAAATCCTTGAGTGGTTTCCTTCCTCTTTGACAACTGAGTTTGGAAGGACACCTGTATCTTTGTAATGACATCCAAAGTGTAATTAATAATATTCAATGACTGGTTTTTCTCATCTACCAATATGTGCCCTTCGTTGTGAGGCAATGGAAAACCTCCCTGGTCCTTGTGGTTGAATCATTGTTTGAATTGCACTGCTCGACTGAGGGACCTTACAGATAATTGTATGTGTTGGTTACATAGATGAGGTAGTCATAAAATAAATTATGTTAAACATTATTATTGCACACAGAGTGAGTCCATACAATTTATTATGTGACTTGTTAAGCACAATTTTACTCCTTAACCTATATAGGCTTGCCATAACAAAGGGGTTGAATACCTATTGACTCAAGATATTTCAGCTATTTATTTCTTATTAATTTGTATTAAAAAAAAAACATAATTCCACTTTGCCATGATGGGGTATTGTGTAGGCCAGTGACAAAAGATCTACATTTAATCAATTTTCAATTCAGGTTGTAACTCAGCAAAATGTGGAAAAAGCATAACTTAGCTTTTTTTTGTGTCAGCAATTAGACATTTTGCATAAGGGGGGCTAGTTGACCCGAACTACCCTATGCAGCGTTTACCGTGAATGCAGTCTTTGCGAATACGTCAACATTGCCTTTAAATTTCAATCGTGCAATAGCACTGAACTTCCTCAATACGGATAGAATCAAGCCCTAAGGAGTGACATGGCTCATCCAAAGCCCAGTCAACAGTGAGTTATAATCATTATGCACAAGGAAGTTGTTAGTTTAGAAAACCTATTTTGTACCTACCTTGCTATGGTCCCAGAAGCCACAACCACAACTCCTGGATGAATTTGGTGGTTATGGACAGTGCCGGGATTAAATTCATAGCTCCGAAAATTAGGTTTACACTATAAGTTCCCTATTTAGGGGACTTTAAACTGTTCTGGACCGGTTCTGACCAACCTTTTTGTGTAGGCCAGATTTTTATCCATTCACCAGTAGATCCAATTTAATGTGTGGTTGAAAAAAAGGTAATTTTCTATTTAGCCGACATATGCAGTGTTTACTGTGAATATGCTCTCCGCAATCGCAGAAACATTGCCTTTAAAATGTGCATCGTTGACAAAGCGTGATCGGTTTGAATCCCAGCCTTATAATGAACTCAGAGCAGAGATCCCCACAGGGACTTTACCCTACCTGAGCCACCCTCATTAGGCTCCTTCCCAACACCTCTGCTGTTAACCTGTAAACACTCTTCTACCATCAGGACAGCAACGGTGAGCATCTATAGGTAAGACTCATTGTCCTAAACATTTACACAGTGTCAATTTGACTCTAATCTAGTCCCAAATTCCTTACCATGAGATTTCAAATCTAGATTTTCTGGCTGAAAATTAATGTTTTGTTTCTTGGTTAGATGATAACTAAATAACCATGTACGTTTCCCCAAAGTTGACACAGTTTGTATTTGAATGTGCATGAATGTTATCTCAACTGATGGAAGTGAATTGTGACTACCTACCCTGATGCTCTTAGACGTGTTTAAATGGAAATCCTGCAACAGATTCAAGAAATGGCAACTGTCTCCATGGTCACCAAGAGCTGAGCACCTGCAACAGACACACGCACACAACCCATCAAAATCCCCTGTGTGCCCGCTGTATCTGTGAGCCAATGAGAGAGTGCTAATTAACTTTAGGTGGGGGTGAAAAGATCATCATAGAATCTTACAGCGATGCATAGTTTAGCCTAAAATCTCAGACTTCGTTGACACACCATGGCTTTGTGTTATGTAAGGACAGATGTAATCTTCAAAACTAAAATAGACAACACAGTAGGGGGGAAGCAAGACAATTGTCCAGTGTCTGTGTGCTCGCCCAACAAAGAAGGGAGATCCACATTTAGACTCCTCATCAACAGCAGCTGGATAACCTTTTCTTTTTTGTCAAAGGCACATCATCAATTCTTTGAAAATTAAATGTTTCCATATTTCTTATGAGATGAATAGTAGTCACTTAGTTTCCTCTTATTTTTCAGAGTATAAACGCATGGACAATGGATCTGATATACATATACAGTGCATTGGGAAAGTATTCACACCCCTTGATTTTCTCCACAGTTTGTTACGTTACAGCCTTATTCTAAAATTGATTAAATAAATGTTTTTCCTCATCAATCTACACACAATACCCATAATGACAAAGTGAAAACAGGTTCTTAGACATTTTAGAAAATGTATAAAAAAAAAACATACATTTACACACAGTTGAAGTCAGAAGTGTACATACACTTAGGTTGGAGCCATTAAAACTCGTTTTTCAACCACTCCACCAATTTCTTGTTAACAAACTATAGTTTTGGCAAGTCGGTTAGGACATCTACTTTGTGCATGACACAAGTCATTTTTCCAACAATTGTTTACAGACAGATTAATTCACTTATAATTCACTGTATCACAATTCCAGTGGGTCAGAAGTTTACATACACTAAGTTGACTGTGCCTTTAAACAGCTTGGAAAATTCCAGAAAATGATGTAATGGCTTTAGAATGCTGCTGATAGGCTAATTGACATCATCTGAGTTAATTTATTTTAATTTTTCTATATATATATATTTTTTTCACCTTTATTTAACCAGGTAGGCAAGTTGAGAACAAGTTCTCATTTACAATTGCGACCTGGCCAAGATATAGCAAAGCAGTTCGACACATACAACAACACAGACTTACACATAGAGTAAAACAAACATACAGTCAATAATACAGTAGAAAAATAAGTCTATATACAATGTGAACAAATGAGGTGAGATAAGGGAGGTAAAGGCAAAAAAGGCCATGGTGGCAAAGTAAATACAATATAGCAAGTAAAACACTGGAATGGTAGATTTGTAGTGGAAGAAAGTGCAAAGTAGAAATAGAAATAATGGGAATAATGGTGTGCAAAGGAACACAATAAATAAATAAATAAATAAATACAGTAGGCGAAGAGGTAGTTGTTTGGGCTAAATTATAGATGGGCTATGTACAGGTGCAGTGATCTGTAAGCTGCTCTGATAGCTGGTGCTTAAAACTAGTGAGGGAGATAAGTGTTTCCAGTTTCAGAGATTTTTGTAGTTCGTTCCAGTCATTGGCAGCGGAGAACTGGAAGGAGAGATGGCCAAAGGAGGAATTGGCTTTGGGGTTGACCAGGGAGATATACATACTGGAGCGCGTGCTACAGGTGGGTGCTGCTATGGTGACCAGTGAGCGGAGATAAGGGGGGACTTTACCCAGCAGGGTCTTGTAGATGACCTGGAGCCAGTGGGTTTGGCGACGATTATGAAGCGAGGGCCAGCCAACGAGAGCATACAGGTCGCAGTGGTGGGTAGTATATGGGGCTTTGGTGACAAAACGGATGGCACTGTGATAGACTGCATCCAGTTTATTGAGTAGGGTATTGGAGGCTATTTTGTAAATGACATCGCCAAAGTCGAGGATCGGTAGGATGGTCAGTTTTACGAGGGTATGTTTGGCAGCATGAGTGAAGGATGCTTTGTTGCGAAATAGGAAGCCAATTCTAGATTTAACTTTGGATTGGAGATGTTTGATGTGAGTCTGGAAGGAGAGTTTACAGTCTAACCAGACACCTAGGTATTTATAGTTGTCCACATATTCTAAGTCAGAACCGTCCAGAGTAGTGATGCTGGACGGGCGGGCAGGTGCAGGTAGCGATCGGATGAAGAGCATGCATTTAGTTTTACTTGTATTTAAGAGCAGTTGGAGGCCACGGAAGGAGAGTTGTATGGCATTGAAGCTCGTCTGGAGGGTTATTAACACAGTGTCCAAAGAAGGGCCAGAAGTATACAGAATGGTGTAATCTGCGTAGAGGTGGATCAGAGACTCACCAGCAGCAAGAGCGACATCATTGATGTATACAATTGTACCTGTGGATGTATTTCAAGGCCGACCTTCAAACTCTGTGTCTCTGCTTGACATCATGGGAAAATCTAAAGAAATCAGCCAAGACCTCAGAAAAAAAATTGTAGACCTCCACAAGTTTGGTTCGTCCTTGGGAGCAATTTCCAAATGCCTGAAGGTACCACGTTCATCTGTACAAACAATAGTACGCAAGTATAAACACCATGGGACCACGCAACCGTCACACCGCTCAGGAAGGAGACGCATTCTGTCTCTTAGAGATGAATGTACTTTGGTGCGAAAAGTGCATATCAATCCCAGAACAACAGCAAAGGACCTTGTGAAGATGCTGGAGGAAACAGGTTTGACCCAGGGAAAACAATTTAAAGGCAATGCTACCAAATACTAATTGAGTGTATGTAAACTTCTGACCCACTGGGAATGTGATGAAAGAAATAAAAGCTGAAATAAATCATTCTCTCTACTATTATTCTGATATTTCACATTCTTAAAATAAAGTGGTGATCCTAACTGACCTAGGACAGGGAATTTTTACTCAGATTAAATGTCAGGAATTGTGAAAAACTGAGTTTAAATGTATTTGGCTAAGGTGTATGTAAACTTCCGACTTCAACTGTAAGTATTCAGACCCTTTGCTTTGAGACTTGAAATTAAGCTCAGGTGCATCCTGTTTCCATTGATCATCCTTGAGATGTTTGTACAACTTCATTGGAGTCCACCTGTGGTAAATTCAATTGATTGGACATGATTTGGAAGGCCTTTCTATATAAGGTCCCACAGTTGACAGTGTATGGCAAAGAAAAAACAAAACCATGAGGGCGAAGGAATTGTCTGTAGAGCTCAGAGAGACAGGATTGTGTCAAGGCACAGATCTGGGGAAGGGTACCAAAACATTTCTGCACCATTGAAGGTCCCCAGAACACAGTGGCCTCCATCATTCTTATATGAAAGAAGTTTGGAACCACCAAGACTCTTCCTAGAGCTGCCACCCAGCCAAACTGAACAATCAGGGGAGAAGGGCCTTGGTCAGGGAGGTGACCAAGAACCCAATGGTCACTCTGACAGAGCTCTAGAGTTCCTCTGTGGAGATGGGAGAACCTTCCAGAAGGACAACCATCTCTGCAGTACTCCACCAATCAGGCCTTTATGGTAGAGTGGCCAGACGGAAGCCACTCCTCAGTAAAAGGCACATGACAGCCCGCTTGGAGTTTGCCAAAAGGCACCTAAAGGAGTCAGACCATGAGAAACAAGTGTATCTGGTCTGATGAAACCAAGATTGAACTTTGTCCTGAATGCATCTAACAGGTCTGAAGATTTTCCGAATGCACTGTATATTTGTCTTTCTATAATCTTGCATTGTAAAACATTGTCTGTTAGAGTATTACCAGTCCAACAGCATCTGTCTGGTCTAGCATGATAATAGGGAAAGCTCTTAGATCAGGTACGGAGGAACATTACATGACCCTGACCGGTTATCCAAGTTTGGCTGTACTTCTGGTTTTCCTACACAGCATCTAATAGTAGAACCACCTCTATAAACCGGGAGAAACCTGTGCTTTTTGGTATAATGCCACAGGAGTTGAAGGGCTGCCAGACGAGAATGCCCCAGAATATCCAGCTCATTCTCATCCGGAGCGGATAAAAGAGGTTATTCCAGGACAGACAGAGGCATTAGTTTTACCATTTCACTTTACAATAGTTACAGGTCATGGTTGTGACGCGTGGCTGCTCTCCCTGTCCACCCCTCCCCTCGGAGGGCACGTTCAAAGTTTTGCCATGGATTAATGGTTAACCGCGTCAAAGGTCAAATCCATTTCCAGAGCCTCAATCCAAGTCTTCCCTGAAGATGCCTGAGTCAGCAGTATTTCTGACAGGGCTGTGGCTGGCGCTGTCAGGAGCCCCAAGCGCTGCAAGTCTTCTCTTCGCTGGCTGGGTGGAATAATTCACACTCTGCTAGAAAACAAATCTGATCTGTGAACATACTATGGGTTAGACGAAGCAGAGCAGAAATATCTGGCTGCTCTGTGTGCTCTGGTTATTAAACAGGCATCAGCATGCCGTGGGACCTTCCTGATTGATCAAGGCATTGACTTAGACATTTTGGGGGAGGAAGTGAAAGAGGTGGAGCTCAGATGGATGGGCAGATCAGACTGTAAGCACAAGAACACAGTCATCACAAACACATTGACTGCCCACTGTAACTGATGGGGTGGGAAGAAACACCCTGCTGTCCAAATCTGTATGATCCAATAATGAAGGGTAATTATCAGATGCGATTTTTCAATTACACATTTAGCCTGATTTTCCAATGTAAACACTGGACTGAATCCAATTTGAGAGCTAATCAAGGATTGTGAATTGTGGAATAACTCGTGAGTCATTAACACCTCATTGTTCTGTTATCGTGACCTTCTTTTATTAGCCCATGTTCAAGGTTTCCTCGTTGATTGGCTGGAGGTTGGACATTAATGGAGGTTGGACAGCTATTACAATGAGCCTGTCCTCCTATAGCTCCTCCCACCAGCCTCCTCTGTTCTACATGGAACAAAAGAGTTGTACCCAAAACTAAAAAGGCTTCTTTAAAGGGTTCTCCTATGTGGAGAGCTGAAGAAGTCTTTTAGGTACTAGATAGCTCCTTTTTTTCTAAGAGTGTAGAAATGAATGTGTAGATTCATGATTGAATAGGGCTCTTAGTGAGTAGAGCTGACTAAGCAAACCCAAACAGATATGTAGGAATAATGTAATAACATACATGTTGGCACTGCTGTTTCAACGACAAAGTTCTTAGAAGACTGCTGATATTATCCTAAACAAAAACAACATATGACCAAGTGTGATCTTGCTGTACCACTCAGTGCTATAACATGCATTACATTTGATCCCATGAGAACAGGACACCAGCAACATCTGGATACAGAAAACAACCATCAGTTCACAATAATGAACACTGTATGGGAATGAGACAGAACTATCCAGCAGCACACATACAGACAACCAGACACCACCACAGGTCCTGTAGTACAGTATATTGCCTCTCCTCCTCCATATTCACCAGGAGGTCCTGGGTTTCACCAACATGGATCCATTATTCAGTGGTCGTCCTGCATATGACCACTATCAATCTACTGTATTATTCAGCAGATGTGTCCCCACCATATACGTATAATTCAATAATGTCTCACCACCATCAACCTTTTAGCATACTGACCAGCAGTTGAGATGTATTATTTACTGGCCCATCACCATGACAAAACAAGCTTTTCTGCGAAAGCTATTACTATGAGGCCACACAGACTTTCACTTACGAGAAATCCTGTGTAATATTCTGTAATATGTGAAGATATGTTGCCATAATACAGGCAGGGAGATCTGTTCCTTTCTAAATGACCTGGGGATGTAGCAGATGTATTTATTTTTTCATTCTAAGCTTTAAACCCCGAACAGAGGAGATTCCAGAATGACTTTGACAAGAATTTAGAGGAGACTATCGAAATCCGTCATAGCGAATTATAACACTGCATAAAATATGTTGTTACCAGAATCCCTTGGAGTGAGAAATGATGCTATTTTACCACTAGTCTGGCTCAATAGGTTAAGTAAAAGATGTGAGCCAGTGGAACATAGCAAAGTTCGACACAAACAAAGTATTCAGCAAAAGCTTCATAAATCAATACTGAAAATACTAGCTTTCTCATCCAAGTCAAAGCTGGATGTTTTCTTGGGGCCAGATTGTGCCTTCCTTCCTTCCCACCACACCACGTCACAGTCCCCCTCTGAGGTACAGGTAAACAGCTAGGGTCTAATCTGTGATTAAATATAGCTGGTCTCACAACTGTACAGTCAGTGCTACCAGTAACTCAGTCTCTATTTCTCATTTAGCTTACAGAACACCATATTATCAGAGGAGAGAGGACCTCTTTCCCTCTGGCGCAAACAGGATAACAGAGTAAAAAAATCTGAAGGCACAGACTTATGCATGCGAGTGTCCTTACACATAGATATGCTAGTAATGGGTTGAATATGTCTGGCCTGGTTATGAGAGTCCTCTTCTTTGGCTGAGTTACATGAGGTTACAGTTACCGTGCGTAGGGACATGACCAGTGCTTGTGAAAGAGGCCCTGGTTTTGTAATCATCAACCTGTGATACAACACCTTTGGAATCAATGGGTTGAATAACAGAGTAGTAGGCAAAAGTTATGAAAACACAGGAAAACACTGTACCCATAAAAATACAACAAAATGACTGAACAGGAATGCAAAACGAGACCAATCAACGTCCTTGAGACAGTATACTGACATATTGCATTGCACTTTGGTACTGTGGCAGTCCACATGTGGCCTAGCTAGCAACCATGAATCTGTGATCATAACATGTATCTCTGCCAAGTTTGTATGAACCTGAGGATGACAATATCATTTGCCCATACTGATATATATGTACATAATGACCAGCATTGGACTCATTTTTACTGGCTTTATGCAGCAGAGTGAGAGGCTGGTTAAAAAGTAATGGTCACACTGGCCTTATAAACCCCTTATTCCTTTTATAATGCCCCTACTTTATATGAAGTCCTCTGCAGGTGATCTTTGCATGCTCAACTATGTTCATTAACTATATTAGTCCAACTCCTTGTAGAGTGAGGTATTGTAACACCCCCCTCACCCTCTCTGCCCCATCTTTAACCTTTGTATCCTGGCGGAGAGTTAATGTGGTGTCTGTGCTGGTGTGTGGTGTCTGTGCTGGTGAGTGTCAGTGTGATCTTTCTACCTACAGATCGGGACTGACTGAGCCAACCACTCATCAGACCACTATGACAGGTAAACCATCCATACAGTAGCTCTCATACTGTACCTCTGGTAATGGCAGGTCAGTGACTTTTTCAGAGGGTGTATGTTATCTCATAACTCCTGTTGCAACAATTAAAAGTTAAAATTGCAATGTAATATTTCAGCAATTTAAAGTTCTGGCAATATCTCTGGAGTTCAGCGAAGCTGGCACCTATTTCAGATGGCAATAATAATGCTCTGTTGAAGGCTGCACTTCACACATCTGTTGTACTCTGGTGTAGATTACTTAAAGGTCGTGAACAGTGAAACCATGATGTGATGTATGACAGGACTGGATGTTGCAATTTCAATTTGTTTGAGTTCTTTGTGTAGCAGCAAATTTGCTTGAGGCAATCTTACTGCAGCATCGAGCACACATTGCTCGACATAGGCAATTCAAAGAACTGTCAGTAAAAGTTGAGCTCCCCTCCCATTCAGACTATTAGCTCCCCTCCCACTCTTTTCAGACTTCCTGATAGATTGACATGAGAGAAAAAGTACATAAAAATATTATGGGTGATGTTTTGGTCACTCAAAGGCTGTTTTACGTGGGAATCAGCATGACTGTGAGGGAGCTTTATCTCTATCTCTTTTATCTATATACATCAATGATGACGCTCTTGCTGCGGGTGATTCTCTGATCCACCTCTACGCAGACGATACCATTCTGTATACTTCTGGCCCTTCTTTGGATATTGTGTTAACAAACCTCCAAACGAGATTCAATGCCATACAACACTCCTTCCGTGGCCTCCAACTGCTCTTAAATGCAAGTAAAACGAAATGCATGCTCTTTCATCGATTGCTGCCCACACCCGCCCGCCCGACTAGCCCTCCCGACTAGCATCACTACTCTGGACGGTTCTGACTTAGAATATGTGGACAACTACAAATACCTAGGTGTCTGGTTACACTGTAAACTCTCCTTCCAGACTCACATTAAGCATCTCCAATCCAAAATTAAATCTAGAATCGGCTTCCTATTTTGCAACAAAGCCTCCTTCACTCATGCTGCCAAACATACCCTCGTAAAACTGACTAGCCTTCCCTGTAGCTCAGTTGGTAGAGCATGGTGTTTGCAACGCAAGGGTTGTGGGTTCGATTCCCACGGGGGGCCAGCACAGAAAAAAAAAGTATGGTATGTATGAAATTGTATGAAATGTATGCATTCGCTACTGTAAGTCGCTCTGGATAAGAGCGTCTGCTAAAATGCTAAAAGATGTCAAATGTATCCTACCGATCCTTGACTTCGGCAATGTCATTTACAAATTAGCCTGAAACACTCTACTCAGTAAATTGGATGTAGTCTAGCACAGTACCATCTGTTTTGTCACCAAAGCCCCATATACTACCCACCACTGCGACCTGTATGCTCTCGTTGGCTGGCCCTCACTTCATATTCATTGCCAAACCCACTGGCTCCAGGTCATCTATAAGTCTTTGCTAGGTAAAGCCCCACCTTATCTCAGCTCACTGGTCACCATAGCAGCACCCACCCGTAGCACACGCTCCAGAAGGTATATTTCACTGGTCATCCCCAAAGCCAACTCCCCCTTTGGCCGCCTTTCCTTCCAGTTCTCTGCTGCCAATGACTGGAACGAATTGCAAAAATCACTGAAGTTGGAGACTTATATCTTATTTGCCATTATGGTCTACCATAATCATTATGGTCTACCATACCATAATTATATCTTATTTGCCATTATGGCCTTACCTCCCTAATCTTACTACATTTGCACACACTGTATATAGACTTTTCTATTGTGTTTTTGACTCGACTTTTGTTTATCCCATTTGTAACTCTGTGTTGTTTGTGTCGCACTGCTTTGCTTTATGGCCAGGTCGCAGTTGTAAATGAGAACTTGTTCTCAACTGGCCAACTGGGTTAAAAAAAGGTGAAATCCAAAAAACAATAAAAAAAAATGGAGTCACAACAACACCTGTTTAAACAGGATGGACAGATATAAGAACAAATTGATATTATCTTATCTATTACTGTATCTTACCATAGATGCTTGAGAAGAGCCTGTCAGCCTAAGGTTGGAGATGGACTCCCCAGTGAAGAGTGGGACTGTGCGGGAGCGACAACAGCTTACGGTGGGCCCCCCTGTCATGACTTCCGCCGAAGTTGGTGCCTCTCCTGGTTCGGGCGGCGTTCGGCGGTCGACGTCACCGGCTTTCTAGCCTCCACCGATCTACATTTCTTTTTCCATTTGTTTTGTCTGTATTGTACACACCTGGTTCCCATTTCGTTTGAATTATTTCCCTATTTAACCCTCTGGAGCCATCATGGTTTTGTGCGTGTTTATTGTTGTCAGTTGTCTCGTTTATGTGATTCTGGATTTTCGTTCTCCTTGTTGGAGGATTATTTTTGAGTAAAGTTACTATTATTACTCATCTCTGTGTCCTGCGCCTGACTCTGCCTTACCCACATCACCTAGACTCTGACACCCCCTGATGGAGGCTACGGATGGTTCATCCTGCTGGCCTGCTTCCTGGTGTTTGGGCTGACCTTTGGAGTGATCAAGGCCTTCGGAGTGTTCTACATGGAGATCCACAGCTACTTTGAGGCCACAGCAACAGGAACCTCCTGGATTACATCCATCGCTGTGGCAACCATACACTGTGGAGGTGAGAACCTTGTTCGAAGGCAATTAAAACATGATTTGTCCTTGAATTGTCCTTGACTTGTCCAATGAAATCGGACTGTCTTTAAAGTGAAATCTGAGTAAGTTAAACTAGTATTATTCAAGGCAAACGTGGATCAAAATAAAGGCTCCAACTCTTCTGGACATTTCTTTGACTATTTCTACTATACTCATTTCTACTACATGTTTATGTCAGTTTGTTTATGATATCATAGCCGCCATCGATAAAAGACAGTACTGTACAGCCGTCTTCATCGACCTGGCCAAGGCTTTCGACTCTGTCAATCATCGTATTCTTATCGGCAGACTCAAAAGCCTTGGTTTCTCTAATGACTGCCTCACTTGGTTCACTAACTACTTCTCAGATAGAGTTCAGTGTGTCAAATCGGAGGGCCTGTTGTCCGGACCTCTGGCAATCTCTATGGGGGTGCCACAGGGTTAAATTCTCGGGCCGACTCTTTTCTCTGTATATATGGTTGTCGCTCTTGCTGCGGGTGATTCTCTGATCCACCTCTACGCAGACGACACCATTCTCTATACATCTGGCTCTTCTTTGGACACTGTGTTAACAAACCTCCAAACGAACTTCAATGCCATACAACACTCCTTCCGTGGCCTCCAACTGCTCTTAAATGCAAGTAAAACGAAATGCATGCTCTTCAACCGATCGCTGCCCGCACCCACCCGCCTGACTAGCATCACTACTCTGGACGATTTCTGACTTAGAATATGTGTACAACTATAAATACCTAGGTGTCTGGCTAGACTGTAAACTCTCCTTCCAGACTTACATTAAGCATCTCCAATCCAAACATAACCTTGTAAAACTGACTATCCTACCGATCCTTGACTTCGGCGATGTCATTTACAAAATAGCCTCCAACACTCTACTCAGCAAATTGGATGCAGTCTATCACAGTACCATCCGTTTTGTCACCAAAGCCCCATATACTACCCACCACTGCAACCTGTATGCTCTTGTTGGCTGGTCCTTGCTACATATTTGTTGCCAAACCCACTGGCTCCAGGTCATCTATAAGTCTTTGCTAGGTAAAGCTCCGCCTTATCTCAGCTCACTGGTCACCATAGCAACACCCACCCGTAGCACTCGCTCCAACAAGTATATTTCACTGGTCATTCCCAAAGCCAACACCTACTTTGGCCGCCTTTCCTTGCAGTTCTCTGCTGCCAATGACTGGAACGAATTGCAAAAATCACTGAAGTTGGAGACTTATATCTCCCTCACTAACTTTAAGCGTCAGCTGTCAGAGCAGCTTACTGATCGCTGCAGTTGTACACAGCCCATCTGTAAATATGTTTGTTTTACTCCATGTGTAACTCTGTGTTGTTGTATGTGTCGAACTGCTTTGCTTTATCTTGGCCAGGTCGCAATTGTAAATGAGAACTTGTTCTCAACTTGCCTACCTGGTTAAATAAAGGTTAAAAAAAAAAAACTATCCATGACAGTCTTCTGAGATATTAACCACCAGGTGTCAGTATAGGGTTTTAAGCAGCTGACAGCTTTAGCCAGGGTGATGTAGGGACACCTACAGTACCAGTCAAAAGTTTGGACACACCTACTCATTCAAGGGTTTTTCTTTATTTTTACTGTTTTCTACATTGTATAATAATAGTGTAGACATCACAACTTTGAAATAACACGTATGGAATCGTGTAGTAACCAAAGAAGTGTTAAACAAATCAAAATATATTTGAGATTCTCCAAATAGCCACCCATTGCCTTGATGACAGCTTCGCATACTCTTGGCATTCTCTCAATCAGCTTCACCTGGAATGTTTTTCCAACAGTCTTGAAGGAGTTCCCACATATGCTGAGCACTTGTTGGCTGCTTTTCCTTCAGTCTGCGGTCCGACTCATCCCAAACCGTCTCAATTTGGTTGAGTTCGGGGGATTGTGGAGGCCAGGTCATCTGATGCAGCACTCCATCACTCTCCTTTTTGGTTAAAAAGCCCAATGTAGAAAATAGTAAAAATACAGAAAAACCCTTGAATGAGTAGGTGTTCTAAAACTTTTGATCGGTAGTATATATATAACTAGGAATAAAGTGACAGATAATTAACAGTACTAGCAGCGTATATAACGAGTCAAAGTTATTGCAAAAAGCGTCAATGCAGATAGTCAGGGTAGCTATTTGATTAACTATTTAATTAACTATTTAGCAGTCTTATGCATGTTCAGGGTCCTGTTTGATTCCAGACTTGGTGTATTGGTACAGTTTGCCAAGCAGTAACAGAGAGAACAGTCTATGACTTGGGTGGCTGGAGTCGTTGACAATTTTTAGGGACTTCCTCTGACACTGCATGGTATAAAAGTCCTGAATGGAAGGGAGCTTGGACCCCGTGATGTACTGGGCCATCCGCATTACCCTCTATAGCGCCTTGCGGTAGGATACCAAGCCGTTGCCATACCATGTGGTGATGCAGCCAGTAAAGATGCTCTCAATGGTGCAGCTGTAGAACCTTTCGAGGATCTGAGGGCCCATGCCAAATCTTTTCTGCATCCTGAGGGGGGAGAGGCGTTGTCGTGCCCTCTTCACAACTGTGTTGGTGTGTTTGGACCACGATAGATCCTTAGTGATGTGGACACCAAGGAACTTGAAGCTCTCAACCCGCTCCATTGCAGCTCTGTCGATGTGAATGGAGGCATGCTCAACCCTCCGTTTCCTGTGTCCACAATCAACTCCTTTGTCTTGCTGACATTGAGGGAGAGGTTGTTGTCCTGGCACCACACTGCCAAGTTTCTGACCTCCTCCCTATAGGCTGTCTCATCGTCGTCAGTGATCAGGCCTACCACCATTGTGTCGTCGGGTAAACTTAATGATGGTGTTGGAGTCGTGCTTGGCCATGCAGTTGTGGGGTAACAGGGAGTACAGGAGGGGATTAAGAATGCACCCTTAACTTCTTGGTGACAGGGCAGTATTCAGAAATTCAGATGAATCCGTGCACAAATTAAACTGCCTGCTTCTCGGGCCCAGAAGGTCAGATATGCATATTATTAGTAGATTTGGATAGAAAACTGTTTGAATGATGTCTGAGTATAACAGAACTCATATGGCAGGCAAAAACCTGAGAAAAAATCCAACCAGGAAGTGACTTGTAGTTTTTCTATCTAATCCCTATTCAAACTACAGTGTCTGTGGGGTCATTTTGCACTTCCTAAGGCTTCCATTGGCTGTCAACAGCCTTTAGAAACTTGTTTCATGCGTCTACTGTTACTGGGCAGAGAATAGGAGCTCAATCAGTGGACTGCCTGGGAGCAGTGAGTTGTTTACTGCGTGGGCACGCTTGGCGCGCCACTCCTTCTTTTTCCTCTGTAATGAATACGCTATTGTCCGGTTGGAATATTATCGAAGTTTTATGTTAAAAAGACCCTAAGGATTGATTGTAAACATCATTTGACATGTTTCTATGAGCGGTAATGGAACTATTTGACTTTTCATCTCTGGTTTTGCAGTCTCGCGTTATGCCTTTGGATTAGTGATCTGAACGCGCGAACAAAACGGAGGTATTTGGAAATAAATATGGAGTTTTTCGAACAAAAATAACATTTCTTGTGGGAGTCCTGGAAGTGCATTCCGACGAAGATCAGCAAAGGTAAGGGAAGATTTATAATACTAATTCTTTGTTTAGTTGACTCCAGAACTCGGGGGGTAACTGTATAGCTTGCTTTGATGCCTGAGCTCTGTACTCAGAATATTGAAAAATGTGCTTTCGCCGTAAAATGATCTTAAAATCTGACACAGCGGTTGCATTAAGGAGTAGTATATCTATAATTCTTTCAATAACTGTTGGAAATTTTATCAACGTTTATGATGAGTATTTTTGTAAATTGATGTGCTCATTCACCAGGGGTTTTGGTGGGAATACATTTTCTGAACATCACGTGCCAATGTAAAATGGGGTTTATGGATATAAATATGAACTTTATCGAACAAAACATACATGTATTTTGTAACATTGAGTCCTGGGAGTGTCATCTGATGAAGATCATCAAAAGTTGGTGATACATTTTAGCTGTATTTCTGGTTTTTGTGACGCCTCTCCTTGCTTGGAAAATGGCTGTGTGGTTTTTCTTGTCTCGGCACTGTCATAACATAATCTAATGTTATGCTTTCGCTGTAAAGCCTTTTTGAAATCGGACACTGTGGTTAGATTAAGGAGAATCTTATCTTTAAAATGGTGTATAATACTTGTATGCTTGAGAAATTTGAATTATGAGATTTTTGTTGTTTTGAATTTGCCGCCCTGCTATTTCACTGGCTGTTGATAGTGTGTACCGCGGGTGGGACGCTAGCGTCCCAGATGTCCCAGAGAGGTTATGAGGCCCCCATATTGCGGGTCAGCGTGGCAGATATGTTGTTGCCTACCCTCACCACCTGGTGTTGTCCTGTCAGGAAGTCCAGGATCCAGTTGCAGAGGGAGGTGTTCAGTCCCAGGGTCCTTAGCTTAGTAATGAGCTTGGAAGGCACTATGGAATGCTGAGCTGGATAAGGACATCTTCAACAGACCCAACAATCTGTGTTAGTTAAACTAGTTAGTTTTCAAATAGAGTACTAAATGGTTTGTTCTTTATTAACGTTACATTGAAATGCCGGCATGATGCTCTGACTAAGCCATGATCAGATAGTGGACATGGGCATATCGATGCATTATGAATATCTGAGAATGCAGTGTTGGAAGATAGAATGTAATCTATTCTGGAGTAGGATTTATGTCTAGCAGAGTAAAAACAAAATTGTCTAGACATAGTCCTATGTCAGTGAGATTAAAATCCCTGACCAGGTTTCTAAATGCCACCGACACGGGTGTGAAAGCCATTTGAGATTGGTGGCCAAAGTTAATAAAATGGCATTCATATGATCAGAGAAAAATCTGTAATATCTGCCACCAACATGGTTAGATCAAAAAAAAAGTAGGCTCATACTGGGTTGGAGCATGTACTGATATGAAAGCCATTTTCCTATCTGAGATTGCAGTTTTGTTATATGATATCCTACCGTCAGCGCTACCATATTTTCCCAGAACAGTCCATGTTAAACTACGTCTCATGACAACAAGGGAGCCACGAGTTTTGGGATCTACAGAGGATGACACTGCAACATAATGCCTGTTTGCAAATCTTTGGGCATCAGATTATTTTAGGTGGGACTCTTGAATAAATATAACATAAATGTTATGTCTACAAAAGTATCTAAGCAGGCCGCTCGTTTATTTTGGCCATTCATCCCATTAACATTCCATCTTGCTAGCTGTAGTGTTAAGTGATATATTAAAAAGTAATCTTGTGCATGAAATTTGAAGAAAAAGTAAAAATAAATCGCCTAGTCGCCAGACCCCCACCCTAGAAGCACAATTATGTTTTGCTGAAGCTCACCACTCTCATTTCTGACCAGAGCTTTTGGAGTGTGTAATTGATGCCACCTCAGTCAAAGAGTAAAAACCACAAGAAAACAAATCTATAAGAGAAAAAGAGTGTACATGAAGAGCACTAAGATGTGTTGATGAGAAACAGATAAATTAATCAAACTAGTTGCAATCAGATGAGAGTTCAGATTAACAGGATTACAATAGAATATGGAAATGTAATCAGCACTGTAAACTTCACATCAGTTTAGAACTCTTGGCTGCATTTGTCTTTCACAAAGTTTTGATGCTTAGTCTGACTGGTTCTCCTGTGTTTCCCTGTTTAGCCCCCATGGCGTCTGCTCTGAGTGCTCGCTACAGCCACCGGGCCGTGGTGATGATAGGGGGTCTGCTGAGCTGTGTGGGGATGGTGGCTGGGGCTTACGCCCAGAACCTGGTTCAACTTTACATCACTGTTGGGCTCCTAACTGGTAAGTGGTCTGACAGTATAGATACAAACACACATAGATCAGGTATGCAAATTAGTTAGGACCCAAAAAGTGATTAAAAAAATGGCACTTTTTAAAAGTTTTTTGTTGTTGTTGTGAATAACAAGTAGATAATACGCATTTAATTCATCTCAATACTCCTTACTTTCTAAACCACAATAGATAGAGAAAATAGTGTCCTAGGGCAGGGGGAGTTGGGCTTTTTCATCTGCGCTTAAGGTTTGTCATGACATGTAATGTTAATCTCAGTCTCCCCAAACAGGAATACATAGAGCATGATAATTAACATTATTTACATTTATTTTGCCAATTTCCATTTTCTCGGATTCGTTATTCCAGGTTTGGGATTTTTCCCTATTTTCTTCTGTTTTTCACTCTCAAAAACATACTTTTTTAAATAGAAAAACAACCATATTTGATATTATAAGTCAACAAGAATGCTTAAACTAAATCACTTTTGAGGTCTGGGGAGGGGGGGGGGGGTGGTGAAGGTGTAGTTGACCTTTAATTCAACTGTGCACCAGCTAGAGACCATTGAGTTTGGCTAGCGCTAGATGTCTGTAGCGGTTCTTGTAGCGGTGTTTCATGTGATGGGAAGAGTTTGCAAAACAAATGCCCACCCGATGATACAAATCATCATGATGTCATTCTGCCAGGTAGGCCTAGTCACCATTTCATTGAGAAGGTTTTATGGGAAAGCCTTTTTAGAAATGACTGTTTAGGCATGCTAACTGGCTACACAACATCACACAGGCGCATTGAAACAGACGTTACTTCTTCAGAAAGTTGAAGGACATACGAATCATTGATGCATTCTGTTCATGATTTATGAGAACTGACTGCAATTTAACTATGTTTCTAATAAGTTCAACCCCCCAATCCCAATCTTTCCTTAAATTAATTATTTCTCCAGTCCCACATACAGTGCTGTGGTCTTTACTTGCCCTGTAGGTTTTGGTTATGCCCTGACCTGGACCCCCACAGTGACCATGGTGGGCTGGTATTTTGAGAAGAGGAGGCCCATGGCCAACGCCTTGGCCAGCGCTGGAGAGTGCATCATCACCTTCCTGTTTACTCCCCTGTTCCAGCTGCTGGTGGACCACTACTCCTGGAGGGGGGCCATGCTAGTGCTGGGGGGCCTGCAGCTCAACCTGTGTGTTTGTGGGATGTTACTGCGCCCCCTGAACACCCCCACTAAGCTGCCTCCCAAGGAGGTCAGAGAGGAGGAAGGAGACTTGCCGTTGGATGCCTTATCCCAGACTAAATCCAGCTCTGAGGGGACAGTGGAGGGGACAGGTAAGGCCCAAGCCCAGAAGGCCAGAAAGGCTGAGCTATGGAGCAAAGTCCAGCGCTACGTGGACTACACACTCATCACCAACCCCCGCTTCATGGTCTACTCCATGTTCGGAGTGTTTGCTGCTTTGGGCTTTTTTGCCCCGGCCCTCTTCCTTGTGCCCTATGCCCGGAGCCAGGGAGTAGAGGAGTACCAGGCAACTGCCCTCATGTCCATCTCAGCAGTTCTGGACCTGACGGGCCGGGTGTTCTTCGGCTGGGTGGCCAACCTGCGTCTAGTGGAGATGGTGCAGCAGCTGACTGCCACTGTGATCTTGCTGGGTATAGTCCTGCTGCTGTGTCCCCTCGCCTCCTCCTTCCTTGAGCTGGCTGCCTTCAGTTCAGCCTATGGCCTGGTGTACGGGGCCACCGTCTCCATCCACATCACCGTGCTGGCTGAGGTGGTAGGCGTGCAGCGGCTGGGGAGTGCCCTCGGCTTCTTCATGCTCATCCGCAGCAGCGGTGGCCTCCTGGGGCCGCCCATCGCAGGTGAGCTCATCTGTCATTAGCTCAAGGGTATTCTCTATGACCTTGTCTCTGCAATTCCAAAAGTCATTTGCTTATAGAAAATGTAACCTTGAGTTATGAACCGTGTGATTATTGTAACCATGTTCTGGTTTTAATTGAACATCACTTCATGTAGCTAACCATTAAGGGATTTGAGCTCTTCCTTCGAATGGTCATCCTCCAGTAGATGATGGTTTTTACTAACATTCATATACAGAGATCCTATATTCAGAGACTGTGCACAAATATATATCATTGTGCTTTACAGTTAATTTCACGGGCTATTGACCCCATAATAAATGTATTTCTCTGGGATGGGTTTCCTCTCCATTGACTTCCTCTTCTAACACACACACTCCGCTCCAGCTCTTTGTCTGAATGTTAAATAATGTTTCACAGACCATGATTCTTCAAAGACCTTGTGAACAACTGCACTCACAACATTGGGTAAAAATATAAATAGCAAAGGTACTCTTAAATGTTAACTCTGTTGGATCACAGTCCAAAAACACACAATACAACATAGTGGAAGAATACTAACAGTATAGACGTGCCCCACTGCCTTCAGAAAAGCTCTGATAACCATAGCATTTGGAGTTGATTACTGAGGTGGTAATATTTTGCCCCTCTGGTCTAAACAATAGCAGTAAATATAGGCTGCCAAATCAGGGCTTGGCTTAGCACCACACAGCTCGGGGCATGCCAGAAAGTGTTTTGTCTCAGAGCACCTTCAACACTACATCAAGTGGAAAAACCTCTTATGTCAAACTCTGGCCCCGTCACCCAAGAAAAAACATGACTTTAATTGTGGCTATAGCTATTCCAGGAGACAATTAACTGAGTTTATAATTTTCCTGTCAGTAATAGAGAAGAGACGTGAGTTGTTGAAGTTGGAGAGGCTGGATTTCAGGAGGAAGGAATGTAGTTCTCACTGTATCATAACGATCCGTGTAATTGCTTTGTAAATTAATGTAGGCCTGATCCAGTTTGTAAGAGGGAACCATATTGTTTCTCGGCCAGAGTTGAGTTCCACCCAGTTGCCGCTGGTCCTTTCTCTCTTTCTCCATTACTCCTTCCTCTGATTAAACACTACTGCTGAGAGAGAGAGAGAGAGAGAGAGAGAGGGAGGGGGAGAGGGGCTTAGCAGAGAGACTACAGCCCAGGGATCATTATCAACACAATGAAAGCTCTTTGGATTAGCATGATATCAAAATATCAGATCACCAAATTCTGTTTCAAGTTCATTTACAAGGCTATTTTAAGATACAGAAAATTTAGCTAAATCAAAGTTTTATGTTGATTATCCCTTCCCTTATGTTCTGGGGAAATTTGACCCGGAAAAGAGTTTGAAATCACTAAAATACTATTTTAAGCAATTTTTCCACCAATTCAAATTTTATTTGTCACATACACATGGTTAGCAGATGTTAATGCGAGTGTAGCGAAATGCTTGTGCTTCTAGTTCCGACCATGCAGTAATATCTAACAAGTAATCTAACAATTTCACAACTACCTTATACACACAAGTGTAAAGGAATGAATAAGAATATGTACATACAGATATATGAATGAGCGATGGCCGAACAGCATAGGCAAGATGCAGTAGATGGTATAGAGTACAGTATATACATATGATATGAGTAATATAGGGTATGTAAACATTATATAAAGTGGCATTGTTTAAAGTGGCTAGTGATACATTTATTACATCAATTTTTCATTAATAAAGAGGCTAGAGATGAGTCAGTATGTTGGCAGCAGCCACTCAAAGTTAGTGAGGGCTGTTTAACAGTCTGATGGCCTTGAGACAGAAGCTGTTTTTCAGTCTCTCGGTCCTCGCTTTGATGCACCTGTACTGACATCACCTTCTGGATGATAGTAGGGTGAACAGGCAGTGGCTCAGGTGGTTGTCCTTGATGATCTTTTTGGCCTTCCTGTGACATCGGGTGGTGTATGTGTGCTGGAGGGCAGGTAGTTTGCCCCCGGTGATGCGTTGTGCAGACCTCACTACCCTCTGGAGAGCCTTACGGTTGTGGGCGGAGCAGTTGCCGTACCAGGCGGTGATACAGCTCGACAGGGTGCTCTCGATTGTGCATCTGTAAAAGTTTCTGAGTGTTTTTGGTGACAAGCCGAATTTCTTCAGCCTCCTGAGGTTGAAGAGGCGCTGTTGCGCCTTCTTCACCACGCTGTCTGTGTGGGTAGATCATTTCAGTTTGTCTGTGATGTGTACACCGAGGAACTTAAAAATGTCCAACTTCTCCACTACTGTCCCGTCGATGTGGATAGGGGGCTGCTACCTCTGCTGTTTCCTGAAGTCCACGATCATCTCCTTTGTTTTGTTGACATTGAGTGTGAGATTATTTTCCTGACACCACACTCCGAGGGCCCTCATCTCCTCCCTGTAGACCGTCTCGTCGTTGCTGGTAACCAAGCCTACCACTGTAGTGTCGTCTGCAAACTTGATGATTGAGTTGGAGGTGTGCATGGCCACGCAGTCATTGGTGAACAGGGAGTACAGGAGAGGGCTGAGAACGCACCCTTGTGGGGCAACAGTGTTGAGGATCAGCGGGGTGGAGATGTTGTTTCCTACCCTCACCACCTGGGGGCGAGGGTAGGAAGTCCAGGAGGTCCAGGACCCAGTTTCACAGGGTAGGGTCGAGACCCCGGGTCTCAAGCTTAATGACGAGTTTGGAGGTTACTATGGTGTTAAATGCTGAGCTGTAGTCGATGAACAGCGTTCTTACATAGGTATTCCTCTTGTCCAGATGGGTTAGGGTAGTGTGCAGCGTGATTGCGATTGCGTCGTCTGTGGACCTATTGGGGCGGTAAGCAAATTGGAGTGGGTCTAGGGTGTCAGGTAGGGTGGAGGTGATATGGTCCTTGACTAATCTCTCAAAGCACTTCATGATGATGGAAGTGAGTGCTACGGGGCGATAGCCATTTAGCTCAGTTACCTTTGCTTTCTTAGGGACAGGAGCAATGGTGGCCCTCTTGAAGCATGTAGGAACTGCAGACTGGGATAAGGATTGATTGAATATGTCCGTGAACACACCAGCCAGCTGGTCTGCGCATGCTCTGAGGATGCGGCTGGGGGTGCCGTCTGGGCCGGCAGCCTTGCGAGGGTTAACTTTTAAATGCGTTTAAATGTTTTACTCACGTTAGCTGCAGTGAAGAAGAGCCCGCAGGTTTTGGTAGCGGGCCGTGTCAGTGGCACTGTATTGTCCTCAAAGTGAACAAAGAAGTTGTTTAGTTTGTCTGGGAGCAAGACATTGTGGTCCGCGATGGGGCTAGTTTTCCTTTTGTAGTCCGTGGTTGACTGTAGACCCTGCCACATGCCTCTTGTGTCTGAGCCGTTGAATTGCGACTCTACTTTGTCTCTATACTGACGCTTAGCTTGTTTGATTGCCTTGCGGAGGGAATAGCTACACTGTTTGTATTCGGGCATGTTTCCGGTCACATTGCCCTGATTAAAAGCAGTGGTTTGCGCTTTCAGTTTTGCGCGAATGCTGCCATCAATAAACGGTTTCTGGTTGGGGAAGGTTTTATTGCTAATAAACTTGCTCACCGAATCAGCGTATTCATCAATGTTATTGTCCGATGCTATGCGGAACATATCCCAGTCCACGTGATCGAAGCAATCTTGAAGCGTGGAATCCGATTGGTTGGACCAGCATTGAACAGACCTGAGCACGGGTGCTGCCATCAATCCACGGTTTCTGGTTGGGGAAGGTTTTATTGCTAATAAACTTGCTCACCGAATCAGCGTATTCATCAATGTTATTGTCCGATGCTATGCGGAACATATCCCAGTCCACGTGATCGAAGCAATCTTGAAGCGTGGAATCTGATTGGTTGGACCAGCGTTGAACAGACCTGAGCACGGGTGCTGCCATCAATCCACGGTTTCTGGTTGGGGAAGGTTTTATTGCTAATAAACTTGCTCACCGAATCAGCGTATTCATCAATGTTATTGTCCGATGCTATGCGGAACATATCCCAGTCCACGTGATCGAAGCAATCTTGAAGCGTGGAATCCGATTGGTTGGACCAGTGTTGAACAGACCTGAGCACGGGTGCTTCCTGTTTTAGTTTCTGTCTTTAGGCTGGGAGCAACAAAATGGAGTCATGGTCAGATTTTCCGAAAGGAGGGCGGGGAAGGGCTTTGTATGCGTCGCGGAAGTTAGAATAACAATGATCCGGGGTTTTGCTAAAATTTAGGGAGATTTGTTTTCAGATTAGCCTTGTTAAAATCCCCAGCTACAATATGGGGATAGGATATGTGGTTTCCAGTTTACATAGAGTCAATTGAAGTTCTTTCAGGGCCGTCTATGTGTCTGCTTGGGGGGTATATACACGACTGTGATTATGATCGGAGAGAATTCTCTTGGTAGATAATGCGGTCGGCATTTGATTGTAAGGAATTCTAGGTCAGGTGAACAAAAGGACTTGAGTTCCTGAATGTTGTTATGATCACACCACGTCTCGTTAATCATAAGGCATACACCCCCACCCTTCTTCTTACCAGAGAGATGTTTGTTTCTGTCGGCGCGATGCGTGAAGAAACCAGGTGGCTGTACCGACTCTGATGACGTATCCCGAGTGAGCCATGTTTCCGTGAAACAAAGAACGTTACAATCTCTTATGTCTCTCTGGAAGGCAACCCTTGCTCAGATTTCATCTACCTTGTTGTCAAGAGACTGCACATTGGCGAGTAGTATGCTTGGGAGCGGTGCGCGATGTGCCCATCTACAGAGCCTGACCAGAAGGCCGCTGCGTCTGCCCCTTCTGCGGCGCTGTTGTTTTGTGTCGCCGGCTGGGATCCGATCCATTGTCCTGGGTGGTGGACCAAACAGAGGATCCGCTTCGGGAAAGTCGTATTCCTGGTTATAATGTTGGTGAGTTGACGTTGCTCTTATATCCAATAGTTCCTCCCGACTGTTTATAATAAAACTTAAGATTTCCTGGGGTAACAATGTAAGAAATAACACATATAAAAAAAACAAAATACTGCATAGTTTCCTAGGAACGCGAAGCGAGGCGGTCATCTCTGTCGGCGCCGGAAGTAGCGACCCTTCTAAACTCAGCAAAAAAAGAAACGTCCTCTCACTGTCAACTGCGTTTATTTTCAGCAAACTTAACATGTGTAAATATTTGTATGAACATAACAAGATTCAACAACTGAGACATAAACTGAACAAGTTCCACAGACATGTGACTAACAGAAATGGAATAATGTGTCCCTGAACAAAGGGGGGAGGTCCTAGCCCTCACCCTCCGATCCAACGGGTCCCAGACGTGCTCAATGGGATTGCGATCCAGGCTCTTTGCTGGCCATGGCAGAACACTGACATTCCCGTCTTGCAGGAAATCACGCACAGAACGAGCAGTATGGCTGGTGGCATTGTCATGTCAGGATGAGCCTGAAACCCCACATCTTTAAGGAATACGTGGGATAGGATAAAGTAATCCTTTATCCTATCCCAGGTATTCCTTAAAGAGGTGGGGTTTCAGGTGTCTCTGGAAGGTGGTGATTGACTCCGCTGTCCTGGCGTCGTGAGGGAGCTTGTTCCACCATTGGGGTGCCAGAGCAGCGAACAGTTTTGACTGGGCTGAACGGGAACTGTGCTTCCGCAGAGGTAGGGAGGCGAGCAAGCCAGAGGTGGATGAACGCAGTGCCCTTCTTTGGGTGTAGGGACTGATCGGAGCCTGAAGGTACGGAGGTGCCGTTCCCTTCACAGCTCCGTAGGCAAGCACCATGGTCTTGTAGCAGATGCGAGCTTCAACTGGTAGCCAGTGGAGTGTGCGGAGGAGCGGGGTGATGTGAGAGAACTTGGGAAGGTTGAACACCAGACGTTTTATTGCTGAGTTTACTTTCCTAAGTATGTATCTCAAGCTTGTAAAACACGTTATATATATATATATATATAATAATGTGTGTATATTTCCCTATGATGCTCAGATGTTGAGCAACACAGATCTGAATTTGACCCACAATTTCACCTTGGTCTATATAACATTTGAGCAGTGTGTCCTAGAAACACGCTGCTTACTGAACAGGAATGTTGCAACCATTGTCACGACTTCCACCGACGGTGGCTTCTCTCCCTGTTCGGGCGGCGCTCTGCGGTCGTTGTCGCCGGTCTACTAGCTGCCACCGATCCTTTTTCCTTTTCGTTTGGTTTTGTCTGTCTTGTGTGTCACCTGTGTCTAGTTTAGGTCAGTAGTGGGGTATTTATTCTCGCCCTACCTGTTTGTTGTTGTGCGGGATTGTTTGTTATCTGTCATTGGTTTGGGTTGCATTTATATTTGTTCGGTTAAGACTTATGTATTTTTCTGGACTGTGTTCCAGGGCATTTCGTTGGGCTACTGTTGGTCCTGTTCCCATTCTATGGTTGGACTCGTGAATAAACGCCTTATCTATATTTTTACTCTCCTGCGCCTGACTTCACACCCACCTCTCCTAGGGAGCTGTTGACAACCATGCTGATCACATAGATATACGTTTGATTTCCCTATGATGCTCAGAAGCTGAGCAACACTGATCTGAATCCAATTTTAAGTCAATTTGACCTTGACCTTTGTGCTAGAGACTAACGGTCTTATGTACAGTAAAGATCTATCCATGATGATCATAAGGATATAAGTATGTTTCCCTGTGATATTCAAAGGGATAGTGATCTGATGTTTGTCAAGAAATAATTTGAATAATTTATGACTTTGGTACAGTAATCAAACATTTAGCAAAAAGAATTGAACAGCTGGTCTATCAACTCAGGGGAAAAAGGACATTCTCAGCTACCGGAAAATACATTTTAGGAGGTTAAAATCATACATTTTATGAGCTTGATTACTTACTGTACGGGTCAAATTGACCCGGAACATGAACGGTGTAGGCCGAATCGAACATAAAGGAAGAGTTAAAAGCAAGATATGGGTTGGCCTGTGGTGTTCTTAAACAGCTTAGTGTGTGGCAATAGCAGCAATCCTTAGTGAGGGGAACAAATTCCTTATATCCCATAATTATGGAAGATGACTATACATGCATGGACATGGTAATAATTGTGTCCCATCTTTTATTCACCCAGGATTCCTTATAGACAAAATGAGTGACTATGGGACAGGCTTCCTCATGGCAGGCGTGGCCCTCATCGTCTCTGCCCTCTTCCTGCTCCTGCTGCACCAGATGAACCGCAGGGCTCAGGGGTCAGCCAGGAAGGGACATGTATGATTCGCCTATGGACAGCCAGAAGGGGGAGGAGCTGTGGAAGTGGACAGTAGACAGCAAAAAGGACTGTACAGACTGGCAGTACGAGGATGGAGATTGTCTTTGTAACTGTAGGTGAGAGAATGAGGTGAAGAGGAGAGAAGACAGGGGGGCTAGGTCAAAGGGAGCTTCCTGAGTCCAACAATGCTGAACAGACAAGGACCTCAACAGAATAGTGACAATCACATTCCTTCTTCTAAAGATTTATCATCTAAACTGTTTCTGCAGAAACTAGTGCCTTATTCACTCTCACAGCACTGGCAGACGGCTCTTTTCTTCACAGAGTTTAAATGAGCTAATAAGGAAAACTCTACCAGATGGCCTCAAGTATCACAACAACTATGCAGTGATTCACTTTTGACTCACTATAAAACATAAAATGTGATAATGACCAAAAAGGTGCAATCCTCCACAACAATGCTTTGTAGGACATGTGTAGTGCATCTGATACGACTCATTCAAATAGCGGGGACAAGTTTGATAACACTTACTCCCTCTAGTGGAGCTTAGAGGTATTTTAAAGTAGAGTCTATGGCTAAACTCAGTTGGGGATCATGTCTGAATATATTTATTGCTGGAGCTGGCACTGACTCAAATTAGTTAGATAATGAGTTTAGCAGTTGTAAATAGTTTAGTGGATCAGTAGTAATAGGGGGAATAACCTTTGCAGTAGTAAATTGTAAAAGCTACAGCTGAACAAATATGTACATACACATTAACTCATTGTCATCCTCCCAACATGGGACATTTAAGGGGAAATTAGATTGTGTACTGTGAAACATTGCTCACAAAGGCAACAAATTAAGTGCTTTCCATTTTCTCTGCTCTACAATGTTTTTTGCAAAATATACATAAGATAAGTAAACTCCACAAAACTGCAATAACACAGGCACTCTGATAAAAAATCTTACCCCTGGAATAACACAAGTAAGCCTAAATAAACTAGTCACCTTCCATAAATCTGGAATAATAAACTAGAAACTGAGGTTTAGCTAAAGTCAGCTGTTCCATAAACACTTGCTTGGGAATCTCCCACCACATGCAAACAAACACACACATGCACGCACGTACAAAGGCATACCGTCACGTACACATGCATGTACGCACACACACCAGGACCCTTTGAGTGCGTAAAATGGCCGACTGCCAAGTGATAAAGCCCACCTATCATCTTTTACAGAAGACTACCAGATCAAATAAACAAATTACCACAGCATTTCCGTCCCATGGAACTACAACTCCTATTCTCTGTTTTAAGTGTCCGTTTCATCTTTTGATCACTTTCCAGTCTAAACTATCTAAACACACATCTCCCTTTCTTGTTTGAGCATATTGTATGCATTGTAAAAATACATGTTGATACTGTATCAGGCAAACATTCTTCAAGGTCCGACATGTGAAAACGTTTCTGAGCATCATATTTCCTCATTCAACTACACAAGCCCTCAGTGCTGTTCTGGAACAAATGGTACAGTAGACTTCTACGGCAAATTAAGATAACTGTGGGAATCCGCTTGAATGCATACAGCCGCTGAAAGATATAGCGTGACACATATGCTTAAGTTATTATGAAGGGATGGAAAAAGTAGGAAAAATAAAGTTCTCACCTACAGGCCTCCTGCCTTGTCATTACAGGGAGAGAGGAGAGAATGATACCTTGGGAATGTGGGACATGGGACCTCAGGTGACCTCAGACTTCAACTCTTATAAAGCAGGAAGACCGAGTCCTTTGGAGCCCTAAAGAACTCTATAGGATCTCCGATTCATCTCCCCTCCCATTCCCCCCAGTCCCTACCACATCCCCAACCCAAACCAACCCCCCTTCACTTTGACCTCACTGTTGGACTCCTGGGAAGAATGTCGCTATAGTAACTACAAGTTTAAATGTTTGCTTTGACCATGCTTTCAGGGGTCACATTGTGGAATTCCGGGCAGCTACCTGAGTTCAAAGGGCCCCCGGCTGAAGCTGTAGCTGTAGTGTGAGGGGAGAGAGGGACGGCTGGAGGCAGAGAGAGAGAGAGAGGGGAAGGAAAAGCAGGGGCAGAGTGAGGTTTGAGGAATGAAGGAAAAGTCAGAAACAGACAGAGAAGTTGGTAAGGAGATGAAAGGGGGAAATGATGTAGGGGAAAAAGGTGCACAGAAAGGGAGGAAGGTTAATAAGGCGGAGGGTGAAAATGGTAGGTAGAGGCCTAGGTTAAAGGGGGAAAAGGATACTCCTCCAGCCCAGTGTGGATGGCTCCCTCTCTCCCTGGGGGTGGAAGGGCGGCACTGATTGAGGGAGGTCATGGGGAAATTGTCCTAATGAGTTGTGATTGGGCCAGCTGCAGGGGGTTAGGATAACGAGCTGCTACAAGTACAAAGACCCTCCCAGATGAGCAGTTTAAGACCAGCTTTAGTGTCTTTCATTAGTCAACTTGGGGGCAGTGTTCTAAACAAAGTTGTAAAAGTTCTAAAACACTAAAGTTCTAAATCCTAGACTCAAAGTGAATAAAGACTGACAACTAAACAATCTTGAAAGCCAAGTTGAAAAACTATTATTTGAGTTTAACCATGATGTTGTACAACCATTCTAGTCCGTAAATCATGGTTTCAGTGGAATATATATTTTGGCTTCAAGTTCAAAATCTCAGGCAGTAATTTTATTATTTATTATTATTATTATTTAAACAGGGAGTCACCATTGACACCATGGTCTCATTCACAAGGGAACCCTGCATATACAATTCACAAGACTAAAGCTAATCAAAATCCGATACAATGTAAAATAAACAAAAATACAGCACAACACAAATATTCAAGAAAAACTGTTACATTCCTCAGTATGAAGGGAGTGGCACCAGAACATCCAATTGTAATGTACAGTGCCTTGCAAAAGTATTCATCCCCCTTGGAGTTTTTCCCATTTTATTGCATTACAACCTGTAATTTAAATAGATTTTTATTTGGATTTCATGTAATGGACATACACAAAATAGTCCAAATTGGTGAAGTGATATGATATTTATTTATTTTTAATAAAAAACGGAAAAGTGGTGCATGCATATGTATTCACCCCCTTTGCGATGAAGCCCCTAAATAAGATCTAGTGCAATCGATTACCTCCAGAAGTCACATAATTAGTTAAATAAAGTCCACCTGTGTGCAATCTAAGTGTCACATAATCTGTCACATGGTCTCAGTATATATAGACCTGTTCTGAAAGAGTCCCAGAGTCTGCAACACCACTAAGCAAGGGGCACCACCAAGCAAGCAGCACCACCAAGCAAGCAGCACCATGAAGACCAAGGAGCTCTCCAAACAAGTCAGGGACAAAGTTGTGGACAAGTACAGATCAGGGTTGGGTTATAAAAAAATATCATAAACTTTGAACATCCCACAGAGCACCATTAAATCCATTATTATAAAATGGAAAGAATATGGCACCACAACAAACCTGCCAAGAGAGGGCCGCCCACCAAAACCCAGGCAAGGAGGGCATTAATCAGAGAGGCAACAAAGAGACCAAATATAACCCTGAAGGAGCTGTAAAGCTCCATAGCGGAGATTGGAGTATCTGTCCATAGGACCACTTTAAGCTGTACACTCCACAGAACTGGGCTTTATGGAAGAGTGGCCAGAGAAAAGCCATTGCTTATAGAAAAAAATAAGCAAACACGTTTGGTGTTCGCCAAAAGGCATGTGGGAGACTCCCCAAACATATGGAAGAAAGTACTCTGGTCAGATAAGACTAAAATTGAGCTTTTTGGCCATCAAGGAAAATGTATGTCTGGCACAAACCCAACACCTCTCATCCCCCCGAGAACATCATCCCCACAGTGAAGTATGGTGGTGGCAGCATCATGCTGTGGGGATGTTTTTCATTGGCAGGGACTGGGAAACTGGTCAGAAGGAATGATGGATGGTGCTAAATACAGGGAAATTCTTGAGGGAAACCTGTTTCAGTCTTCCAGAGATTTGAGACTGGGACGGAGGTTCACCTTCCAGCAGGACAATGACCCTAAGCATACTGCTAAAGCAACACTTACGTGGTTTAAGGGGAACATTTAAATGTCTTGGAATGGCCTAGTCAAAGCCCAGACCTCAATCCAAATGAGAAACTGTGGTATCACTTAAAGATTGCTGTACACCAGCGGAGCCCATCCAACTTGAAGGAGCTGAAGCAGTTTTGCCTTTAAGAATGGGCAAAAATCCCAGTGTCTAGATGTGCCATGCTTATAGAGACATACCCCAAGAGACTTGTAGCTGTAATTGCTGCAAAAGGTGACTCTACAAAGTATTGACATTGGGGGGGGGGGGGGGGGGGGGGGGTGAATAGTTATGCACACAAGTTTTCAGTTTTTTGTGTTATTTCTTGTTTGTTTCACAATAAAAAATATTTTGCATCTTCAAAGTGGTAGGAATGCTGTGTAAATCAAATGATACAAACCCCCCCCCCAAAAATAATTTTTAATTCCAGGTTGTAAGGCAACATAATTGGAAGAATGCCAAGGGGGGTGAATACTTTCGCAAGCCACTGTATTTTGTAGTTGTTCCAGCAATGAGGTGCATTAAAACTAAAAACAGATTTACTTAGTTCGGTGGAGACCCGAGGAACCTCGAGTTGATGTGAACAGGTTTCCTTATTTTACTTTTTTATACTTTAACAACGAAGTTAGGTAAGTTGGAAGCTTGTATAGTACATCTTTGTAAACAAAACAGGAGTAATGAAGTGATCTACAGGACTTTAATGAGAACCAGCCAACCTTTTGATACAGGATGCAGTGGTGAGGATTAAGTGTCCCCTGTGAATGCAGTGAGACAGGAGCCCAACAGATGTTTAGCCTCTGAGCACCACACCTTGGCAGTGTCCGAAATCTGTCTTGCCTACTACTTACTTAAATGTCCAGTGCAGTCAAAAACATAATTTTCCTGTGTTATATATATATATATTTCCAGATTATGAGGTTGGAACAATACTGTGAAATTGTGAAATTGATGATAATGCCCTTTTTGTGTAAGAGCTGTTTGAAAAAGCCGCCTGAAAGTACAGTCTGTTGTGGTGGGATGGAGTTTAGGCCTGCCTGGTGACATCACCAGGTGCTAAATGAGTTAATAGACCAATAAGAAAGAGTTCCAAACCCCTCTGCCAATAACAGTTTGTTTTCCCCTCCCCACTCCAAGACAGTCCTAGCAGAATTCTTGAAGCTATTTCTTTTTTTTTACCATTTTAATTGAAAAACATTCAAAGTATAGTACTTAATTGTCACTCAGAACTGATTTGATATTGAGATAAAAGCGCCTGCATTGAACCTTTAAACTGCTTGCTGTGTACTAATTGTACTACACACTATTTAGAATGTACTGTTTAGTACAAACGTATGCAGTAAGAAACAATTATCAACATAGATACTGAGAAGGCGTCATCGAATGCACAATCGCGCTTGTTCCCTGGCATTCATTCATTCATTCTGATCATCAGCTGTTGTCAAACACACGTGGGTGTGAAAAGAGGATTCTCTTCCTCAATAGTATGCAGCAAATTCTACTGGATGAAAAGCTGAAATTAGTATGACATCCGACTTTTTAAATTTCACGTTCTATAAAACTTTATTTTTTGCATACTCAAACTGCCTTCTATTTAGGATGCAAGTATGGATATTCAGACACGGCCCTTGTCTGTCTCCACCTGTCCCCATCCCCTCCTATCTCACTGATCTGCACCGTCCTTCCTCTCAGCCAGTGCCAGCCCAGCCTATTCTCATAGACTAGACGTAACATAGTAAACATAAATCCTGGACACTCAAATTACTATGATGTGTTACATTTGGTATGGTTACATAAGACAGATGGTTACTTAAGTCAAAAACAAAGTAGGGTGGGTGGTTGCTCAGGGTGGATGGGTTGGTGTATAACGCAAACTTATAGCAACCCAAAGGTTGCGGGTTTGAATCTCATCACAGACAACGTTTAGCATTTTAGCTAATTTGCAACTTTTCAACTACTTACTACTTTTTAGTTACTTTGCAGCTACTTAGCATGTTAGCTAACCATTCCCCTAACCCTTTTAGCTAACCCTTCCCCTAACCTTAACCCTTTTAGCTAACCATAACCCTTTAACCTAACTCCTAAACTTAACCCAACCTTAAACCCTAACCCTAACCCCTAGCCTACATAACGTTAGCCACCTAGCCAGAATTCATAACATATCATATGTTTAGCAAATTTGTAACATATTGCACATTTTGCAAATTCGTAACATATTGTACGTTTTGCAAATTCGTAACATATAATACAAATTGTAATTCGTAACATATCATACGAAACGGTTGACAGACATCCACAAATTAATACATACCATACGAAACGTAACATATCATACTAAATGGAGTGTCTCAGATTTACGAAATCCTCTGAAGCCAGGCTGGCTAGCCTCAAACAGATGTATTGCTCAGCCTCATCAGTGCTTTGGTGTTTCCAAGCCCTCCCCCCATCCCCTTCCTCCCACACACTCACTCACACACATGCATGCAGTCACATGTATGTATCCACTCCACACACACACATAATAACCATAGCATAAGCACATAATAGAGCACTCTCACCATGCATACTGCAATCAAGGCATTTGTAGGGAGAAGGGAGAGAGGGGAGATAGAGATTTGTGCACACATTTCTGTTTTCACTACCAACTACGGAACAATTCCCATAGATTTATCTACTGTGAGCGTTGTAAAGCAGAAAGAATAGTGCCGCGCCTCTTGGTTCCTGTATAATAGATAATACAATTACATATTACACAAACACTATTACACCATACAGACTTACAATCTCTCTCTCAAAAACACAAGCACAAAAAATGTGACATTTCCCACAAATACACACTCAAAAGAGCTTGTAAATCTGTTCTGGTTAATCTGCTTAGAGATTTACATCTCAGCACTGACAGGCATATTAAATACACTTCCTGGGTTGAATTAATGCCTGGAGAACTTCTAAATGTCAAAAACTAAAACAGAAGAAAGCACGACTTTCATTGCTCCTGATTTAAGAGGCATAACTGTAAATCAATTTAGCAAACATTTATTTATTTTATTTATTGGAAGCAGTAACTTCAATCAATGTACTCTTAACATTTCATGACTAGGATGACGAACATCTATTCAAAATACCTTCTGAAGTTTTATAATTGTATCAACATTAATGGTCTTTTTTTCAATTTCCTGAAAAGTTTCTGTTTCGGAGATAAGAGATTTTCATCAGGAAGTTACGATATCAAATTTGGTGTAATATGAAAGCTAAGAGTTTATAGTTTTGGGAAATTAAGGCATAGATACATTTTTCAACCATTATACAACTTAATACTTTGGAATAAGCAAATGTTTTTGATTTCTGGTCACACAGATGGGAAAGGGGTCTTAAAAAAGATTTACTAGAAAAAGTCTTAAAAGGTATTAGAAACAATAATGTTGGAGTAAAAACCTCCAACACCTGGCTTCTTGACCTGAGGGATTGTCTGAGACCAGCCACCTGGTCAGCTGATGAAACTGTGGGTTTGCATAACCAAAGAATTTCTGCATAAACTGTCAGAAACCGTCTCAGGGAAGCTCATCTGCGTGCTCGTCATCCACACCAGGGTCTTTACTTGACTGCAGTTTGGCTTCGTAACAGATTTCAGTGGGAAAATGTTCACCTTTGATGGCCACTGGCACACTGGAGAAGTGTACTCTTCACGGATGAATCCCGGTTCAACTGTAACAGGCAGATGGCAGACAGCATGTATTGCGTCATGTGGGCGAGCAATTTGCTGATGTCAATGTTGTGAACAGTGCCCCATGGTGTGCCCCATGGTGGCAGTGGGGTTATGGTTTGGGATGGCATAAGCTACGGACAACAAACATTTTAGCGATGGCAATTTTAATGCACAGAGATACTGTGAAGAGATCATGAGGCCCATTGTCATGCCATTCATCCGCCTCCATCACCTCATGTTTCAGCATGATATGTCCAGCCCTACATCCAGAAGCTGAAAATGTCCCAGTTCTTCCATGGCCTGCATACTCACCAGACATGTCACCCTTTGAGCATGTTTGGGATGCTCTGGATAGACATGTACATTTAACATTTAACATTTAAGTCATTTAGCAGACGCTCTTATCCAGAGCGACTTACAAATTGGTGCATTCACCTTATAATATCCAGTGGAACAACCACTTTACAATAGTGCATCTAAATCTTTTAAGGGGGGGGGTTAGAAGGATTACTGTACGACCGTGTGTTCTAGTTCCCGCCCATATCAAGCAACGTCGCACAGCCATTGAAGAGGAATGGGACAACATTCCATAGGCCGCAACAAACAACAGCCAAATCAACTCTATGCAAAGGAGATGTGTTGCGCTGCATGAGGCAAATGGTGGTCACAGATACTGACTGGTTAAGGTATCTGTGACCAACAGATGCATATCTGTATTCCCAGTCATGTGAAATCCATAGATTAGGGCCTAATTAATTTATTTCATTTTACTGATTTCCTTATGAATTTTAACTCAGTAAAATCTTTGAAATTGTAACATGTTGTGTTTAAATATTTTTTCAGTGTAGTTTTGCAGAAATAATTTGCCTTCTGTAAGTTGAAAAAATATTGCCTAGTGTCTTGTCATTCTGTTACCAAAACCCCCCCATATCTTTAAGATATTTTTATGAAACTTCACAGAAGTAACAAGTAAAGGTAGACCTACCAATTAGTTGCTGTGTTTTTACTGATAACAATTTAGTTTTTGAATTATTAAGTGATTAAAACGTGTCACTCTGTTACCAAATCGGTAACTGAGTGACAGAAAAATCAGTAACAGAATGAATGCAATTGAATTGGCCACAATGAGAAATCATAGTAGTCACAAACCACAGTCGCAGTAGAGAACAACACAGTACAGTACAGTAGAGAACAACACAGTACAGTACAGTAGAGCACAATAGAGTGCCGTACAGTAGAGTACAGTATAGTAAAGAAAAGTAGAGTATAGTTCAGTACAGTAGACTTGAATAGAGTTCAGTATAGTACAGTAGAGCACACATAAGTAGAGTACAGTAATGTATTATGCTCTACTGTACTGTCCAAACTTGTGAAACATAGACATCTATGAATTGTACAGATTTGGTCTTGTTAGGGGGCAGAGCTCATTAAAATAATAAAATGTGTAAAATAATATCCAAACTTGCAAAGGAGGATATTAAAATATTCTACCTTTGTGTACCTATATAGGATACATCATCATGAAGAGAAGGACATTAATAATCATGCATTTCTGTATAGTCAGAGAGGAAGAGGCGAAGTGAGAGGAGTTACATCACCCAAAATCTGTCCACGAAAATAAGACCACGAAGTGAGGAATTTTTTTATGGAGGTCAATGAAAGAGTGTCGAATTTGGTCCCGAAAAAAATGTATTGCTAATTTTCTACGTGAGGCTTATAGAGCGCAATAGTAATGGCATCTTTTTGTAGGCACTAACTCCGCCATGGTTCGTTGAACAAAGTCTATGGGGAAATGGTAAATGCTGAAAATAAGGTCTGTGGTAAACACAAGCTTAGGAGATCTTATACGTTTTGTTCTGAGATAATCTTCACTTTTTGTAAAATTTGAAGCATTTATATAATAAAAAAACACAACGCACATACATTCATAAATGTCATGTTAACTGACTGATACTGTCTCATAGAACAAAATGTATAATATCTCATAAGCCTGTGTTAACCATATCAGCGTTTATTCCAACACCCTATTCTTTCCCTATTCATTTTGCCAATAGGAATGGCTGAATGAACCAGAGGTATATCATTTACGGTTTTTAAGGAGTACAAGCTGGCAAGCTCTATTTGATCAAATTTACGTTTTGTAATGGTTAGGTTGTTACGAATGCACTGATATAAGTGGATGCACGTGGCATTTCGGTAACTTTGAAAATAACTTTTTTTTATATTGGAGTTGTGGCTGTCACACACGAATCTGCCCTCTCATTGGCTAGAATGGTCCCATCTGATCTTGCCTCTTCCCATCTGCCTTCCATCTTTGAGGACATGTATTTCCATTGTTAGATTGGTCACAATGTTTTCAATAAAATTGATAATCTTTGGTATAGTACAGATCATGTCATTCTTTTACTGCGGGGTTGATCCGCTCTACTTACTGTAATTCAATAACCAAAAGAGATTTGTTCAAACTCAAGGCATCATATCATAGCTGGCACCCCATTATTTCTGCAGACATCTTTGAATCTTAATTCAGAGTAGACATTTAACAGAGTTTTTGGAAAACATGGTCACATAAAAAACTGAGGGAGATTTTACTGTCCTTCTGGTATTAAAACTTGCCCAACAGTTAATGTCAAGGGCTGCAATAGAAGCAGATTGGTCTACCAGCCCATCACTGCTGATCTCTGACCCAGTGGGGACCACCCTGATTGGGTCTCCCATTTGGGGAACAATAAATTATACTACTGCTTTAACATCATCCCTTCCTCCCCTGTCTATCATATCACCTCCACCTTACCTGTCAACCTAGACCCACTTCAATTTGCTTACCGGCCCAATAGGTCCACAGATGATGCAATCGCCATAACACTGCACACTGCCCTATCCCATCTGGACAAGAGGAATACCTATGTAAGAATGCTGTTCGTTGACTATAGCTCAGCATTCAAAACCATAGTACCCTCCAAGCTCATCATTAAGCTAGAGGCCCTGGGTCTCAACCCCGCCCTGTGCAATTGGGTCCTGGACTTCCTGACGGGCCGTCCCCAGGTGGTGAAGGTAGGAAACAACATCTCCACTTCGCTGATCCTCAACACTGAGGCCCCACAAGGGTGCGTGCTCATCCCCCTCCTGTACTCCTTGTTCACCCATGACTGCGTGGCTATGCACACCTCCAACTCAATCATCAAGTTTGCAGATGACACTACAGTAGTGGGCTTGGTTTCCAAAACGACAAGACAGCCTACTGGGTGGAGGTGAGGTCGATCGGAGTGTGGTGTCAGGAAAACAACCTCTCACTCAACGTCAACAAAACAAAGGATATGATCGTGGGCTTCAGGAAACAGCAGAGGGAGCACCCCCCTATCCACATCGAGTGGACAGTAGTGGAGAAGGTGAAAAGTTTTAAATTAATCGGCGTACACATCACGAACAAACTGAAATGGTCCATCCTCACAGACAGTGTGGTGAAGAAGGTGCAACAGCACCTCTTCAACCTCAGGAGGCTGAAGAAATTTGACTTGTCACCTAAAACCCTCACAAACTTTTACAGATGCACAATTTAGAGGATTTTCACTAGTCACTTCAATAATGCCACTTTAATAATGTTTATATATCTTGCATTACTCATCTCATATGTATATAATGTATTTATACCATCTATTGCATCTTGCCTATGCCGCTCTGTCATTGCTCATCCATACATTTATATGTACAGTATATATTCTTATTCCATTCTTTTACTTAGATTTGTATGTATTAGGTAGTTGTTGTGGAATTGTTAGATTACGTTAGATATTGCTGCACTGTCGGAACTAGAAGCACAAGCATCTCGCTACACTCACAATAACATCTGCTAACCATGCGTATGTGACCAATACATTTTGATTTGATTTGTCTCATCACCATACTGAGGTCCCTAATGCCCTGTGACATGGCTATCCACCGTGGTTGTAACAGAGACATAGGGAGTCAGGAAGCAGGTGGTGAGTTTAATAGGAATGAACATGGAGTGAATACAAAAACAGGAGTACCGTCTAAACATGAAAACAGGAAACAATACTACCTAATGGGTGATACAACAGAGCGCTACATAAAGGGGAAGTAATCAGGGAGTGATAAAGTCCAGGTGTGCCTCATGATGGGGCGCAGGTGTGCGTAATGATGGGTTGCCAGGACCGGTGGTTAGTAGACCGGAGATGTCGAGTGCCGGAGCGGGGGAGAAGGAGTAGACGTGACAGTGGTCCATCTGGGCTGCATTAGAGCAGCAACACACACTGAGATCTGAAGCATGTGATGTGCACAGAAAGCCCTCTCTGCTCTAACAGAAACATCCCAATCTCCAGAGAACACTGCCTCAGATCAAAGGAATGTATGCCTCTCTCTCTCTGTGTGTGTGTGTGTGTGTGTGTGTGTGTGTGTGTGTGTGTGTGTGTGTGTGTGTGTGTGTGTGTGTGTGTGTGTGTGTGTGTGTGTGTGTGTGTGTGTGTGTGTGTGTGTGTGTGTGTGTGTGTGTGTGTGAGAGAAGAGAGAGGGAAAGGCTGGTGTAAATACAATACATGTGTGAGTGTGTGTGTTGCCTTGCTTAATCAGCATGCATCACAGAATATCTGTTTGCGATATCTCTCTACACTGCCTGGGAAAACCAATACGGTCACACTGTAACTTCAAACTGACACCCATATACATACACACTGTGTAACAAGCCCGAATAAGAATGAATTTAACGAACACAGAGACACTCAGCATAGTCAGGTCCTGTTGCATGTGAATGGGGCGCCCAGGTTCCGTGTCAAGGTTATCTGAGTCAAGTTTCTCTGTGCCCTTGCTGTAGAAGGGGACAAAGTGTTGTGCTGGTGGTAGGGTGGTAGACAGAGTGGAGTGTACTTGGGTTTAGGCTAGTGCAGGGATGGGCAAGTGACGAATGCAGAGGGGGATGTGGGGGAGGTTGGGCAGTCTGGGGTGACAGGTGACCGTGACAGGGGAAGTGACCCTCTAACCCAACAGTGCAGAAATGAGAGTGACTGTCATCTGCATTGAGCACAGCCACATGTCTACACTTAGCTGTCTCTAGTCTGGCTATAATCACTATGCCAATAAACACAAGTTTACCACTGCTGTGTTACGTGGTTATAATCAGCTTAAAGCGACAATCAACATGACCCAACCATCCTGTAATGAATGATCTGAGCTCCACATATTGTTGCATTATGGTTCTCTGAGGTATGTTATCATAGTTTTAGTTCCTAGCTCCATAATTTTTGGTTTTTGCTGTTATTACTGTAGCTACTGTATCACCTCCGCTATTGATGCAGTACCGTTCCTGGCAGGGAACATCCCATAGTTACATCATCAGGGGTCTTTATAGTAAAGCTACTTTCCCAACCCCATACCCCATACCCCATCCAGGCCCCACTGGCGACAGACAGGCATGTCTCTCTCTCGCTATTCTCTCTCTTCATTCTCTCTTTTGTGTTACTATAGCTTGGGCCCCATTGTGACATGGGCCTTGCTCCTGTAAAACTAATAATGATGGAGATTTGTGCAGGCTTAGCATTCTTTCCCCCTTTCAATGCAGGATACGGGAATGATGGGGGTTAGGGGGAGTTAGGGAGTGAGAAGGGTGAGGGTAATGTCCTAGTTTGAGAGGGAAAATGTTTTTTCACAGACAAGTGGCTCCTTCCCTGAAACACGCAACATGCTTTTATACTTTCTGGTTGACCGCCTACATCATCCTTTCAATATATAACCTTCTCAGGAATGCATAGTCAAGGCACTCCCAGGGACTTTCTTACAGTACAGGCGTGGCCAAAAGTTTTGAGAATGACACAAATATTAATTTCCACAAAGTGTGCTGCCTCAGTGTCTTTAGATATTTTTGTCAGATGTTACTATGGAATACTTAAATATAATTACAAGCATTTCATAAGTGTCAAAGGCTTTTATTGACAATTAAATGAAGTTAATGCAAAGAGTCAATATTTGCAGTGTTGACCCTTCTTTTTCAAGACCTCTGCAATCCGCCCTGGCATGCTGTCAATTAACTTCTGGGCCACATCCTGACTGATGGCAGCCCGTCAGAATTTGTGGGTTTTTGTTTGTCCACCGGCCTCTTGAGGATTGACCACAAGTTCTCAATGGGATGAAGGTTTTGGGAGTTTCCTGGCCATGGACCCAAAATATCAATGGTTTGTTCCCCGAGCCACTTAGTTATCACTTTTGCATTAAGGCAAGGTGCTCCATCATGCTAGAAAAGGCATTGTTCGTCACCAAACTGTTCCTGGATGGTTGGGAGAAGTTGCTCTCGGAGGATGTGTTGGTACCATTCTTTATTCATGGCTGTGTTCTTAGGCAAAATTGTGAGTGAGCCCACTCCCTTGGCTGAGAAGCAACCCCACACATGAATGGTCTCAGGATGCTTTACTGTTGGCATGACACAGGATTGATGGTAGCGCTCACCTTGTCTTCTCCGGACAAGCTTTTTTCCGGATGCCCCAAACAATCGGAAAGGGGATTCATCAGAGAAAATTACTTTACCCCAGTCCTCAGCAGTACCTTTTCAGAATATCAGTCTGTCCCTGATGTTTTTCCTGGAGTGAAGTGGCTTCTTTGCTGCCCTTCTTGACACCAGGCCATCCTCCAAAAGTCTTCGCCTCACTGTGCGTGCAGATGCACTCACACGTGCCTGCTGCCATTCCAGAGCAAGCTCTGTACTGGTGGTGCCCCGATCCCGCAGCTGAATCAACTTTAGGAGACGGTCCTGGTGCTTGCTGGACTTTCTTGGGCGCCCTGAAGCCTTCTTCACAACAATTGAACCGCTCTCCTTCAAGTTCTTGATGATCCGATAAATGGTTGCTTTAGGTGCAATCTTACTGGCAGCAATATCCTTGCCTGTGAAGCCCTTTTTGTGAAAAGCAATGATGACGGCACGTGTTTCCAAGCATAGTTGACAGAGGAAGAACAATGATTCCAAGCACTCCCCTCCTTTTGAAGCTTCCAGTCTGTTATTCGAACTCAATCAGCATGACAGAGTGATCTCCAGCCTTGTCCTTGTCAACACTCACACCTGTGTTAACGAGAGAATCACTGACATGATGTCAGCTGGTCCTTTTGTGGCAGGGCTGAAATGCAGTGGAAATGTTTTTGGGGGATTCAGTTCATTTGCATGGAAAAGACGGACTTTGCAATTAATTGCAATTCATCTGATCACTCTTCATAACATTCTGGAGTATATACAAATTGCCATCATACAAACTGAGGCAGCAGACTTTGTGAAAATTCATATTTGTGTCATTCTCAAAACTTTTGGCCACAACTGTATATCATGCATTTCCTATTTCCACAAATGAAACTCATTATGTAAAATGTATGCATACAACAATCATAACTGAATACAGGCATACATACACATTAACTCTAACATACAGTCCATACTGGAAATGTACTATATGCTGTCAGAATTAGCCCTCAATGTTTTTCCTACTCTCTTTACACATACAGTACATTCCCAAAGACAAATACTGTATACCCAAACTCAAGGATGGATGTCTCTCTCTCTCCATCTCTCTCTCTCTCTCTCTCTCTCTCTCTAGTTACAGACACATGGGGAAACAATATATCATTCTACACATCTTTCGGTCTTCTGTTCTCTCCCCTCCCTCCTTAGGGCTCCCTCCTCCCGCTCCCTCCCTCCCTCCTTCCCTCGCTCACTCATAGGCAGATGTGCTTGTCGTGCCAGCAGACTGATTTAACCCTCTCCTCAGAATAACTGATGCACAGACAGCTGCCTTTCACTTCCTCTCCTTGACTCCCCTAACTATTTCCCTCTTTCCTTTTCTCTCCACAGTAGCTCTATTCATTCTTTCTCCTCCTTTCCATTCCTCTTTCTGATTTTCCCTTGCAGTTTTCCCTGCTCAGACGGCTATAAAGACTTGTCCTGTAGCAGAGCTTGTGTAATCGCTGACTTCACAGGCATGAGAACAGGAGCCCCTGCCTCAACACCGGCCCAATAAGGAATACCAAGCACTGGACTGAACACCACAGCGTTGGAGGGAAGGACAAAACACAAGACATACAAAGAAAAACAGGCCACCTTTTCTAAACTCCAAGGAAGAAGGATACAATACAGAATACAAGGAGTGGCGGCAGAAGAGACAAAACAGTGTGAGGAGTACAGGAAGAGTTCAGCGTTAGACCATGCCTGGCTGTCATGTCCGGATACCGCTGGTGCTATGCATGCTGGTGCTGTCCTGTGGGTCAGGAGGCGCCCGGCGGATCAGGAAGAGAGGGCTTAACCAAAAGGTGGGGGTTAGTTAGAGCTGATATGAGTACCTACACTGTTGCTGCAGCAATGTGTGTGTGTGTGTGTGTGTGTGTGTGTGTGTGTGTGTGTGTGTGTGTGTGTGTGTGTGTGTGTGTGTGTGTGTGTGTGAGAGAGAGAGAGAGAGAGAAAGGCTGGTGTAAATACAATACATACTCTGTTTTAGCAGGGTGCAGAGGGGTGTAGTTTGAAGGTTTCACACTGAAAACAGTTTTGGAGCTGAGGTGAGAGGTGGGTGTTAACAGTGGTGTGACTATGTCTCTGTTGAAGAGCTCAGTAGAGGTGTGTATGTCTGAAGATAAACGTACTGAGTAATGTGCTTGAATTCTATAAAAAAAACTCTCACAAGATTACAAAATAGAAGGTACAGAGCAGGATGCGTGTGCGTGTGGTACGAGTGTATGTGTTTGTGTGAACCTGGTGTAAAGGATGTTAGGGTTATTGGGGCAGGAACTCAGTGGGCCTTAGCTCGTTAACTCAGCTCAGTGCAGGTTTGATTGATCATAGTTAACGAGGGCCGGTGCACTATGGTGCCCCCCTCTCTCTCTCTCTCCCTCTTTCTTTCTCTCGATCCCCTCCCTCACGACGGATGGCCAAACTGACATTCTTCAAGGACGCTGCTTCAAAGCCACTTTAATTGGAACATGCTGAGGTGGCCGTGACCTAATGCTTTATTCTCCTTCTCCCTCCAAGCCTTCCACCTCTTTCACTTCCATCACTCTCCATTCACAACTCCATGGCACCAGCATGTGCAACACCTGTTGCCTTCCCTTGCCTTTCTTTCTTTGTCTGAATAAGCCAGTAATGGTTGCAGGATGTTAGGTGAGCTTATCCGACTAGTTTAAATATGAGTTATCTTACCGTACAGTGGATGGCAGTCGGTTTCAGGTTTCAAGTTGTATTAGTCGTACAGTATGTACAGGATACACATGGTATACAACGTCCAACGAAATGGTTCCTTCTTGACAATGCATCAACAATAAGAAATAATAAAATATAAAAATATGAAGATAAAGTAAATGGTTCAGTAGAATATAATATTATAATAGAGGAAGGCACAATATATAGTCCATATTTACACGTGTATTGGGGAGGGTGGGGGGTCAGTATATAAACTGAGCAGTGTAATAAGTGTCTGGTAGCAGCAGTTGTGATGTGTGTGTAGCATGAATGTATGTATGTATGTCTCCGTGTGTCAGGAGGCGCCCGGCGGATCAGGAAGAGAGGGCTTAACCAAAAGGTGAGGGATAGTTAGAGCTGAAATGAGTACCTACACTGTTGCTGCAGCAGTGTGTGTATGTGTGTGTGTGTGTGTGTGTGTGCGTGCGTGCGTGCGTGTGTGGGCGTGTGCGTGTGCCCGCTATGGTGCGGAGAATCAGTGCAGGTGATCAGTCCAGTTCAAGTGTTCAGCAGTCTGATGGCTTGTTGATAGAAACTGTCTCTGAGCCTGTTTGTATCAGACCTCATCCTTTGATACCTTCTGCCCGATGGTAAGGGATCCAGAAGTGCTTGTCGGTCGAAGGAAATTATTGCCCGGACATTCTGAGCAAACAAATTCGAACAGGAACCAACAAGACGCGCACCCTCCTCAGTGCTGCAATCTTATCTTGTCCCCTCAGGTCAGTAGTCGTAGTGTAGTGCTGGCTCAGATTAGTCCAGAACTGGGGCACTGGGTCACCTCAGGTCAGTAGTCGTAGTGTAGTGCTGACTCAGATTAGTCCAGAACTGGGGCACTGGGTCAAATCCTTCTGGCACTTTGCTCCGCTGTAATTGCAGCTTAAACTGCAAAGTTCATAAGTGCCAAAGTTCTTGAGTGAGATGACTCAAATTAACTGGACTGTTTAATTAAATGATTTCATGTCATTGCCAGGCAGCCCCCAGTGACCCCTCTCCATTAGAGTGCCCACAGAGTGGTGTTTAATGGCTGAGGCAGGAACTCAGTATTGACTGCATGGACACCTTGTTGTCAGGCCATTTATAAGCTATTGTCAATATCATTGCCCTTGTCATTCAATCATCACACAGCTTTTGAAAGCCCTGGCATCGTATTCATGTAAACCCTTCCAGTGTGCTTAGTCTTAGCAATAGCAGCACTATGGTTTCATGAAGGCTGTGTGAGAAGTGGAGGAGTGACAGACAGTCATGCAGAAGACTGACCACAGAGAAACAGAGCATGGCCATTGTCACAGAGGGGCTCCTGTGTGAGAGCAGCAGACAGAGGGAGGGGAGAGATGGGAGAGGTGCAGGAGGCAGAGGGGCACAGGGTGCAGCTCTCTTTCTCCCTACAGACCAGCAAAGTAGAATGAGCAGTTCGCCAGCACAGCCGGCCAGCACAGCCGGCCAGCACAGCCAGAAACATGCAAACATTCTGCTAGCGTGGGGAGAGCATTTCAATAACCACAGCTGCCACTGCTTAGACAGCACCCAGAGAATGTTGATGCAAATTTTGGAGTAACACTCCTGTTATTGTGTCCCATCCAGGGGGATATAGTCTACTTCTGACATGTGTCTGGGCATGTTCATGAAGTTCTGAACTGTACTAAATCTGTACAGTTCCATTCATTTCCCTCGATGGGGACAGGCTTTTGTCAGGCTCTGAAATTAGATTGGCCCTGTAGATGCTCAGAAAATCCTTGGCCTTCCTGTTCTGTTTGTGCTCTGGGCCGTCTGCCTTGGCCTCTCTCAGCATTTTATGTCCTCCCCAGGTGATTCTCACACCTCTGTTTACCATCTCACAGCTACAGCTCTTTATCCATGGTAGCTATAAGGGAATGAATCCCATGGAATTGGGCTGTCTGTGTGCTAAAACGTCAGAACGAACCGAATTGGAACAGGCATCCTAACTTTGCACATTCCAGCATTGTGGCCAAGTTCATTTACAGTATAGGCTATTCCAAGATGGCTGGACTCAATATAGCAGATAATCCCTCTATTGTAGCCAGTAAATACCACTCTGTCTATGAGTAGGACAAAAATCTAAAATATTCGTAACAAATACAAAACATATGGCCTTGCCATATAGTAATATATTGGAAGAAATATTCTGGAAGAAATCCACGGGAGGTAAGGTATGTTTTATACTTGGTTTGAGTATACTGCTGGGTAGGTCATAGTTAATACACTTAGCCCACTGGCAGAGGTGGTCAGGTGATGTGGACTTTGATAGGCATTCTGAACGTTAATCCCAGTCAGATGATGTGAGCATGGTCTGGACATTACTGTACACCCTCAACTAGATTCAGCCGCAGGCCGATTTTTTCATGAGTGGATGGGTCAGGAACATAGCTACAATTAATTTATAGACTGCAAATTGACTGCAAGAAGCCCAAACAGATATAATATCTGACTAAAACATAATTTCACCACCTCCCCAGCATTTGTCTGGCTACACTCCATCTCTTTATAGACTAAGGTCAGACCCTGCCAGCTGTCAATCAGAGTCGGTGCAGGAAATGAACTAAGTGCCCAGGGGCCACAGAAAGTCTAGAGCAAGGCTGGTCTAGAGACCTTTCACGGCACAGGAGAACTCTGCATGAAAGAGGCTGGATAATGCATGCAGTTGTATTACATGAGAAAGGAGGCTGGATAATACATGTAGTTAGTTGTATTACATGAGAAAGGAGGCTGGATAATACATGTAGTTAGTTGTATCACATGAGAAAGGAGGCTGGATAATACATGTAGTTAGTTGTATTACATGAGAAAGGAGGCTGGATAATGCATGTAGTTGTATTACATGAGAAAGGAGGCTGGAGAATACATGTAGTTGTATTACATGAGAAAGGAGGCTGGAGAATACATGTAGTTGTATTACATGAGAAAGGAGGCTGGATAATACATGTAGTTGTATTACATGAGAAAGGAGGAGATACCGATCCAAATAGCATGGCCATAAGTATGACTAGCATGAAATAATCAGTGCAATCCATTTGAGCTGTATGACAGTATCACATTACACATAGTCACTGGAGAGGCTGAGGTGTGCTCCGGAGCCGGATCAGGAAGTGTCAGATCTAAGAACTAGATACAATACAGACCTCAATGGCCTGATCCCAGTTTACATCGCAGTCTGGAGCCAAATTTGGTTTCTGATTGCTTTAGACCACAGCTGTAGCGCTCAGCTTTGAAATCCCTGCTCTGGAAGACAAAGCTCCCAGTAAACACCGGTATAACAGGGCTGCCGGCATCTCTGTGGCCCAACAGGAAGATACCAATAAACAATAAATAAACAATGTGGGACTGAACATCAAACAGACACACGCAGCACGGCACAGTGCATCACAGGGTAGGGCAGCTTGGCACTCAGACAGACAGACTAATAGACTGACAGACTGGATCCAGACACTACTTCCTCTGGTACTGAGATCTGAGGGGAAACGATGGGAACTGAGCATATAATGAACCATGGTCACTGTAACTCACATTATCCATTCACAGAGATAATCAGTCTCATTCTTGTACTTTGAACCTGGAGTTGCATTTGTAAAGATATAGGATGACATGAGGATAAAAGTGAATGGCCTACTTTGCGTCCCATAATTATGTGTTTATAGGATTAGAATCATTTTGTAGACAACAGCATTATGACATTTGATTGGCTTCTCTTTGACTTTTCCACTGGTTTTGAGATACTATAGGTTAGGTTAATATGACTAGGCCTAGAAACTCTCAGGAGACAGACAGTCAGAAGATCTGAGAGATGCCTGTTCCAATCTGGCCAACGTAGACCATGTCTGCTAAAAGCACAAATTCTCAGAATGAAGAGAACCCTGATGAAGTCAAGAGCACAAAAGATTAACTTTAAGGAAGGTGAATCACTGTAAAGTACATAAACAATCTGGAAGTGGTCCTAAGACGTAGTCAATTGGCGTCAAATCAAGATCAATACCCTAACCAAGGCACAGCCTGAGGACGCACTGTGGTCACACTGACAGGGAGGGCCAGAAAGTAGTGCCCCTATGTGTTGCCACGCCAACGCCACAAGTTGATTCAGTCACTGAGCTGTGGTGAGAACCAGCACCCCACCCACCATGCTGGCAGCTGATGAAGCAAACGATTTGTGTGTTTATTACAAATACGCATTCTGTGTGTCACAAACACCCATACCAAACATTTGCTTTCATTTTTACGGTTGATTTGGAAGAGCAGTTGCTTAGTCTGCCATATAAACAGTGCAGTTTTAACAATTCTGTGCAGTCTGCAAGCGCATTAACTACTTAGTGAGAGGGCATCCACTTCGTGAGCAGCAGGATGCACACCTGAATTTACAGTCTCTGCTATGGAGCTCCATGCTATAGATGAGCTTTGGTTCTCTCTTGGCCAGACAATGCGGAACATTTGCATTCTGATTAACTACTCCTTGATGAAGGATGATAGAGGAGAGGAATTTGTATTGGCAGCGTGAGCCTCCCAGATTGAGTCTGGTTGGCACCGTACAATACTTCAACTGCAACTGGAAACCTGACCTCACTGGATCTGCTGATGGGCCAGAGCAGCTCCTCTGTGAAATAACACTAGAAAATAGGAAAGTGGTGTGGTTAAATGCACATCACATACAGTGACCACAAACCTAAATAAACCTACGCTTGACCTATGACCTCCTCCAGAGCTCACAGGAAGTGCAGCCTCTAATGGGCGAAGTTCAGCACATGGGTGCATGGAAATAGTTGTAGCTTATTGAACCAAGCAAAGCAGTAAGCACAGTCATGGCTGTATTACAGATCTGATTATGTAAGTGTTTCACAAGCTCTTTACAAGCAATCACAGACCACCACTGTTCAGGAGAGGGGGAGAATGTGTGTGGCTTTGAGGCACAATCACAGACCACCACAGTTCAGGAGAGGTGGAGAATGTGTGTGGGTTTGAGACACAATCACAGACCACCACTGTTCAGGAGAGGGGGAGAATGTGTGTGGGTTTGAGGCACAATCACAGACCACCACAGTTCAGGAGAGGTGGAGAATGTGTGTGGGTTTGAGACACAATCACAGACCACCACTGTTCAGGAGAGGGGGAGAATGTGTGTGGGTTTGAGGCACAATCACAGACCACCACTGTTCAGGAGAGGTGGAGAATGTGTGTGGGTTTGAGGCACAATCACAGACCACCACTGTTCAGGAGAGGGGGAGAATGTGTGTGGGTTTGAGGCACAATCACAGACCACCACTGTTCAGGAGAGGTGGAGAATGTGTGTGGATTTGAGGCACAATCACAGATCACCACTGTTCAGGAGAGGTGGAGAATGCGTGTAGGTTTGAGGCAGGCAGGACCTCCTTGACCTCCTCCTTAAAGCTCCGCCTTATCTCAGCTCACTGGTCACAATAACAACACTCACCCGTAGCACACGCTCCAGCAGGTATATCTCACTGGTCATCCCCAAAGCCAACACCTCCTTTGGCCGACCTTTCCTTCAACTTCTCTGCTGCCAATGACTGGAACGAATTGCAAAAATCGCTGAAGCTGGAGACTTATATTTCCCTCACTAACTTTAAACATCAGCTATCTGAGCAGCTAACCGATCGCTGCAGCTGTACATAGCCCATCTGTAAATAGCCCACCCAATCTACCTACCTCATCCCCATATTGTTATTTACTTTTCTGCTCTTTTGCACACCAGTACTTCTACTTGCACATCATCATCTGCTCATCTATCACTCCAGTGTTAATTTGCTGAACTGTAATTACTTTGCCACTATGGCCTATTTATTGCCTTACCTCCTCACGCCATTTGCACACACTGTATATAGACTTTCTTTTTTTTCTATTGTTTTATTGACTATACGCTTGTTTATTCCATTCCATTCTGTTGTTTGTGTCGCACTGCTTTGCTTTATCTTGGCCAGGTCGCAGTTGTAAATGAGAACTTGTTCTCAACTAGCCTACCTGGTTAAATAAAGGTGAAATAAATAAAAAATATATATTTTAAAAAATTGACAGTGTATCACATATGGAGATCTCTGGCTCATGTTCACAGCCCTATTTCCCTCCTTATTGAATTACTCTTCAATTCTTCATCCCCCCACATGTTGAGTACTGACAGGCACGACAGCTACATAACACTGAAAACATAACAAATAGAAGAAGCTGATGGAAAAAGTTGCAACAAGTATGTTACAAAAATCAGTTACTGCCACCTGCTGGTCAAAAGGATAGTACAAGTACACTTACCATTATTTATCTTTGTAGGCCTACTGTAGCTATTATGTTGGAAATGATCCAGGTCTCTTTATATTTCAGTCTCAGGATAATAGATCGCAAATTTCTGTGCAAACAATAAAGTAATTATCTTATCTCCTCTCAGGACTATGAGTATCCGAACCAGCAGTCCCAGTCCACCCAGCACCAAAAGAACGACCGCTGCCCACCCCCACCTCAGATGCTGCCGGAGCGGGCCTGCGAGGTGCCCGGCTGCCGCTCTGACTCAGAGTGTGAGCGCCACAAACGCTGCTGTTACAACGGCTGCATCTACGCCTGTCTGGAATCAGTGCAGCCACCACCAGGTAAGCACCATAGATCTAGTATACAGTACACAAAACCATACTTATCAACCCATTTGACAACACACATGGTCATATATAGCGTGAGCATGGTTCTAACCATTGGCACAAGGATATGCAGTAAAGTACTGAAGATATAATTAGGATCAAACTTTCCAATGACGCGTGTTTGTGTTGATCAGTGCTGGACTGGCTGGTTCAACCCAAGCCTCGGTGGCTGGGAGGGAATGGCTGGCTTCTAGACGGTCCAGAGGAGGTACTGCAGGGTGAGTAGCCTGGAACCATTAAACCCACCTGAACTCTACATCATCAGTATGTGTATTTAGTTGACCTCTGACCTGTGTGCCACCTTCCCTCTAGCGGAGGCATGCAGCACCACAGAGGATGGGGACGAGCCCCTTCACTGTCCCACCGGCTACGAGTGCCACATCATCAACCAAGGAAACCCCGCTGTTGGCATCCCCAACAGAGGACAGTGCATCAAGTCACGTGGTAACTCTGGTAAGGTCAGATTCAGTCAACACTCATTCGATGGAGTTCTAACTGCCATAAACTAACTGGAGGTGCTCTTTCTCTTCCAGATGGACGTCCCATGAGGCAAAAGTCCTACAAGGACTATAAGGATTACTTGGGTAGGTGTGATGATCAACTGTCCTGTATACTCAATCATTATACTGCATTTGGATCAACTACTGGGGTCTCTTTCACACGCCTGTCATTTCTCCACCATAGGAACTGGAAGCAGCTCTAATAATGCTGTGGCCTATGAGAAACACCAGCACAAACATCTGGGATGAGGTAGGTCTTACTGGGATAGAAAACTAGATCTAGATGGCATTTAGAAAAACAAAGGGACAGAATATAGCCTATATTATTTTGTATTTATTTTGTTTTTTTAGGGGTAGCCTATATTATATAGCCTATATTATTTGCGAGGGCTGAGAATTACCAGGGACCTCACTATATGATATCACGATATTTAGGTGCCAATAAAATATGTATTACGATTTGATGTTCCAAAGATATTGCTCTCCATATGTCTGCTGCAGAGAGACTAGAGAGAGCATAAGTGCATTTGCTTTGATCAGTCATGGAAATAAAAGTGCTGAAAACATGTTGGCTCACTATTTTAAAAGATGGAGAAGAAGCTATAGGGTGAAAAATACAAGCATTTTGGCACAGGTACAGACGATTTAGCGGCAGCTAAAAATATATATTGTCCCAAATAATATTGCTCTACGTAACAGTATCGATTTTCCCCTCATCAAAATGTTTTTCCTATGCCAGAGCTATCAAAGAAAAATCTAACAAGCTACAATCATTTCTGACAAAAAGTATTTGATCCCCTGCTGATTTTGTACGTTTGCCCACTGACAAAGAAATGATCAGTCTATAATTTTAATGGTAGGTTTATTTGAACAGTGAGAGACAGAATAAAAAATAAAAAAACGCATGTCAAAAATGTTATGAATTGATTTGCATTTTAATGGAGGGAAATAAGTATTTGACCCCCTCTCAATCAGAAAGATTTCTGGCTCTCAGGTGTCTTTTAGACAGGTAACGAGCTGAGATTAGGAGCACACTCTTAAAGGGAGTGCTCCTAATCTCAGCTTGTTACCTGTATAAAAGACACCTGCCCACAGATGCAATCAATCAGATTCCAAACTCTCCACCATGGCCAAGACCAAAGAGCTATCCAAGGATGTCAGGGACAAGATTGTAGACCTACACAAGGCTGGAATGGGCTACAAGACCATCGCCAAGCAGCTTGGTCAGAAGGTGACAACAGTTGGTGCGATTGTTCGCAAATGGAAGAAACACAAAAGAACTGTCAATCTCCCTCGGCCTGGGGCTCCATGCAAGATCTCACCTCGTGGAGTTGCAATGATCATGAGAATGGTGAGGAATCAGCCCAGAACTACACGGGAGGATCTTGTCAATGATCTCAAGGCAGCTGGGACCATAGTCACCAAGAAAACAAATTGGTAACACACTACGCCGTGAAGGACTGAAATCCTGCAGCGCCCGCAAGGTCCCCCTGCTCAAGAAAGCACATATACATGCCCGTCTGAAGTTTGCCAATGAACATCTGAATGATTCAGAGGACAACTGGGTGAAAGCATTGTGGTCAGATGAGACCAAAATGGAGCTCTTTGGCATCAACTCAACTCGCCGTGTTTGGAGAAGGAGGAATGCTGCCTATGACCCCATGAACACCATCTCCACCGTCAAACATGGAGGTGGAAACATTATGCTTTGGGGGTGTTTTTCTGCTAAGGGGACAGGACAACTTCACCGCATCAAAGGGACGATGGACGGGGCCATGTATCGTCAAATCTTGGGTGAGAACCTCCTTCCCTCAGCCAGGGCATTGAAAATGGGTTGTGGATGGGTATTCCAGCATGACAATGACCCCAAACACACAGCCAAGGCAACAAAGGAGTGGCTCAAGAAGAAGCACATTAAGGTCCTGGAGTGGCCTAGCCAGTCTCCAGACCTTAATCCCATAGAAAATCTGTGGAGGGAGCTGAAGGTTCGAGTTGCCAAACGTCAGCCTTGAAACCTTAATGACTTGGAGAAGATCTGCAAAGAGGAGTGGGACAAAATCCCTCCTGAGATGTGTGCAAACCTGGTGGCCAACTACAAGAAACGCCTGACCTCTGATTGCCAACAAGGGTTTTGCCACCAAGTACTAAGTCATGTTTTGCAGAGGGGTCAAATACTTATTTCCCTCATTAAAATGCAAATCAATTTATAACATTTTTGACATGCGTTTTTCTGGATTTTTTTGTTGTTATTCTGTCTCTCACTGTTCAAATAAACCTACCATTAAAATTATAGACTGATCATTTCTTTGTCAGTGGGCAAATGTACAAAATCAGCAGGGGATCAAATACTTTTTTCCCCTCACTGTAAATGCTGATACTCATCACAACAGATCAATGTCTTTCTCGTATCCCTCCTTAGAGCATCGGATACCTCTCCACAGAACCTCAGCTATCAGAGCCCAGATACCAAACCTCTCATCAACAGAACACAACCAAACCAGACCTGGTAACCTCACGGTGCGTTACATCTCATGTCTGGCCTGGGAAAAGGATGAAAACAAGCCTACATTTCCTACCTCTTCTCTAGCTGGTATACTCAATTTTGTTGTAATAATGGTCCAGGCAGGGTTAACCCACTACTTTGAGAGATTTACACACACACACACAAAACGTGTTGTGATTTAGTCATGGGTTAGGAATAATGGCATTATGGTTGAAACAGAAAGGTATAAGACACAGTAAACATCGAAGCACTTTTCTTTCCATCTCAAACTGGGAAATAAAACATGCCATTATTCTATACACTAAGTAGATCCACTGCAAAACACTCCACAACCAGACACACACCTGCCACCTAGGCAGACCAACGCTGATCTTTCTCCCACTAATAAGTATTTTCACCAATCAGATCAGCTCTGAAAAATATCTGTGAAAAGAAATGTGATTGCTCAAAACTAGTGGAAAAAATATCAAAATTGGGCTGCCTGTGTAAACCCAGCCATTGAATCCTAACCTGAGGCCCATTGAGGGCTGGTCAATAGGAAATAAGAACCATGTGCTGCTGTTGGCCCGCTCACCTTCAGGCGAGCAGGATGAAGGTCCCATAAACACACAGGATTTATGGCTATCAGACTGAAACCCAGAAACCGATCCAGAAACAGCTGGTGGTCAACCAGAACCACAAACAGACTCCATACATTCATGTAATAACTTCACAACAGCCCTCCACTCTACTGACAGCTTGAACAAAGCCTGTCTGTCTATCATAGTGGGAGAGCAATCTAGGCCTTACACCAATGATCACATCATTTATCAGAACATCGGAGAGTTCAAACTAGCAAAAGTGAATCAAATTGATCCTGTTCCATACAGTATTTTCACAAAAATGTGCTTTAGTATAATAAAAAGTGAGTGTTTAGGAGTCCACGTCAAGTATCCATGTCTGTATTTGAGTACTATATGAAATGGTGCTCAGTTTCAAGGCTGCCTCTTCTAACAGGAGAATAAGCTGGTCTACACACAAAGACTGAATTCCACAATTAATAAGCTAGAGGTATGAACAAGATGTAACTCTGAGTGAAACAGTGATATCCAAATGTTGTCAAACTGGTGCTGTAATGTTGCTTTGTGTATTCTAAATAAACTTTGTTTGAGGTATGCTCAGGTATTTACATGAATGTACAGACCTAAATAACTGAGAAACGTTACACTAAAACCTAACCATTAACACAAAAGCACAATTTACCATTCTTGCTAACTTTAGGTGACTACCTTGGGGTAGATGACAAAACAGTCTGTACATTACAGTAAATATTTTATTTATTAATGTATCAGTCTTTACAAAGCATGGGTCAGGGGTGAAGACACAGGCTGTGTTCCGATTCCCTCCCCTGCTACCTGAAATGGCATTCTTTTAAAATCCAATGAATGTATGTCCACCTCAGGGAGAAGGGTAGAGAATTGAAGTGCAGCCACAGACACACATAAAAACACACTTCTCCTCCATGTTTATGTGGCAAACTTTTTCTGTCGGACTGGAGCGGGCAGCTGAGATGTGATGGCCAGGAGAGGGCGCTCCACCACCACCAGAGACTGGTCATCCAACAGGCTCACACACAACAGGTCCTACACAGGACATATCATAGGAACAGACACATGAATAAAACATACTGATTTGACCCGTTATATTTACAGGATTTAAACATCACTGTATATAGGGTATATCCAACAGAATCCTGATATTGTCCCAGTTTGGGTTTGGGTTCTACCTGGCCAAAAAGAAGAGACTCTCACCTGGAAGGTTTTGCATATTTTGAAAGCATGGAGGTGACTGGGCCTCTCCTGCTCTGATAGGCTCCTGAGGGTGATCTGATTGTAAAACTGGGTCTTCTGGTCAGGGAGGGGCTGAGGGGGAGAGAAGGGGACAGTGTTAATCTCACAGGCCACTTACAGCAGGTGTATTCTAAATGTTACATTCAATATGATCCATACTAGGCCACTAACACCAATAAGGCCATTATGACAAGGATTGATGAATAAACACTTGAAAGAAAAACAAAAAGGAGGATGCCTTAGGGAAATGCAGGTTTCTTACCAGACTTTGGTCGATTATGCAGAACATGTGCATGTCGTGCAGGACAACTTGATTTGGGTTTTTCTGGTTGAAGGTCACGTGGGTGACGGGTGTGTCCCGGTCCAACCACACGTTGTGAAGCCCCTGCTTCTGCAGCTTTCGGCTCCAGTCTGTGTACTGCTTCTCCACTATAGAGTACTCAAATAACTACAGACATACACCACAGAACAGTCAGCATAACTACACGTGTCAAGAGTACTAAACCATAAACCTACAGGGGAAATAACAATTTCAACAAGATGAATCCTGTAAAAAAGGTATAATTGAGAGATACTAATATCTACAACTGCAGTGGCAGTATGAGAGGTGGCAGTATGAGAGGTGGCATGGTGTTTACCTGTTGGTCAGCGTGCACCATGGTCAGGTTGTTGGTGGTGGGGTGGATCCCCATGGCACTGGGACAGGAACCATAAACAGGTACTATACAATGGAGCTGGAACACAAGAACAGGGCCATGAGAGGCTGTCATCGGTAGCAGATTATACAACTTTTACAATGTTACTTGTAGTCTAACAAGCAGCTGTAGAGCCTGGCTGGATCAGCGGATAACCCATTGTTATGACGTTGGCCTGTGGGTAAGGTTTATGACCCCCCCCCCCCCCATAAATACCTTTCTCCCTTCCCCTCTCTGAATCTACTGAAGGACTTGAATAGCCTGTGTTAAATATAGAGAGTCTGGGAACATCAAACAAATGGGGAAAGGTACCACATATTTTGTTAATAAAACCAGTTGGAAATATGCTTGGGAACGTAATGAGTATGCATGTCAGTTCGGTTGTCATCTGAGACATTATGACTGATGACAGGACGACATAAACTGTACCTGAGAAAAGTATACGCCCTCTAGTTATCAGAGTCACATGGAATTGTTATGCAATTGAAATGTTTGATATTGAAAATGTTTGTTAGGAGATGAAATGTAATTTTAGCTTCCGAATGAGAGATTTGGGTTTTCATAAGGAAAGTGCCCTGCTCGATCAGTGGCCCAACCCTGTGAAGAGACAGGGGTTATAAACGATGAAACACCTCCCTCCCCCTCTCCACTATATAAGCCTTTGACGAAAAGATAACCAGTGGTTCCAGTACGGGAGGTCTGCAGCCTCTACGTTAGAAGGACACACATGTCAAGAACAGAACTAAGCCAACCTCGGCGTGAGCTTTGGAGGCGAATGGTATGAACTTTGAGCTTATTCACTACAGAAGTGCTACTTCCTAGCCGTTGAGTTAGCAGCGGCCGCTGCTTACGTGGGCTAGGAAAGGACGGATGACGGATCCAGTCTAACAACCAGACGAAGATACCACCACGTATCCAATTGACCACCATTGACATTCTTCCGAAAACAGGGAGATCTGTTGGCCAACCCGGCCAGCATCTACGACCAATCTACCGAAGCGCAGCTCAGAGTAAATATTTATTGCATTTTCCTTTTCCAAATGGGCGGTAATTTAGAATGCATAAGATAATGTATTTACGATAGCATAGCTGCTGTTTCTGTGTTCCTAAATCTTCCCGCTCTTTCATTCAAGCCCAACCCCCTTTCCTTTGTGTAACCAGCTTTCATACAGGTTCCGTTCACCAGGGGTGAATTCTGTATGACATCATTGTATTCTGTGTATTTGTAATTCTGTGTGATTAGTTAGGTATTTAGTAAATAAATAATTAAACCCAATTTTGTATTGCTGATTCAACTTGTTAGCCAGGGTTCGTGAAGATAGCCAAGAATTTACAACTTTCATTATGAGACTGAAAATAAGACAAGGGTTAATATTGACTGCTATCGAGGTAAAATATTACAAAGTATTTTAAGAGTTTATTCGGAAGATAACGGCTCTATAAATGTTCTTCCGTGGTGCCCCGACTTTCTAGTTAATTACATTTACATGATTAGCTTAATCAGGTAATATTAATTACAGAGAAATCATTTTATAAGTTAGCATGTCATATCACTTAATCCGGCATAGCCAAAGACACGACACGACACCACCCACCTTTAGTTTCTGTAGATTGTAGACGTGGATCTCACAGTCACTATTTGCGGCCGCCAGCCACTTCCCATCTACACTGGTCGTCATTAGGTGAATGGGCTGTCTGGACCCTGGAGAAGGAAACGTCACAGAGTGAGACCATGCTGCCACAATCAGAGTTTAGAATTGGAATTATACAAAAGAAAGCTATGGTTTTTCAGTGAAGAACAACCAAATTGAGGTGACATATCGGAGGATCCACTGACCTGACTTGGGCTTGAGGGTGTGCACATACTTGCACTCAGACTGGGTAAGAGCAATAACGAGGACAGATGATTGGCTGGAGGCAGCAAACATCTTGGAGGAGTCCGAGGAGAAGCAGAGCTGGTGTGCAGAGCGCAGAACCTTTGGGAGTTTGGATACCTGGGAGGGGGTGACAAGTGAGGTAGTTCAAATATATTCAAAAATATATATATATTGCTGGCTACACTATATATACACACAAAGGTATGTGGACACCCCATCAAATCAGTGGATTCGGCTACTTCAGCCACACCCGTTGCTGACAAGTGTATAAAATCGAGCACACAGCCATACAATCGCCATAGACAAACATGGCAGTAGAATGGCCTTACTGAAGAGCTCAGTGATTTTCAACGTGGCACTGTCATAGGATGCCAAGTCCGTTTGTCAAATTTCTGTCCTTCTAGAGATGTCCCTGTCAACTGTAAGTGCTGTTACTGTGAAGTGGAAATGTTTAGGAGCAACAACGGCTCAGCCGTGAAGTGGTAGGCCACACAAGCTCACAAAAAAGGACCCCCTCCCCAACCCCCGAGTGCTGAAGCGCGTAAAATGTGTCTGTCCTCGGTTGCAACACTCACTACCGAGTTCTAAACTGCCTTTGGAAGCAACTTCAGCACAAGAACTGTGTCAATAGCTTATCATAGCCAAGCAACCACACACTCCTAAGATCACCATGCGCAATGCCAAGCGTCGGCTGGAGTGGTGTAAAACTGTGGAAACGCGTTCTCTGGAGTGATGAATAATAGTTCACCATCTGGCAGTCCAACGGACGAATCTCAGGAGAACGCTACCTGCCTGAATGCATAGTGCCAACTGTAAAGTTTGGTGGAGGATGAATAATGGTCTAATTGTTTTTCTGTTTTTCATTGTTCGGACTAGGCCCATTAGTTCCAATGAAGGGAAATCTTAATGCTACAGCATAGAATGACATTCTAGACAATTCTGTGCTTCCAACTTTGTGGCAACAGTTTGGGGAAGGCCCTTTCCTGTTTCACCATGGCAATGCAACCATGAACAAAGTGAGGTCCATAAAGAAATAGTTTTTCGAAGTGGAAGAACTGACCTCAACACCATCGAACACCTTTGGGATGAATTAATAATGGCATAGAAATAATGTCTGGTCCATTGGAATGATTGCAAATATCACCGCCCCTTGGAAAACTGAACACAATCCATGATCAGATTCCACAAGCTCAAATGACAATCAACAAGAACAGGATTTTATGAATTAGTCAAACAATGAGAAATCAAATCTGTAATGTTGACTTTAGATCACAATCGAGGAAATCAGTTCATAACCAGAGATCAAATAGTAGAAGAAATATCTCAATATATGAATACATTTTGTTGTCATTGCCACTACTGCCAGAGCAACACGCATGATACAGTAGAGGCGAGGAAGCTGACTTTATCCACATTCAGGATTTGGTAATACCTTGGTAATACTGATGTTATTATTGTCCGTCTGCAGCCTGTAGATACGCATGCAGGACACGGTGGAATAGGCTAGCCATCCTCCACAGGAGGACAGGGCACTGCAGCAGATATGATCTTCACCCTGGGGGCAAAGGTCACAACAAAACTACAGTTAAACAGCATTGCTTTAACATTATAAACTCAGCAAAAAAAGAAACGTCCTCTTTTCAGGACCCTGTCTTTCAAAGATAACTTGTAAAAATCAAAATAACTTCACAGCTCTTCATTGTAAAGGGTTTAAACACTGTTTCCCATGCTTCTTCAATGAACCACAAACAAATAAATGAACATGCACCTGTGGAACAGTCGTTAAGACACTAACAGCTTACAGACGGTAGGCAATTAAGATCACAGTTATGAATCCTTAGGACACTAAAGAGGCCTTTCTGACTATGAAAAACACCAAAAGAAAGATGTTTAGGGTCCCTGCTCATCTGCGTGAAGGTGCCTTAGGCATGCTGCAAGGAGGCAGAGGACTGCAGATATGGCCAGGGCAATAAATTGCAATGTCTGTACTGTGAGACGCCTAAGACAGCACTACAGGGAGACAGGACAGACAGCTGATCGTCCTCGCAGTGGCAGACCACGTGTAACACCTGCAGAGGATCGGTACATCCGAACATCACACCTGCAGGACAGGTACAGGATGGCAACAACAACTGCCCGAGTTACACCAGGAACGCACAATCCCTCCATCAGTGCTCAGACTGTCCGCAATAGGCTGAGAGAGGCTGGACTGAGGGCTTGTAGGCCTGTTGTAAGGCAGGTCCTCACCAGACATCACAGGCAACAACGTTGCCTATGGGCACAAACCCACCATCACTGGACTGGCAAAAAGTGCTCTTCACTGACGAGTCTTGGTTTTGTCTCACCAGGGGTGATCGTCGAAGGAATGAGCGTTACACCGAGGCCTGTAGTCTGGAGCGAGATCGATTTGGAGGTGGAGGGTCCGTCATGGTCTGGGGCGGTGTGTCACAGCATCATCTGACTGAGCTTGTTGTCATTGCAGGCAATCTCAATACTGTGCATTACATCCTCCTCCCTCATGTGGTACCCTTCCTGCAGGCTCATCCTGAAATGACCCTCCAGCATGACTATGCCACCAGCCATACTGCTCGTTCTGTGCGTGATTTCCTGCAAGACAGGAATGTCAGTGTTCTGCCATGGCCAGCGAAGAGCCCGGATCTCAATCCCATTGAGCACGTCTGGGACCTGTTGGATCAGAGGGTGAGGGCTAGGGCCATTCCCCCCAGAAATGTCCGGGAACTTGCAGGTGCCTTGGTGGAAGAGTGGGGTAACATCTCACAGCAAGAACTGGCAAATCTGGTGCAGTCCATGAGGAGGAGATGCATTGCAGTACTTAATGCAGCTGGTGGCCACACCAGATACTGACTGTTACTTTTGATTTTGACCCCCCCTTTGTTCAGGGACACATTATTAAATTTATGTTAGTCACATGTCTGTGAAACTGGTTCAGTTTATGTCTCAGTTAATGAATCTTATGTTCATACAAATATTTACAAGTTAAGTTTGCTGAAAATAAACGCAGTTGACAGTGAGAGGACGTTTCTTTTTTTGCTGAGTTTAGAAGGGTCATGAACGGTCATGGTGGAAAAGTTACGTAAAATGGTATTTTAGTGATTTCAAACTCTGTTTCCCGGGTCAAATTTCCCCAGAACATAAGGGAAGGGATAATAAACATAAAACTTTGATTTAGCTACATTTTCTGTATCTTAATAGCCTTGTCAGAGGAAGTTTATTTTTTTGCTGAGTTTATAAACTCAAGACTATGCCACTCAGATTCACTGTGCTCAGATAAGCTAAGAGGAAAGGCCAAAGGGTCTGGTGATCTTGGATGGTTCTACTGATCAAGTTGATATGCAGGAGCCATGTAGCTACCTTTCTCTTCAGAAGGAGGAGTTTCTCCGGCTTCCTCTTCAGAGGCAAGCGGTCTCCTGGCTTCCCTGAAAGGAAGACAGATGAGTCGTCAAATACTGCACACGACAACTATACCTACTAGACAAGTGTGATGACCACTGCCGTTTGTTTGAAAAGAGTCAACGATATTGACTGTATTTCTCCCATCTTCCTAGACAGTGTGTGTGTGTGTGTGTGTGGCTCTCACCATGTCCATCACTATCTCCCAGTCTCCACAGCTCCAGTTGACCAGGGAACTGGAAGAGCAGTAGTCCTGCCTTCTTTGCACAGGATACTAGATTCCGCTGGGGAAAAAAACAACAAAACAGGATCAAACCCAGCCTTAAGGCAATTCTATAATAATAAAAAACACATGTTCATAGTTAATAGGAATATTCCATTGAATTCACTATTCAGAATCAATGCAATGGATATTATTTGTAACAACTCTGACACCAGAGTCATTTCTGCCATTTCTGTACTCACGTGGGGAAAGTGGATCTTCCGAAGTCCTGAAGCGTGTGACTTCTCATCAAACTTCTCCAAGAGGGGTCTCACTACAAGGTGGGTATCCATGCCTGAGAAAATAATATATCCAGAATGAGTCTTTATGCAGTCAATATAAAGCAACATTTATTGTACTACAGTAGCATTTCATCTTCCTCCATTTGAGCATTAGTACTGACCTCCAGAGACGATGGCAGTCTCGATCTCAGCCAGGGCTCTGACATCATGTGTGTGGTTCTTGAAGGTCCTGGTTCTGACCCACTCCTTGTCCTGCTGCTGATGCAGAGTAGGAGCAATGAACTGGAACTGGATCACAGTGCCTTCTGACGTCCCTGCCACCACACTGCTCTCGTCCTGTCAATCAAACACAGCCAAGTCAGGAAGGAAGCTCCATTCTAGTGAAACATAAACAGTAGTTGTGTCAAACAAATACATGCCTTCAGACATGTCAACCTGCTCTCTCCCCTCTGAATAAAAATAGACAGAGTGCACCAATCCGGAAGGAGAGATAAGATATTTGTTAATGCCAGGTGTCCATCACAGAGAAAATCCTCTCACCTTAGAGACAGACAGTGCCAGCACATCCCACTTGGTCACCAGGTGTGTTTTGACAAGCGTGCCGGTGTGTCCGTCCCAGACTTGGACCTTCCCAGCAGAGTCCCCGCTGACGACAGTATGGTCTGACAGGAAGGCCACGCTCCAGACTACTGTCTCCCGATTCTTAGAGCCTCCAAAGCCCCGGTCCACCAGGAGCCTCTGTACAGCATGACCTGAGACAGCAAACACCAGGGTTCAGGATCAAACTACAAGTAGCTACATGGACATCAGTGTACTGACAAAGACTGCAACTTAACGCCACAACCTCACTGGCCTATTGGAACAAGTATGAATTCATCACTACTGGTCGAATGTAAATTCATTATTCAAAGCAGATCATAGCTCACCAGTTGGAACATCAAAGACACGGATCATGTCCATCATGCCAGCAGCGATGTGTGTGCCAGAGGGGTGCCATGAGAGGGATATGATGCGACCTGAAAGACAGGATTCGAACGTTTAACAGGGCTGCACTACAACAAGAGGTTTAGTTCTCAACACCCATGGGCAATGTCCCTAATCCCATTGACAGTGTGAGTGAGGATGCCCATATAGCATAAGAAAGGCTGCAATCTAAGGAAGGAACACATTTTTAGACAATTGAATCAAATCAAATGCATTTGTCACATACACATGGTTAGCAGGTGTTAATGCAAGTGTAGCGAAATGCTTGTGCTTCTAGTTCCGACCATGCAGTAATATCTAACAAGTAATAACCTAACAATTCCACAACAACTACCTTGTACACACAAGTGTAAAGGAATGAATACGAATATGTACATAAAAATATATAAATGAGTGATGGCCGAACGGCATAGGCAAGATGCAGTAGATGGTATGGAGTACAGTATATCATATGAGATGAGTAATGTAGGGTATGAAAACATATAGTGGCATTGTTTAAAGTGGCTAGTGATACATTTAATTAAATCAAGATGGCAAGATGCAGTAGATGGTATAGCATACAGTATATACATATGAGATGAGTAATGTAGGTTCTGTAAACATTATATAATATAAAGTGGCTAGTGATAAATTGATTACATCAATTTTCCCATTATTAAAATGGCTTGAGTTGAGTCAGTATGTTGGCAGCAGCCACTCAATTTTAGTGATGGCTGTTTAACAGTCTGATGGCCTTGAGATAGAAGCTGTTTTTCAGTCTCTCGGTCCCCACTTTGATACACCTGTACTGACCTCGCCTTCTGGATGTTAGCGGGGTGAACAGGCCGTGGCTCGGGTGGTTGTTGTCCTTGATGATCTTTTTGGCCTTCCTGTGATATCGGGTGGACCATCTTACCTTTTTGTCTGTCCAGATTGCGCTCAAACTGTATGTGCTCTTCAAGTACTTCAAATAACTTCACTGTCCCATCTTCACATCCAATCTAACAGGTGAAAAACCAACATTTATAATGTTTTAATAGCAACAAAAATACACCGAAAGCAGGCATAATTTGAATATTTCTGAAAATACATTGATTCTAGAGGGGTAACTGACCGCTAATTGTGTCCCTTGAGTATTGCTGATGATGGTCCAAATGGGGCCCCCATACGCCTCCATGGAGTACTTGGGTCTTAGGTTTTCCAGGTCATATTCTGTGATCTCTCCATTCAGGCCAGCACTGAAAAGGCGTCCTCCAACCCAACACAGAGACTCAATGGATCGGGAGTCTTTCCCTGGGATAACCTGCAGATCCAAAACAAGTGTTAATGGCAAGTTTAGCAACCACACTGAGGCAATTTCTGTCAACAATGTCGATCAACAATGGCCAAACGAGAGCGGTTCAAAGTATTTTTTAAATGTGCTAGGCTGTAATGACCAAACATTACAAAATGTTTCTTTACATTCTGAACATGCCATAAAATAATTAAGTAAGCTACTAACTTTTTCCTGGAAATAGTGGTCAGTGAAGTTGAAAATCTCGACACTCCCATCCATTCGTGCAAGGGCTAGTCTCTCTGTGTGGGCATTGAATGCCATGGCTCTGATCGCTGTGGGCATGTAGTCGAAAAACCGAACCCGGTGCACTTTGAACTCCCCCATTGTTGCGTATCTAAGAAAACAGATACATGTTAAAATTAAAAAGAGGATCAATAGTTTTGCATGTAAAACAGTAATGTTAGCTAACGTTAATGGACTTAGTTACAATAACTAGTTGGCGGATAAACTACCATCATGCTAAACATATAATTTGAAATGTAAGCCGCAACAAGACAACTATCAACTACATAACTAGCCTACTTGGATAAAGATAGCTAGCTAAAGTTAGCTTACTATCTCACAATTTGGCCGGTTAGCTAGCTAAGCTCGCTGTAACATTACACTGAAAGAGCACAGCTTGCCTATCAACAAATAATTACATTATTGGCAAGTACCGATATATAATGAATATAGAAACAGTAAAACAAATACGCTTACTTGTATCGCCCCCTTCTTTAGTATTTTCTTCAATTTCACCAAACGTTCATTGCTAAGAGTTTCAAACGTTGAATTACAGCAGACACCACGTTGGACACCTTTGAACCGGAAACCCTAGATGTGAGTGACGCGACTGTGCGCCGGAAGAAGGTGGTACATGTTGCTGGCGGGAAAAACATGAAAACAATCAGGATTTGTCAACGACAGAATAAGCGTTAACGCATCATTCTATGTACCTAACAATGTCTAGTTAAGTGCCTATGTAGCAACTATCTTCTTCTCCTCACCCCTCTGTGTTTTAGTTATCTTTCTGCGAGCAGTACGATGGTTCAAATAATCATAAATTCAAGGTAAGACTTGCCAATCATCTGAATTCTTTATAAATGGTCAATTCACAGGTTCTGTCTGTCTCGTCGCAGTATAACACATTGATTCAGAATAGTGTACCTTACCTAGTTATTTATTTATTTAATTTCATAAGATGTTAATGAGCAGAGTTAGATCTGTCAGCAGTATACCACCCTGCATCCCACTGCTGGCTTTCTTCTAAAGCTAAGCAGGGTTGGTTGGTCAGTCCCTGTATGGGAGACCAGATGCTGCTGGGAGGGGTGTTGGAGGGTCAGTAGGAGGCACACTTTCCTCTTGTTTAAAAAAATATCCAATGCCCCAGGGCAGTGATTGGACCCTGTGTTGGGTGCTGTCTTTCAGATGGTTAAACAGGTGTCCTGACTCTGTGGTCACTAAAGATCTCATGGCACTTATTGTAAGAGTAGGGGTGTTAATCCTGGTGTTCTGGCTAAATTCCCAATCTGGCCTTCATACCATCATGGCCACCTTATCATCCCCTGTTTACAATTGGCTCATTCACCCCCCTCCTCTCCCCAGTAACTATTCCCCAGGTTGTTGCTGTAAATGAGAATGTGTTCTCAGTCAAATTACCTGGTAAAATAAGGGTTAAAAAAATAAAACATGTGAGTGTCAATCAGTCTGCTGTAGTGTGTTAAAGATTCATTTATGTTTAGTGACTGCTTGATGTCTAGTTATGTAATTGGTGAGTATGTCTGTTTCTACTCCCCTATCCATCCCTGTCCAGTGTGGATGGGACTGGTCCTGCTGAGTGGCTTCTGGTTGAACTCCAGGGGGAGATGGTGTCCAGGCAGAACTCTGGACTGGCTGGGAACCTGATGGGAGATCTGCTCTACACCAAAGAGGTACAGGACAACATGGCACTATAATATAGTGGTAGTACACTCTTCTCTTACCTCACCTCTTTCCACTCTGAGATGTTGTTTATTGTCTTCACCTGTATCCCCGCCCCCAGGGTGTGCCTGTGCTCATCGTGGGACACCACATCCTCTATGGAAAGGTGGTCAAACTGGAGAAGCCCTTCGCTGTCCTGATGAAACACTCCGGCCTCCCACAGGGGGACGAGGTTCCCATGGAAACCAACCATCAGAACCCTACCACCTACTCTGTCGCCGCCCTCATCAAGAAGAAGCTCATTTTCAAGACTCGCCCAAAGCCCATCATCACTAATGTGCCCAAGAAAGTGTAGTAAAGTACTTGGTCGTATGCATTAGGGCTCACTGTCGCAAAACCCTTTTTACTGAAAAATTTGACAAGTTCAGATTGTCTCTGTTTCAGTGTTCCGTTTTGTGCCTAATGACCCTGGTCACCTCTGTGGGAGGAAAGTACACGCTGCACTCTTAATGACTTCAAATCCACAAGTATGGAGCACACAGTGAAAGACTGTATTTGGGACACACCCCTCTGGCTTGAGGTTATGGACCATCTGGAACTAGACTGTGTGCATATTTGTTTAGATATGTAAGTGGTTATGCTCCTGGAATTTGCTGTATGTGGTGGTGTATTAGTAAAATCAAGATATTTCAATCATTTTAGCATTTTTGTGACAGGATTTAACGTGTTGATATGCCATTTGTACTGTGTTTATTTTCAGATGGGAAAGAAATCAGTACAACAGTGGAATGAGAATGTTTTTATTCAGATACAAAAACATACCGTTTTTCAACCGCTGTACAAGTGTAAAAAATAAATGTTCTGATTGAAATTGAAATACAAAACCTTTTGCCAAAAACATGTTTTTTTATACTGCATTTAAATATGTTCATAATGAAATACATGGGTGGTTACAATACTTTATTTTCAGCTATTCTATACCAATGAAACTATATTTGTTATGTTGTGTATCAATAGCCATATGCTGTTGCTTGATTGAGAGTTTTTTTTTTAACCATGCTACTGTGTTAGAAATGTTATCTGTTGGTTAATTACTTCTACATGACAGTTACACCTACCTCTTCGAAATCTACGTATCATTCCTAAATGGTAATATAAAATAAGTCTTATCTCTCATCCATGTAACTACACAAATACCAGTGTAGCAATGTTGAGCTCTAGAGACCAAACTACACTGAATTCACTGACCATGATGTGCTAGCTACATCATATTATAAACATGATGTGAACAGCTGTCGTTTCATGAAATGTCAGAACCCCATAATTCCTTTTAAATATAAGCCGATTCTTCACCCCATCATTCTTGCGCATCTTCAAAATATCTTTGAATATGTTCAATACAGAAAATATATTACTTTGCAATATTCTTTGAAACATTGTCTTTTGTAAACATTGAATGATGTATGAGCTGAGCTGCCATGGCTTTTTGGTTAGGCTCAACAGTTGTTCTGCGGCATTGAGAGAATGCTTCGAAAAGTCTGGTATAGATTTTAGGTCACGTTAAGACTTATTGAATAGTTCTATAATTATATACAAACTAGTTCTATTATAAGAATGTTTTTCCATGTAAGATATGCCTACAAAATATGGGTGGACATCTACTGTCACTCAGCGTTATGAGACCCATTGATTTATTGTCAAACATGAGTGGTCTGAAACTGTCACAGCTCAAGGGCCTGAGTGTACATCAGAGGCAGGAAGTATCAAGGAAATCAAAAATGGCATTAAAGACAATATTGTAGACTGAGCAGATGTTCAGCCTGACAGATAGGCTACTATAACAAAGATTGTATATGATATCTACACACCATACAACTCAATTTCAGACAACAATCACAGTCATCTCTGTATTCTATTTATGCCTCTAATTTCTTCATGTTATCCCAATATCTATACCACTGTGAGTCTTATTACACAGTCACATTACATACACCCTTGAAAGTAGAGGGAAAGGTAGGCCACATATACGTTTGAAGACAAGTCAGATGATTAAAAGAGATCAGTTCGCTGTCTGTACACAATTCTAAACACTAAATTCAGTGTTCCTGCATTCTGTTCTGATTTCTGAAAGAGGGCCAAATGGGCTGTATGGGTGTGTGTTTAAGGGAAAGGGAGGTCCCTTCTTGGCATGCAGATGGAGGTATAACCATAAAAGTAAAAAACACAATTTTTACTCATGATGGCTAAAGGGGTGATAAGGGATTTATGTTTAAATGTAATGATTAAATAATTCTACCCTGAAACGTACCTATTAGTGATTATTAGTTTATGTAGCATGTATAATGAATAATTAAAGTACTAAATGTAAGTCCCATAAGGTTTAGTAGAGACCTGTGAGGAAGATAAATGTATGCGTGTATGTGTGTGCCTAAGAGAATACCGAGAACAATTAAGACTGTGTTTGGCTTGACCTGGCTAGAACTGAGAAACCTATGATAGGACAGGGAGTACTTCTCAAGGTTCCTCTAATCTCGGGGAATGGAACGGACAGCGCTGGGTAGTGATAAACAGTGGTGAGAACTCTGGGGAGGGATACAACTCACCTACTGTTCGTGTGTATGTATGTGCGTAGGATATCTACTGTTTGTGTGGATGTATGTGCGTAAGTAGGAAATGAACTATAAAATGAATGTCTCTGTATTATGGACTTCAGAACGTTCTCTGAATAAACTGTATGAACCTTTTGCATAAGCTGAGTCTTTGCCTAATTATTATTAACCCAGTGTCTTACAAACCTTGGGGATTAGTTAAAGCTTATTGATTGTTAGTTATTATCATTGGGATTGAAAATTCTCTTGACAAGAGGCCAATTCATCCAGCCACACAGTAAATCACTTCCCCCCTCTGCGCATGGCCACTTCCACCCCCACTCACACTCTCTGGCCTTGTGACTCCAACACGTTTTTAAATGCACCGCCTAAAACAAAACCCATTCATGACCGCTTAAATTGCGAGTATACTTGCATTCAGGAAATAACTTCAAAGTATAGCATTTTTTGGGGGAGCTGTTTTATCGATTTAACTCCAATTTCAGTATGGGAAAAACAACAAAAATGGTGTGTTCACAATTCATGGCCACCAATACTTGAATGAATTGCAAACAATCTTGTGTCTCGTGTCAGGGGACATTATTCCTGTGGTTAATGTTGAGGTTGCAGTTTTGAGCCCCAATAACAGCTAACTCTGATTTACAGCCAAGACAACACTGCAAATGCATATGGATGGCCGCCTACCAAGTTTGTACTTTAATATCTATTCAGACTGTGAAAAGGGAAAGAAAGTCATAACACCTTTGATCTCCTTTGTGTGGTCATGGAACTATACTGTACTGTCAAATTGACCTACTGCACCATTGGTAGAGAGAGGCTGAGCCACCCTGTAAACAAGCGTTATTTCTTGTGTCTTGTTTGCACTTTCAAGTTATGCAATTCTCACTGAATAAAATAATATTAACACAACTTAAAAAGCACAAGAACGTAAACTTCCACGACAGTATCTCCATTCTCCAACAACAAAAACATGTCAACTTAGACATGGCACCTACACTAATACCAATGGCCTTGATAAAAGGGGATCATGGTTTTCTATTTTCTTATTCTGGATTTAACAACTAATAACAGAAATGTGGAGTTAGTACTTGTATTATACTAATGGTAAGGCATGCGTCAAAAAACAAGTGGTCTTTGGTCATAGCAGTTTACATGATGGAATGAATGATGGATTATCCTCAGTTGGTAAATTATATCCTGTATTGAGCATTGATACTGTATGTAATGTGTATACAACGTGGCACCCATACAATAAAATGCCCACACAAAATGAACTGACTCATTCAATTGGATGTAAATATCCTTGCGGGCGATTGAAGATTGGACTATTACCATATGAGCTTTTATCTTGGGCACTGTTCAACAGCACGAAAAATGTATTTATGAGTTATGTTATGTATAAATGTTGGATTGTCTTTAAATTACTGTATTACAGAAATACAACTGTAGATCATTGTGTCACCTGATTGAGGCAAATAGGGCCCTCCGTACATGTGTCTTACTGTCTCTATGTTCAGTTATTCCACTCATGCTGGAGACATATCAACACTGCTTCATACTGTTCATACTGACACATATACTTGTTTCGATAAGCCCAAACCTCCAGGCCTGTGTCATAGCGCTTACAATCTCTTGTAAACGGGTTGTTTGATAATGTGCTTTATATCTATGGAAAGCACCATGCCCTTGTAACTCATGACCACTGGTAGAGCACTCTACAACACATTCATACCACATATGTCCCTTAGAACCAGAGGTTTAGCACCATGGAGACAGAATGGCATGAGAGGGGTGGGGCCAAAGACTGGCTCAGCTGTTCCAGCAGCACCATTGAAACATTGACAATTGATCCATGTCTTATGCCTCTGCATACGGCAGGTGGTATTGCTCCTCCCTCTTGTTGCAGCGTTTGGCTACTATAGCCAGGTAAAGAACCAGCAGGATGACCCAGTAGCAGGCGTACAGGATGGCCCCAGCGATGAGCAGGGCTTTCTCTGTCTCACTGAAGGGCTCCTGGGTCTCACAGTAGATGGTGTATGCCACCCCACCCAGCAGCACAGCTCCCCACACTGTGACAGGCACTGCCCCAATGAAGTTCACCACAATCTTCCTCCGCCCTGACGTACCCCAGCCAGCCTTGTTGATAGTGAGCAGGGCAAAGATTTTGGCTGGCAGCAGGCTGGACATGTAGAGGAGGGAGTAGAGAGACATGAAGATCATGACCAGACTGCCCCTCAGGAAGCATGCGTAGGTAGCCTTCACCATGCCAACCAACTGCACTGTCAACAGGAAGAGAAGGATGTTCCACAGGCGCCCACGGTAGAACAGGTGGATCACAGTGGCAACCAGGAAGAAGGGGAAGAAGCCTGTCACCACAGACTCATAGGTCATCCAGAGGCTGTGCTTGTGGAACCAGAGAGCGTTGTACAGCCACTCCCTGAAGTAGGACTTGCTCCAGCGGGTCTGTTGGTTGAGCCAGCGGAGGTAGCGCGTTGGCGTTTCAGTCTGGCACTGGGAGCGAGCGGTGAACTTGGTCTTGTAGCCGAAGCTGAGCACGCGGTTGGTGAGGTGGCGGTCGTCACCGAAGCTGCACTTGCTGCCCAGGAAGGTCTGGTGATACCAGGGCTCCAGGAACTGCTGCAGCAGAGAGTTGCGGTACATGCCCAGGGGACCACTGATACACTGCACACAGCCAAAGTAGGACTGGCAGGCCCGCTCCACGTTGAAGGCCATCCAGTAACGCACACTGCTCAGGAAGGAGAGCCACGAGTCATACTTATTCAGGATCTGAAGGGAAACAATAAGAGGACAGGAGAAACTGTTGCTGATGATTGACTCAGTGTACTAGTATAGGAAGGAAGACAATAACACCAATGTGAAGGGTCTTCTTAGAGAAAGAAGTCTCTCACCTGAACATCTCCACCTACTCCCCCCACCTTTGCATCCTCTTCTAGAATCTTCAGCATCTCTATGGTGCACGCTGGGTCCAGAACTGTGTCTGAGTCACACACCTGCAATGGCACGCACACGGGGGCCTTATTTCTACCCTTATAATATAACTGACATGAAGCCAAGTTGGTGGTAATGTGTATTGGTTTTGACAGTGGATTAATCTGATTTGCTTATCCATCACACAATAGGCTATTGGTCTTACTATTGATGTTATGATAGCTGTTGGGATCATACAGTATGTCTATAATACACACTGATGTGGTCTACATTAACAAATGAGCGATTAACTGTCTATTGATGAGTGAGAAATACTCAAGACGGTAGCCTAGGGCCACAGCAGGTGTTTCAGTTCCATTGTGTTTTATCAGATGCCAGTCAAGTTACCTGAGAGAAATTAGAGACTGCTGACAGCACACAGGTGTTCCAGAAGCACACAGGTGAGGGTCAGCTGAACAACTGAACTTCGAGCCTGACAATGCAGTAATGCACTGTTTATGGCTCAATGTGCATCTTTGTTTTTATAACAATCCACAAGCCCAGGAGCAATACAGAAATATCAGTCCGTTGCTATAATATGTAATAAAAGTGTGTGTGTGTGTGTGTTTGTGTGTGTGTGGGAGTATATGTGTGTGTCTGCATGTGTGTACGTGTTCGCAGCTTTGTGATATTGTTCTCTAATCGAAGAGCATCAAAACAAGGCCTTGTGCCAATGTCTTCGGAGACTCAGTCACAATGAGATTTCTATCAAGCAGGACGGAGGACACACTGATGCAAAATTCAACCACTGAGAAAGACTTACCTGCATATAGTCCACAGAGTCTCCCAGGGCTTTGAAAGCTGTGTACATCACCTCTCTCTTCCCTCCCCACTCCTGCATGATACAGGAGTAGCGACAGTTCCTCACCAGCCTGGCCACACGTGCAGCCTCCTCCGCATGCAGGGACGCTGCTCTGGCCCCCCCTCCGCCCACCCCTCCACCCCCGTCACTGTGATAGTTCCCCTTCCACACCACGCTGCCGGCCTGGTCCGCTCCACCCATCACTTCCTGAAAGATGTCCATCATGTAGCCGTCCTCCAGCCTGTTCCCGTCCACCACCAGCACCACCTTCAGGCCGGGGAAAGAGATGCGGCGCACGCTGCGGAGGCACTTCCTCAGGTAGTCTGGGTCCTCCTGGTAGGCAGCGATGCACAGGGCCACGGAGCGCCGCAGGTGCTGGGGCCGGGCGGGGCTGCGCATGTGTCTGTGCTCCAGGAAGGCAAACAGGCTCTGGAGGAAGAGGTGCAGAGACAGGATGGCTCCATACAGGCCGAAAGACAGGTGGTGCTGCTCTGTGTGGATGAACTGGTAGCCAGTCACGTAAGCCAGCAGGATCCCAAACAGGACCACAGCGGCGAAGAGGGTAGTCGTCACGATATGCAGCACAGTCCTACAGCGAGAGGGCATCTAGAGGGAACAAGAGAGGGATTGGATTCATGATTCCAGAAAGAACTGATGGACGAAAGACAGAGCTCATCCACTGTGCACAGATGTTCAACGTCTAGTTTTTATTTACATTTGGTTGAGTTGTCAACTAACGTGAATTCAATGTGAAATATATATTTTTTAACCATGTCAATGGATTTAGGTTAAAAAAAGACTACAATTACATATACATTTTAGTCATTTAGCAAACGCTCTGACGCAGAGCGATTTACAGTGCATTCATCTTAAGACAACCACATATCATATTCATAGTAAGTACATTTTTCGTCAATAAAGTGTCTATCAGCAAAGTCAGACCTATCAAGGGGGAAAGAATGGCAGTGTTAGTTCACAAGTCTTTTGGGGGGGGGGGGGGGCTGTGGGATTATTTAAGATATTCTTTGAAGAGGTAGGGTTGTTGCAGATGTTTTCAGAAGATGGGCAGGACTCTGCTTTCCTAGCTTCAGGGGGAAGCTGGTTCCACCATTTGGGTGCCAGGACAGAGAAGAGCTTGGACTGGGCTGAGCGGGTGTTGCCCTCCCGTAGGGGTGGGAGGGCCAAGAGACTAGAGGTTGCAGAACGGAGTGCTTGGGTTGGGGTGTAAGGTTTGAGCATAGCCTGAAGGTAGAGAGGAGAAGTTCCTCTTGCTGCTCTGTAGACAAGTACCATGGTCTTGTAGTGGAGTTGTCAACCGTGATGGAGAGGTCTTGGAACAGGCTTCCCTGGGAGGAAGAGCAGCTCTGTCTTGTCGAAGTTGAGCTTGAGGTGGTGGATGGCTCCATACAGGCTGAGATATGTGCCAGGCATGCAGAGATGCGCGACGCCACCTGGGTGTCAGAAGGGGGGAAGGAGAAAAGTAGTTGAGTGTCATCCCTTCCTTTAATTACTTTTTTTCAAATTCAATTAGTTCTCAACTTTGATTCAACGTCATCACATTGAATTTTCCTGTCTTATCTGTCACACTCTTCATAACCAGTCTTCTTCTGAAACATAAATAACTATATGCACTGTTCATAACACTAAATATGTAAAGATTAAGATCTAAACATTATCTCAAAAATTCAAAATGAAAGAATGTGAATGACCCCACCTACAGAAAGCTGAATAAACCTGGGGAAACAACATAGCCATTTACAACCTTTAAACAATAAATGGAAACGAGACCAGTTCACTGAGTTAGACATCTGCTGTTGCCCCCCCCTCCCCCCACAGGTTAATTACTTTAATTAAAGACCAGGCAGGGCATGGCCGGCACTCAGGAGTGGCCAGAATGGAGAACAATCCCCCCCTTTCATTGATGAAATTACCTCCCTGTGCCCCCTGCTTCGGTTCTGCTGGAGCAAGACGGCCTTCATTCACAGACCTCATATCATAACATCCACTTGAGGGGAAAGCACTGGCAGAAATGGAATTCATAAGGTGAATTTAAATCATGGTCCTCAGGCAGTTTACCACTCATCTTTTCTATACAACCTGCATTCAATGTAATAATTTACATTTACGTTTACGTCATTTAGCAGACGCTCTTATCCAGAGCGACTTACAAATTTGTGCATTCACCGTAATACTCTGTAAGCTACTTGTAGGCATTGTCAGTACTGTACACCACCAGGATAAGTAATACACTACCTGAACAGAATTTCCATAATATTACATTATTCCATTAATATTACACCATGCCTGATATTGCGTCTAGAATTGCTTATGTGAAAGTGAGTGCAGATTAATTCAGTGTCCACTGACAACACATATACAGTAACTATTCCCCTCTGAGGGCCAGTCTATGATCTGGGGACCATGGGGGACAATAAGAGGGTGAGGCAGCCAGCACGCCATTAATACCCCCTGGGCATACAGGAGATGACAGGCAGGCAGACAGACTAATTGGGGGGGGGGGGGGGGGGGGGGGGGCTGTTAGCAGTCAAGATTTTAGAAGAATAGAGAGGGGGCTCCATGTCAAACTCCATGGACTGAAAATCATGTTTCAGGTAGAAAGAGGGACTTCCAAGTTGGACTGCACAGCCGATGAATAAAACAATGAATAAATGAAACAAAGAGTAGTTACTGTTTTTATGGCATCTTGAAAATGTAGAGTAGTTGAGTAGTGTCACTGATCCCTGATACAGAAATCCATAGAATTCCAGCCTTTGCAGTGGCACATCACCAAAACATACTGTATAATCACCTGGAATTTCTGGACCTCACCCTCTTTTTCAATCTCTCATTAACATCTCCTCAATGAAAAGAGAGAAGAGAGACCGCACTGGGCACAAACTGATTAAATCATATGTTCTTTCAACGTAATATGTCAACGTATTGTGACATGGAATCCACATAGAAAATACATTGGATTTGAAAAAAGTCTTCAATGTAAACTGTTGTTTTGAGGGTGAAATTTCAACCACAGCATTATGCCATCGTGGTAACCACTTGACAAACCTTCTATAAAATATGTTGAATTTGTACCTTTGAAACAAAATCAGTTCTTCAATGTAATATCCGCTAAAAGCAAAAAACAGGGAAGCACCTCCTACTGAATCGATCTACAGCTACACTTTGGTCTCCCATCCAGGGTTTTAACCAAGCCCAGCTTTGCTTCAATATGTATCACTGACTTTTACCAATGTGCTATTGTGAGGATGATTGCTGAGAAATATCCACTTATTCACTGTTGCTATCAAAGTCATTCCAAAAGGTAGATTTAACAGAGCAAATTTAATGTAACTATACTTTTTCACTCATATATCATCAATGATGCTATTAATCCTATATAGCATTTGGAAAGTCATCAACAGCTATTGTATAAATTCAACCCAGGGTTCAACTAAAAAGAGACAAGACATACAGGCCTAAGGTTTCAAGCTTTGGCTGATTTCAAATGGAATCTACAAGTTAGTAGTAATCTACAAGTTAGTAGTCAAAGTAATTTAGGAGACTCTTTATTCAGAGCGACTTACAGGATAAATTAGGGTTAACCTTTACTGCAGTGGGCTAAGTCAAGGTCACAGAGAGTGATTCTTGGTAGTCATAAACAAATCTACTTTGAAACACACCTCACACACATGGTTATAGGCAACAACAAAAAAAGAAGACACCTGTACCATGTCAGATACAGAGTTGAAATGTATTACATTTTGGGTTTGCATCCCAGTATTACACTTTATACAGTACAGTACCAGTCAAAAGTTTGGACACACCTACTCTTTCAAGGGTTTTTCTTTATTTAAAAAAATATTTTCTACATTGTAGAATAATAGTGAAGACAGCAAAACTATGAAATAACACATATGGAATCATGTTGTAAGCAAAAAAGTATTAAACAAATAAAAATATATTTTATATTTGAGATTCTTCAAAGTAACCACCCTTTGCCTTGATGACAGCTTTGCACACTTTTGGCATTCTCTCAACCAGCTTCATGAGGAATGCTTTTCCAACAGTCTTGAAGGAGTTCCCACATATGCTGAGCACTTGTTGGCTGCTTTTCTTTCACTCTGCGGTCCAACTCATCACAAACCATCTCAATTGGGTTGAGGTCGGGTGATTGTGGAAGCCAGGTCATCTGATGCAGCACTCCATCACTCTCCTTGGTCAAATAGCTCTTACACAGCCTGGAGGTGTGTTGGGTCATTGTCCTGTTGAAAAACAAGTGATAGTCCAACTAAACACAAACCAGATGGGAATGCGTATCGCTGCAGAATGCTGTGGTAGCCATGCTGGTTAAGTGTGCCTTGAATTCTAAATAATTCACTGACAGTGTCACCAGCAAAGCACCCCCACACCATTACTCCTCTTCCTCCATGCTCCACGGTGGGAACCACACATGCGGAGATCATCCATTCACCTACACTGTGTCTCACAAAGACACGGCGGTTGGAACCAAAAATCGCAAATTTGGACTCATTAGACCAAAGGACAGATTTCCACCAGTCTAATGTCCATTGCTCGTGTTTCTTGGTCCATGCAAGTCTCTTCTTCTTATTGGTGTCCTTTAGTAGTGGTTTCTTTGCAGCAATTCGACCATGAAGGCCTGATTCACACAGTCTCCTCTGAAAGATTGTGTCTGTTACTTGAACTCTGTGAAGTATTTATTTGGGCTGCAATCTGAGGCTGGTAACTCTAATGAACTTATCCTCTGCACCAGAGGTAACTCTGGGTCTTCCTTTCCTGTGGCGGTCCTCATGAGAGCCAGTTTCATCATTGCGCTTGATAGTTTTTGCGTCTGCACTTGAACAAACTTTCAAAGTTCTTGAGATTTTCCACATTGACTGACCTTCATGTCTTAAAGTAATGATGGACTGTCATTTCTCTTTGCTTATTTGAGCTGTTCTTGCCATAATATGGACATGGTCTTTTACAAAACAGGGCTATCTTCTGTATACCACCCCTAACTTGTTGCAATTGCTCAAATGCAATAAGAAGGAAAGAACAAGGCACACCTGTTAATTGAAAGGCATTCCAGGTGACCTCATGAAGCTGGTTGAGAGAATGCCAAGAGTGTGCAAAGCTGTCATCAAGGCAAAGGGTCGCTACTTTGAAGAATCTCAAATATAAAATATATTTTGATTTGTTGAACAATTTTTTGCTTACTACCTGATTCAATATGTGATTTTTCATAGTTTTGATGTCTTCACTATTATTCTACAATGTAGAAAATAGTAAAAATAAAGAAAAACCCTGAAATGAGTCGGTGTGTCCAAACTTTTGACTGGTACTGTACATCACAGAAAACTGAAATAAAACAAAACCATTTGACATAGAAACACTGGATTTTCAGAGGGTTTAATTATTCATTTATTTGATTAATTATGAATAACATTCCACGTGTGAGGCCGCTAGAGAGCGATTTGGTCATTTTACTATGGGCTATGTGCCTTGCTCAAGGGCACATTAACAGATTTTTCACCTAGTCTGAATAGGGGTTCAAACCAGCATCCTTTTGGTTACTGACCCAATGCTCTTAACTGCTAGGATACCTGCCGCTAGGCAACCTGCCACCCCGTTTAAAGTTTGATTTGATTTAGGCCTATTAATTAACTTAGATTTTTGGTTGGAGACTTAAATCTCATACACCTACCAATTATCAATTTGTAGACAAATTGGAATTCAGTGGCATAGACGGAACTATCCAAGGATACATCTCCTTCAAATGATGATATTTGGTTGCATTGAGAACCAAACACAATTCAAAATCACTTTTGCAGTAGAGTAAATATTAACTTGTCGACCAGTTAACAAACAATATGTTGGATTCAGGTGGAACTATCCGAGCAGTAGACACATCTACGTTAAATGTTGATATTTGGTTGCATTGTCAACCAAACACAATTCAATATTACTCTGTAATACAATAAATAGCCTAAAGTTAGGTCTATCTTACAAACTAACATAAAAGTATTTATTCAACTTTAAAATGATTAATACATCCTGGCCACATTTTGAGGTTGTTCTGACAATAAATGTGTTACGTAATTATAGAAAGCGTGCATGTTCAAGTGCATGTAGGTCTCTGGAAATCTTCACAATTGTTATAATAATCTGCGCAGAATCTCAAATGACATTAATCACTTGCACAATGTACTTAAATAATCTCAACTGCAATTCAAGACATTTAGTTGTGCTAGTAGATGAAGCACAGTGATAATACATGAAGTTGTTGTTTAAACAAAATATCTAACATTGTATTCCCATTTGAACTTTGTTGTGCTTTTAATTGGTTCAAAGCGCAGTGATATCGCATTCAACTGACAACTAAACCAAAAATCTGACATAGATTTTCCATTGGAATTAGTGCTTTTAGGTGCTTGACAGCATACTGATAACACATTGGGAATTCAACAAACCTTTGACTGTCTGTGAGTGGATAAAAATAGTTTGTAATCTCATTGATCAAAGTATCAACCAAATATTACCCAATTATTGACATGGTGTGCCCAGTGGGACCCTTCTACTACAATGCACTTTCAAGCACTGAGTATAATTCTACATTACGACAATAGAGTTGGGGGAATACCTGAACAGTATTGTTAAGTCCTTAGAGTAGTGAGTGGTCAAAGGCAAGTACTCACTGTGGTGGTAATGGTGACAGCTGGAGAAGCAGGATTTCAGTTCATGATCAAGGCTTTTTCTGTCCCTGCTAGCTAAATATACATCTCCTGGAGTATCTCCTGGAGTATCTCCTCTATCTTGGATGTCCCATTCAAATGAAGAATCTGCTGTGTAATCCAGTGGCTCTAGGGTGAGCTGCAGTTCAGCATTCACAGAGGAGAGCCAAGCACAGGCACAGGTAGCTACCCAGGTCCCAGGTAGGTATTTGCAGGTGTAATGTGCCCCTCCAGCAGAATGAATGGATTGTATTCTCAGGTATGATGGCAGGCTGGTGCAGACTGAATGAGCATTTGGGCTGTGGGACAGGGGCCATCTACAGAGGCTAGTGAAGAAGGGTAGGAGGGAGGAGAGGAGGGAGGGATGACAGAAAGCAAAGGAGGGGGAGTGGATGACCATGTGAAGGGAGAGATGGATGGGGCAAGTGAGTGGAGTCTCTTGCTAGCTGGGTTTCAACTTGACTCTTCATCAATCTACTCTATCAATACTGTAACTCCCACAGCCTTGCTTTCATGAGTCATGGTTCATCCAATCAGAGACAAGCCTGTGAATCAAAGCCCTGGAGTTTTCTCTAAGAAACCCAGTGGACCAGAGATCTTTCTGCTTTCCATGCACAATAGACTCAGCTTCTTGCAGTATGTATTTAGTAATATTGTCACCATGACTCAGAATTTGATAGTATATCATCTTCAGTTAGGCCAATGTATAACAATTCACATCTATTCCCCACTAGAGGGCTCTCTTTTAATCTCACAACACATTTACAATGGCCGAGGCACTTTCAAGGAGTACACAAAAAGCAGAGACTATATGGCAAAAATAACGGATCTCTTTTCTTAAATTATTGAATATAAAGTAATCTTTCATGTTCCCCCATACAAAGACACATGTGGTTGCAGTTGTCCCCCAGAGTTTTGGTAAAGCAGCCAAAGCACCTCTGTGGCAGACTGAGCTGAGGTAGTTGGTAACTGGGCCAGTTAGTTAAATAGAAACCACTGAGAAACCAGCACCGCTTCCCATGAGGCCTGATGGCAAATCCCAACAGGGCCTTTTCAAATGGCCACCAGACCCCAATTTGGGGTCGACCAGTGATGCCATGGAAAGTCAAACAGTCAACGTTTTTCTTGGAGAGGTCAAGTCTTCAAACGGAATTCTGAGGCGTTGCTGTTGTTTCTTTCCAACGTTCCGCCAGCCTCAGGGAACCAACCACTGTGCTCTACCACAAAATACATCATTCTGTACCATACACTTTCAAAAAACTAACCTGACACAGGCCGACACACACACGCACGCACGCACGCACGCACGCACACACACAAAGAGACATTCATCTCCTCATAAACAGAATGTGACTCATTCTTTACCCCATGACATACTCCCTCTATTTCTAATACTTACATACAATTAAACATACATATATTCTGAGATGGTAATGTTTGTTTCAAACTAAATGTTACTTTCTACCTTTCATCTGACATCCTTTTTTGGCCATCAGCACAGTGAACAAGCACATTTTCTCCATAAAATATTCTGCATACATTTGCTTTACACAAGGCTCTCTCTAAATTTTTATGTTCTTACTTACACAGAGGTTTCAGAAACGTACCATTCTTTCTCTCTCTCTCTCTCTCTCTCTCTCTCTCTTTCTTTCTTTCTTTCTTTCTTTCTTTCTCTTTCTTTCTTTCTTTCTTTCTTTCACACATAGTAACATAAAACATAGTATTGTCCCATACCTTCCTGATCCAGTAGACTGCTCAGGCTCTGTCTCCCCCACTGGAGTCACCCCTGCAGCTCCGTCAGGCCGCCTGTGTGTCCGTTTGTCCACCCCCGGCTCCCGGTCTGCCCCACTCAACCACACTCTGCAGCACAGCACACTACTTGTTCTGCTTCCCACTCACACTACATCTTTATTCCAGCTCGCTTAATTCGGGAGTCTCTCATCCAAAAATACAGCTCTACTTCACTCTCAGCCTCCTTCTCCTCCGCCTCCCCTGTCCCACCTCCCCCTGCCCCTCCTCCTCTCCCTCTATCTACCTGGACAGTCTCAGGGCATGAAGGCCCTCAGATCCCAGTCTCACCCAACAGCTGAGAGTTTTAGGCAGAGATAAGTGTTCAGGAGGATAGCAGATGAGCTGATCCCATCCCTGATCCTGGTTGGATCTCACCCATCCGGTCTTGAGTCCATGTCTGCTCGGTGGTCTCTCCCATGGGCAAGCGGTCGGGCCACAATGTGGTAGAGGTTGGAGGTCTAATACTGGGTCTCTGTAGCCTCCTGCCTGCCTGTCCTTCAGTCGCCCTCTCTGTTTCGATCTCGCTTCCCTGCTGCAGTGGAAGCTCCACTCTGCATCCCTTTGCAGCACAGCCCAAATCCCAGCTCCCCTCTCCTCTGTCACACTGTCCCGGCTTGGTGCATAGCTGCCCAGACTGATGCTGCTTTTCCTCCTCTCCCCTTCAAGACCCCTCTACCCTCTCACTAGCTCCCCCTCCCAGCTCACTGCAGTGTAGCCAGCCTCCAACAAGACTCAGGACTGTTCAGGCAGACCCCCTCTCCTCTCCTCCACACTGCCTGGCTCAAAGCATCCTTTATGGGCTTATTTATTTACCCACCCCTCCTCTCCTGCGCCGGTGCTGCCGACAGCCTGCAGGTTCGACACAGGCTGATAGACTGAGGGAGAGAAACTGCAGAAAGCTCTGACACACACACTCAGTACATCCTGTAATCACATACACTACTCAAGTCATACCCTGAACACCAAGTTACCAATTATCTTATAACACATACTGTATACAGTATACAACTGTGTCTGGTCCCACTTACTCTCTCACCCTCACACTCCATATCCTGCTCAGAGGGTGTGGCAGTACTGTAATTAGTGTAAGAGACATTTCATGGATAGCAATGGCATGGGGCCTGTGGGGTGGTACGCTACCTGGCTGGCTGTGTTTCAGGGTTACTGCCCTGTGGTGAGCTGAGGTGAATCAGAGCATAGCATCACACTATCAGAGCATCCCTGTCACTGTGTGAATGTCCTTGGCAGTCAAGCTGAGGAGAAAAACCCTGGCAGGCTGGCACACACATAATTTCTGCATTTCTATGTCGGCTGCACTAGTATGACTTACCTGAACCTCATGTTGCTTATAAAGGTAAACTCAGCAAAAAAAGAAACGTTCCTTTTTCAGGACCCTGTCTTTCAAAGATAATTCGTAAAAATCCAAATAACTTCACAGATCTTCATTGTAAAGGGTTTAAACACTGTTTCCCATGCTTGTTCAATGAACAATAAACAATTAATGAACATGCACCTGTGGAACAGTCTTTAAGACACTTTAAGCTTACAGACGGTAGGCAATTAAGGTCACAGTTATGAAAACCTAGGACACTAAAGAGGCCTTTCTACTGACTCTGAAAAACACCAAAAGAAAGATGCCCAGGGTCTCTGCTCATCTGCATGAACGTGCCTTAGGCATGCTGCAAGGAGGCATGAGGACTGCAGATGTGGCCAGGGCAATAAATTGCAATGTCTGTACTGTGAGGCACCTAAGACAGCGCTACAGGGAGACAGGACGGACAGCTGATCGTCCTCGCAGTGGCAGACCATGTGTAACAACACCTGCACAGGATTGGTACATCTGAACATCACACCTGCGGGACAGGTACATGATGGCAACAACAACTGCCCGAGTTACACCAGGAACGCACAATCCCTCCATCAGTGCTCAGACTGTCCGCAATAGGCTGAGAGAGGCTGGACTGAGGGCTTGTAGGCCTGTTGTAAGGCAGGTCCTCACCAGACATCACCAGCAACAACGTTGTCTATGGGTACAAACCCACCGTCGCTGGACCAGACAGGACTGGCAAAAAGTGCTCTTCACTGACGAGTCGCGGTTTTGTCTCACCAGGGGTGATGGTCGGATTCGCGTTTATCATCAAAGGAATGAGCGTTACACCGAGGCCTGTTCTCTGGTGCGGGATTGATTTGGAGGTGGCGGGTCCGTCTGGGGCGGTGTGTCACAGCATCATTGGACAGAGCTTGTTGTCATTGCAGGCAATCTCAACGCTGTGCGTTACAGGGAAGACATCCTCCTCCCTCATGTGGTACCCTTCCTGCAGGCTCATCCTGACATGACCCTCCAGCATGACAATGCCACCAGCCATACTGCTCATTCTGTGCACGATTTTCTGCAAGACAGGAATGTCAGTATTCTGCCATGGCCATCGAAGAGCCCGGATCTTAATTCCATTGAGCACGTCTGGGACCTGTTGGATCGGAGGGCTAGGGCCATTCCCCCCAGAAATCTCCGGGAACTTGCAGGTGCCTTGGTGGAAGAGTGGGGTAACATCCCACAGCAAGAATTGGCAAATCTGGTACAGTCCATGAGGAGATGCACTGCGGTATTTAATGCAGCTGGTGGCCACACCAGATACTGACTGTTACTTTTGACCCCCCCCCCCCCCCTTTGTTCAGGGACAGATTAACAGAAATGGAATAGTCACATGTCTGTGGAACTTGTTCAGTTTATGTCTCAGTTGTTGAATCTTATGTTCATACAAATATTTACACAAATTTGCTGAAAATAAACGCAGTTGACAGTGAGATGACGTTTCTTTTTTGCTGAGTTTATATCTACTGTTAGGCAAATTCCTTACAGTATTAATGTAACATCTCTCTCTCCATAGAGAATGATAAGCTATTTGATTAAGTGCCTCACACCATAACTGTATACATGAAATTTGATCTAAATAAAGATATAAAAATATATCGTCATGGCATGTTTAGATCGAAAGTATTTTCGGTACAGTCCTCAATTCAATACACTTATAATGGCAAGGATCACATAACTAGCCAACTGCTTACAAGAATTGACCTTGTTTATGGTTATGAATACAGGACTACAGTGCAAGCAGGGTAAGCTCATTGCTGGAAACTAAAAGTGCTGTGCTGGTGAATTCATGGTTAGTCCCTAGTGGCTCGGAGTCCCTGCGCCTGAACTACTTTCAGCTCCACTGGGCCATCTGCCTAGAACACAAACGACAACAGCCTGAGGTCACCGTAAAGAACAACGCTCAAACAAAAGAACATGCACTTGTTCATACAAAAGGAAACTCATATCCCTTCATTTTATTTCACTGTAATGGGATTTTATTCAGAGGCACACACACAATCAGCTGATCATCATCACCTCTAATTTTGACCTCTAACCTCTGTTTATAAGATTCATAGGGACATACAGGTGTAGTTTCCAGAGAGGGGAAGTTTGGTGCCTCTGCAGAAGGCCTAGATCTGTCATTGTGATAAAATACCCTTCATTCCCTATGGTCACAATGATACCATGACACAGACTGGCTTGGGGGAACTCCATGTACTGCAAACACTGAGAAAATGACCAAGAGAGGTAACTCAGTGTTTGTTGAGAAAGTCATGTTTTACACACAGTTCAGCCATCACCTTCAACGGGAACTTGGACAAAAAGGTGGAATGTTGTGCCCAGTCTGAAACTATCCCCTAGTTCCTACTCCTGGATACTCCTAAAATGTTCTCGTAACACTGGTTAGTTGGTGTGTGTGCGCTCTTCTGTGGGCTCATGTTCCTCAAATCTCATGGCAAAACCACTATCTTCTTCTCCAGCTTCTGTGCAGGGAAGATGAACCTCCTCATGACATCGTCAAGGTCCTCCAGAGCCAGCTGAGCATGGAGCACTGTGACATCATCAGTGTCTGAGCGCACCACCCACTTCAATGCCCGGTACAGGTCCAGCAGAACATCACTCAGGACCTGGGAGATTAAGAGAGACAAGAAAAGGTGAGAGAAAAAGATGAAGGGAGAGAGATTAGAGGGATGTATACAGAACTGAATAAGAGAGTGATCTCATAGAGCCATAATGAGTGTGGTGTAGGTAGGTGATCAGTGTTCCTGGGAGCACAAGGTAGACACAGGTCTTCAGCCATCAGCTGTTTCTTCTCAAACACCAGGTTTTTTATTTATTTATTTTATTTAACCAGGTAGGCAAGTTGAGAACAAGTTCTCATTTACAATTGCGACCTGGCCAAGATAAAGTAAAGCAGTTCGACACATAAAACAACAGAGTTACACATGGAGTAAAACAAACATACAGTCAATTATACAGTAGAAAAATAAGTCTATATACAATGTGAGCAAATGAGGTGAGATAAGGGAGGTAAAGGCAAAAAAGGCCATGGTGGCAAAGTAAATACAATATAGCAAGTAAAACACTGGAATGGTAGATTTGTAGTGGAAGAAAGTGCAAAGTAGAAATAGAAATAATGGGTGCAAAGGAGCAAAATAAATAAATAAAAACAGTAAGGGAAGAGGTAGTTGGAGGTTTGAGTCATCAGGTTTAAGGTCATGTCTGGTCTACCTAACTGATATTTTCACATGGACTCAGTGTTATTGCCACCACAACAGCTGCACACACAGCTACAGCAATTAACCAAATGACAGGACCTTGAGAAAGGCCTGAGAAACTTAACCAAGGGAAAAGTGTGTTGTGAAGACCAGTTACAGATTTGAAAAGTCCTACGACCAAAAGACAGCTAACTAGATATTGGCAAACCACGTCGAGAACCAGGCATCTCTAAATCGGTAAGCCAGGTGAAGTCAATGGCAGAAAGTAGCGGGGGGGGGGGGGGGGGGGGGTTCTTGAAATGTAACATTCAGTCAAAATGTAGCCACTGGACCATTCTAGCCGATTCGGCTAATACAAAATTCTCCAGACTTTCAAAGGAGTGGACAATGTGGTTTGGAGCTATGCTACACGGGACTAGATACTGGCCTATACGAAGGAATCAAATGGTCAGTAATGCAAAGGTCAGACAAGCAGCCTAGATAGAATGGAGAGTGAATAACCCTATAAAAGCAGTGGGTAAATTTAACAGGTTCGTTGTCCAAAGTGTACTGACCCTTAGCAACACATCAGTGTCCAGTCCTGGTCCTAGACAGTCACAGGAGTTAGCTGTTCTTTTTATTCTGCGTTTGACTCTCTGGTTGGACAGAGAGTATGTCATACAAGATGAGCATGGACTTTCCCCAGATAACGTGGTTGTTACAGTGCAAGTCCAAAACAGGATGCTTTTACTAAGTCTCCTTCCTGTTCTTGGTGAGAATCTGCCAACAGTCTGTAATCACACTGTGGAGCATGGTGACACAAGATTAGAGGACCAATTGTTTCAAAGAACAGGCTCTGAACAGATTCTACTGTTGAACACACCTAATGTTTTCACACTTCTACTAGTGTTTTCAGTATGTCGGCCAGTGTAGAGCACTAGAGGTGATAATATGGACATTGTTTTCTTCCTCCACAAAAAGGGTTCCTCTACTAGCCTATATTGTTTTCAGGAATGTCCATATTTGGTGTACACATTCTGAGGCCCTGGCTACACAGGGATGTTGTCTACATGACATCTCTGAACTTTTGGTTCTACTGATACAATGAAACTAAGCGTACACACACACAAACATTTTCACACACGGTTAGCAGAGAACCAACTATTGAGAGATCAAAATAACCAGTATTGCCTGTAACCCCTTGTCTTTTGCCCAACGTTTTGTGTACAGTCCCTCCTTCAATCAATTTAAGATATAGAACTCTCAAAATTCAGAAACTGTCACAGCATTAACGCACAATTTCAAGACTTTCCCAGGCAACTCATCAACAGTGGCCAGTCCCATCACACATTGTGGAAAATCCCTGGCTGTTATCATCTATCAGTTTTGTATTAGTGTGGCCTCTCCATTAGAGCCTGACCAATTGATCGGTTCGCTGACATTATCAAACAATATTGGCTTGTTAATGATCTCGGACGATATTTCCACCAATAACCAAAATTCAATAGATAGGATGGAAAAAAGGGAATCCCATGCTTATCTGAACACTTGTGGCCATTCTTATAATGTGTCAATATTGTCATAATGTAAGAAATCAACATTTGAAGCATATTTCTTTGACTTTTGGATGGCAATTTTGAGAAGCCTGTGTGGAAATGTTTAACTTTTTCCCCTTTGTAAAACAGTATATCAGCAGATATCGGTATCTGTAAGTTTTTCCCCCCAAAAAACATTGGAATAAGCCCAAAAACCCCATATCGGTCTGGCTCTGTTCTCCATAAGCAGACTGTTAACTCAGTTTAAACAATCAGGTTTGGGGGGTGGAGGGAATCTACTAATGGAAACCAATGTGAGTCACAGTGGCACAGGCTGGCACCAAGGTAACATACCTACCTACCACATCAAACACACACCTCCTGAGTGTGGAACCAGGTACAATGAAATCAGTTAGTGTGGAAGCAAACCTACTACACCTGATTCACGTGCTCTAGGGTCACAGAGTGCAGCACACACCAAAATACTTCTGATGTAAAACCATTATTTCACTATAACTAAAAATATCCTGTCTGGGCAGTAACTCCATACTTATAACCATACATGACATAATAACAGCTGAATTCAGGGAGCTGTACTGTAGAACACTGGTACTTGCTGTAAACTGTGGTGTGTGTATTGAAGGTTGTGTGAGTGAGAGAATTATGATGTCTACAGAAAGGTATTCCGGGATAAACTATAAAGGTGGCTTTCAGACTGGTGTTCCAAATAAGGGAAGAGGAAATGACTGGTCCACTGTTTTCTTTAACTGCTTTCACATTGGAGTTACGGTATTTTTCCTGTAAAAAAAAAAAAAAGGACAATGTTTCTTTGTCCCCCTTAAAACAGGCCTACTTTTATCACATTCTTGCCTGCATACACTTTTTATACCTCTCGTGTACATGCTGGGGATGAGTGGTAGTAGTGGTGTGCAGATGTGTGAGGGTGTCTATTTCAATAAATCCATTTAGAATATACACGACCATTCAAAAAGTTTGGGGTCACTTAGAAATGTCCTTGTTTTTGAAAGAAAAGCATTTTTTTGGTCCATTAAAATAACATAAAATTGATAAAAAAATACAGTGCTAGTTTATAATGCATATCTTCTGTGCAGAAAAAAAATGTACTGTTTGTTAATGTTGTAAATGACTAGTGTAGCTGGAAACGGCAATTTTTTTATGGAATATCTACATAGGTGTACAGAGGCCCATTATCAGTAACTATCACTCCTGTGTTCGCTAATCCAAGTTTATCATTTTAAAAGTCTAATTGATCATTAGAAAACCCTTTTGCAATTATGTTAGCACAGCTGAAAACTGTTGTGATGATTAAACATCTGTTAATCACGTGTATGTGACCAATAAAATTTGATTTGATGCGGGTAGGTTATTGCTTCAAATGTTATATAAGGATTGAAATGCTTTGGGTGTTTCAGTAAGCAACAATTTGTTACATGCGTTCAATTGCATTGGCCTTCTGATTGGACTGATCATGTTAACATCATACTTTCAAAATCTTAGATAGCAAGCAGTCATCATCATGAATCAAATTTGCCCACAGGGACCGCCACACCACCTTCCTCTTCAAGTGAGCACAGCACAACAAGTTGCGTCCAAGAATGTATTGTATGCTGCTACATAAATTATGCAATATGCCAGTGAGATACGTATACTGCAGCTAAGAAAGTAAGACTAAATGTTAGTTGTGTAGTAAGCTGTTAGTAGCCCATGTGCCTCACACTAATCATTTGGTCCCTTTCCTCCATCATAATTTAGCCTACTGCTCTAACTTGGTGGTGCACATGTAGCCTATAGCCTGTTTTAGAGAAATGTAATCATTGAATATTGTAAGAGCTTTCATTTTCTGATTATATGCCCCCTTTATTTATCCTATGGTTCTGACTTGTGTACAGGCAGAATACTGTAAGAATGGTTCATATTCTGAATTCTGTCACTGTGTTTCAAAAGTGCTGAACAAATACTTCTATTGACTACGTCCATCCTAGCTCGCTCATTAATGTTTTACTCTAAATTACGGATTGCCTCTTATCCGCTCGTCGTTCCCTTAAGCCATAGTTTGTACATCTCAATTGTCAGTAGAAACCACATTTGTTTAAGTAAGTCAGCCATATCAGCTGTTTCTTTTAAAAGGCAGTAAATGAGGCTGAATGAACTGTTTCGCTGCCAGACAAGGCTCCACAGATAGCCAGGTGTAGCAGTGGTAAGGATTCACTCCATGGTGCTGAAAAGAAAGCTCTACTGTTGGGACAGGTTTATATAGGCCCTAACAGTTTGTGGGCACCGTTTGTCACTGTTATAGTTCAATTCATGTATTGTTTAGTGTTGTGTTGTGTAGTGGCTTTGCTGGCATGCATCAACAATTTTGGTGGGGAATTTGCCCCACCAAGATTTACATGCTAAAATCACCACTGACTGTTAGCATGAAAGGGATATTTGTTTCTCCATTCCAGCTGGCTCCAGGATTCCACATGTAGCCTAAACACAGTGATGTTCACCAAGACACAGAGGTCTGCGCGGGACTGATTTATTCATCCAGCTCCCACCCACAGCTTTTCAAACCACTCCTGTCTGCTCTCGCTGGCTTTCTGTCCAACTCCCACCCGCTCCTGCAAGAACTAGTCCCACAATGTTAATTAGGTGTATGTGACGCAGCTCGCTTGCCAGCCATGGTCCCAATAATTTTGTGCCCTATAGGCAATATCAAAATGCTAAAAAATAACTGAAGAAATAGGTTACATTCAGTGGCGGTCGGTGCAGTTTAAGATGAGGGAGGATGATTATTTTTTTAATGAGCATGGCCTTATTTCTATTACAGCATATTGGATGACAAAGGAGCTGATCATGGACTACAGGAAAACGAGTGCCGAACAGGTCCCCATTAACATTGACGGGGGTGTAGTGGAGCAGGCCGATAGTTTCAAGTTCCTTGGTGTCCACATCAACAAACAATCATGGTCCAAACACACGTTTGGACCATGATTGGTCTAAACCTGTTGTATTCGGCGCATGTGACCAATAACATTTGATTTGTCATTCATATTCCATTCACCCAATTCAATGTTACGTCGATAGGTTAAGGCTACTTCATGATAATACAAAAAAAATCCCTACACCCATGAGGTTACTACAACCTAGCCTATGAATGAAAGTTTACAACGTAGGTGCACAGGTTGAAAGAAATTTGAGTAATGAAGGTGACAGACATTCACACATACCGCCTTGCACACTCTTGCCTGCATCTAGCTGATCTAGTGTGTAATCATTAGTCCAACAGTTTGAAACGAGAGTTTCTATTGGACAAATTCAGGTATGTTTATCCCTGTTCCGTTTAAGAAAAGTTTTTCAACAGAATCAGCGGAATGAATACACGCAAACACAGTTCACTTTCATAGCAGCCAAATACAAACAGCATGATCCCTTTGATCATTGTACAATTCCTTCTCAAATCTACGCGTTCTTCTCCTCTCACCCTTTCACTTCGCTTGTGGACTTCAGTGGACTTCACACATCAACTGTCTGACCAGGCGAAAAAAACCTTTTCAAGCCAAACGTTCTGCTAACCGCTACACACAGCTTACATTGTCACCATATTAATGTCATTGTCAACATAGCTAATAGAACGAACATGTTAATAAACCAGCAACAATCATGCAGTACAGTCAGCAGCAAACAGTTTAGCAGTTACACCAGCAGGCCCCGGTGGCAATACATTTATAAAACCAAAAGCTTACCTTGACGAGTTACAGTGTTGGATAGCCATAGCCAGCTAGCCACCAAGTACTAAGTCATGTTTTGCAGAGGGGTCAAATACTTATTTCCCTCATTAAAATGCAAATCAATTTATAACAATTTTTGACATGCGGTTTTCTGGATTTCTTTGTTGTTATTCTGTCTCTCACTGTTCAAATAAACCTACCATTAAAATTATAGACTGATCATTTCTTTGTCAGTGGGCAAACGTACAAAATCAGCAGGGGATCAAATACTTTTCCCCCCTCACTATACTATCAAAGAAAGAACAAAACCAACTCTACTTTCCTGGACTGAGAACCAACAGAGGGAGACGTGGAAATCCTTCTAATATAAAATGTATCTCCCCTAAAGTTATTCGAATAAACTGATCATTGCTATTCATCCTGAAAGTCCACAGAGATCAATGTGGACTTTTGTTCTTGCAAACCAGTACACACCTGATTCAACTAATCAATGACTTCAATTAGTTGAATCAGGTGTGTTACTGATTGATTAGAACACAAACCTGAACCCACAATGGATAAGAAGCCATGCAAAGACCATAACGCACACAACTTTCAAGAAATTATCTGAAAGCTGATTCACATTTGCTGTACTGCTATTCTTGTTAATTAGTTCAACTTGTCTTGCTAAAGCCCATCTGCTGACAGTTTAATATCTTCCTCACTACTGTGTATTAAAAAAGGTACAGGTGGTGGACCAAAAAACAGAATCACTTGGATGAATGAAAGACAACAATATGACAATTCCCCCACCCAAAAGTGCATAAGCAGTCATCAAATTGTCATCTTCTTGTCTCTCATTTGTTTGCATTTTTGTCACCTCTTGTAGGTCTTCTGTCCTTCAACCCTGATCTTATTCTTCTTTCTCTGCATCAACGACTACCTGTCCACTCCAAAAGTCTTGGAGAGAGGAGAGAGGATCCTATCTTGGTAAAGGCACCATAGCTAGATGCATAATATGCATAACTGTAGTTTTTGTGTGTTTTAACCAACAAATCTGAGAAAACATTGTTTTTTGTTCATTGAATATTAGGGATATCAACACACTATCCCCATGTGTTTCAATACAAACCAGGCTTAATAGGAGCATACTGGGCCTAATAGGAGCATACTGGGCCTAAATGGAGCATACTGGGCTTAAATGGAGCATACTGGGCTTAAATGGAGCATACTGGGCTTAAATGGAGCATACTGGGCTTAAATGGAGCATACTGGGCTTAAATGGAGCATACTGGGCTTAAATGGAGCATACTGGGCTTAAATGGAGCATACTGAGCTTAAATGGAGCATACTGGGCTTAAATGGAGCATACTGGGCTTAAATGGAGCATACTGAGCCTAAAAGGAGCATACTGGGCTTAATTGGAACAACAGTGATTTATGGTGAAAAAGACAGAAGAGCAAAGTCTACTCATAAAATATTTGGAAACCAATGGTCTGGGCTATAAAATACACTATAGACTACAATATTACGCAGAATTAGTATTGATCATATTGAACAATATTTCTTTGTCATTTACACTCTTTATGGAGTGCTTTTTGTGCTACTGTACCCTTTAAGCCCAACTAAATGTCAATGGCATCTATGTATAACAATGCAAGGTTGATTTAACAGTAAAATTAGACAAAATGCTTTGAAAAAAAATGTAAGCTGAGAATGCCTCTATTTATTATCTTGTTGTAGTTCACCAATTTATGTTGCTACTGTGTAACTGTGACATGCATGTATGACTGCTAGCATGAAAAACCCATATTTCAATTGGCAAGAAATAGCAATGAATTCTCATGAAACATGCTATCATATATCCACTAAAATATCTGAAGATGTTATTTATCTGAGGGTAGCCTCAACACAAGTTTTTTTGCAGCTTTGAAATTAGCCATTAGTGAGAACTTACACATAACAGTCAATACCTTAACAATAAAACAACTGATTGGCTTAGAATAAAGGTTATGGGTGTAACAACCAAATGAATTAGTTCAAACGTGAAACGGCAGAAAAGTTTTTTTATTTTATAATTTTTTTTGCATCCAACAATGGAAGTGGGCTTAATGGGAAAGTGGGTTTAATAGGTATGCTTACCCTACCTTTTAGAACGATTTGCAGATAGAGACAAATAAATGGGCAAACATTGCAGGTAGAGACAAATAAATGGGCAAACAATGTTTATTGAAAAGGCACAACGTTCGCTCACCATGGTATGCGCATTGCATCTTTTCCTTTTTAATGATAATCACATTTTTTGATTGCACCTCGATTCACGTTGGTTAAGTGCCCACCACTTGTTTCCATTATCAATATTTATTTACCGACACGATAGTAAACTATAGTGTAATCATATTTAAGTTAATTTCCTTGGAAAGATAACTGCCATGTGATTCACTGCCTATGCATAGGTAGTGGACGCATCAATTCAGGCTACAAGTGTAGCCATAATGAAAACCGCAGAATGTCATTACAAAACACGTACGTCTCTTTTCATTCATTAAATTGCGGATGCACAGTGCACTGTTGGGGTTTGGATGCTGGAATTATTTAGTGAGAGGACGAACATGCACAGGTAGCCTACAGGAGCACCTTTTTGAAGTGACTGTTTGACAATCAGATGAAAACATCATGTGTTTGTCCCGTACCGGTAAGAAATAAAATCTACTTATACCCCTACTTTTAATACAATAGGTAGTCCAATGTTAATGCATACAAAGCAGAATGACAACCGTTTCAAAATATTCTGCAGGACAAAAAACCCTCCAAAGTTGTCTGACCGCCGCTTCTGCCCGCAGTATGAGGACCGCAACGATCTCTGTCGCAACCCGCCGCCCACCAACACGCATCTCCACTCACTAACATGTCAACTACATTAGATTACATTTTGTAAGAGGCCATACTAATGACAATTCTTTACTTCTTATGACTGTTCAACAAATGTGTGTAGGAGTGCTCAACAAATTTGTGTATCCATGTGGTTCTTGTACCTGTATGAGTACAGACAACTGCTCTAGTACTGTACCTCGGTGGCTTTGTCGCTCAGGCCCCTGAGCAGCAGGGCAATGACGTGGACAGCAGCTCGCCGTACCTCTGCCTCCTTCTCGGTCTTTATCAGTGCCGTCAAACAGGTGCTCAACTAAGGAAGAACAAACACATACACAGATAAATACACACTCTCAGAGGCTGAAATAGAGGATCTATAAAGGAGCAGTGACCTTGCCAAGGTCCACAGTGCTGTGTTTACTGCTAGTGCGCCGGGTTGATTAACATATTGGTAGGATAGACACACACACCGACGGCAGGCTGCGATGGACTGAGAGGGATTAGGCTGTAGCAGAGAGCCATGGCTCTCATGAATAGGCATCCCTGTTACTCAGTCTGACAGAGATACGTATTCATGAAGCAGAGTCTGCAGTGCACAGCCCTCGCTGACAGACCCCTTGCCGTCAAAGCAGCTTTATTTAGGGCCCTGACCACTGCAGCAGGCAGACAGGCCTTCCACAAGCTGCCCTGACACACACACATTTCTGTCAACTCAAACATTGACTAGAGCAGACGAGCGTTTGAGTGAAGTGATTCCGGCCCTTCCCCCTCATGCTCTCCCCACCAGTGAAAAGCCTGATCTCAGCACTGAGGGAGGGGCTCTTTAGGAGAGGACACTCCAACACACAATACTGCTGAGCTGGGAAAAATGTGTCATGGGCAGAGGCACAGGCTGAGAGGGGCAGTAGGACAAGACAGCCACAGTTCAGTTCTCTCCCTCTAAAGAAAATGAACCGTGACCTTTAACCTTGGGCAATACCTGCTGTTCCCTGACGCCGGACCCCTACCTGAATCCCACCCTGACCCCAACCATCCTAAGGCTATAAGTGTAGACAACAGTACACCAAGACAGGGGACATCTGGACTCATTGACAGATTTAAGAGAGGGAGTAGTTACGTCACACACACACACACACACACACACACACACACATACATATTCAGGATGATTCATTGACAGATTATTTTATTAGTCACATGCACAGGGTCACAGATGCATTTGCAGGGTACAGTGAAATTCTTACGCTCCGAGCTCCAACAGTGCAGGTGCAACAGAAGTGAATGAAACAATACAAATAATAATACACTAAGTGTACAAAACATTATGACATTGACTGACCATGTGAACCCAGGTGAAATCTATGATCCCTTATTAATGTCACTTGTTAAATCCACTTCAATCAGTGTAGATGAAGGTGAGGAGACAGGTCAAAGAAGGATTGTTAAGCCTTGAGACATGGATTGTGTACGAGTGCCATTCAGAGGGTGAATGGGCAAGACAAAAGTGCCTTTGAACAGGGTATGGTAGTAGGTGCATGGCGCACCAGTTTGTATCACTGCAATACTGCTGGGGTTTTCACACTCAACAGTTTCCTGTGTGTATCAAGAATGGTCCACCACCAAAAGGACATCCAGCCAACTTGACACAACTGTGGGAAGCACTGGAGTCAACATGGGCCAGCATCAGTGGAATGCTTTCGGGATGGCGTATTGCTGCAGAAAGCTGTGGTAGCCATGCTGGTTATGTGTGCCTTGAATTCTAAATAAAACACTGACAGTGTCCCCAGCAAAGCACCCCCACACCATCACACCTCCTCCTCCATGGTGGGAACCACACATGCAGAGATCCTCCATTCACCTACTCTGTGTCTCACAAAGACACGGCGGTTGGAACCAAAAATCCCAAATTTGGACTCATCAGACCAAAGGACAGATTTCCACCAGTCTAATGTCCATGTTACTTGAACACTGTGAAGCATTTATTTGGGCTGCAATTTCTGAGGCTGGTAACTCTAATGAACTTATCCTCTGCAGCAGAGGTAACTGTGGGTCTTCCTTTCCTGTGGCGGTCCTCATGAGAGCCATTTCCATCATTGCGCTTGATGTTTTTTGCGACTGCACTTTCAACGTTCTTGAAATTTCCTGGATAGACTGACCTTCAAGTCTTACAGTAATGATGGACTGTCGTTTCTCTTTGCTTATTTGAGCTGTTCTTGCCATATTATGGACTTGGTCTTTTACCAAATAGGACTATCTTCTGTATACCACCCCTACCTTGTCACAACACAACTGATTGGCTCAAATACATTAAGAAGGAAAGAAATTCCACAAATTAACAAGGCACACCTGTTAATTGAAATGCATTCCAGGTGACTACCTCATGAAGCTGGTTGAATGTGAAGAGTGTGCAAAGCTGTCATCAAGGTAAGAATCTCAAATATGTTTTGATTTGTTTAACACTTGTTTGGTTACTATATGATTCCATATGTGTTATTTCATAGTTTTGATGTCTTCACTATTATTCTACAATGTAGAAAATAGCAAAAATAAAGAAAAACCCTGGAATGAGTAGGTGTGTCCAAACTTTTGACTGGTACTATAGTTAGAAACTATAGGCAAATAAACTGACAGACATTTGTTGTTTAACCAAATTACATGGTTTACTAGTGGTCCTCACCTCCTGAGCCCAAGGCCCCAGGGCATAGTTGAGTCTCTGGCAGAGCTCTCCCAGGTTGGACAGGCAGCTAGCGCGGACACTGTGGTCCTCGTCCCTCGTCCCCCTCAGGAAGACCCCGATCAGGGGCCGGCCATGGTGGGGCGCCAGGTCACCTGAAACACAGGAAGGAAGATAAGGTTTGTATTCTTATTAACAATTATCAATACTGTACTATTGGCTGCCAGCAAAACTGACTACTGGCTGCTGACAGTGCTGAGGAAACTTCCGCACGTTTGGTCTGTCCTCCAATGCACCTCAGGAGGACATGGCATCACACTACCTGCCTATTGGTCCAGCTGGAGAAGTTGTTTTAATCTATACAAAGAGCTGACTCATTGTTATTTTTTAATTTTTTTAATTATTATTATTTATTTTTTTTACAAAGGTGGTTGCTAAATCGGCAAAGAAACTAAAATAGAGAAGACGCTTTACTCCTTTCAGTGTGTGTAAGTGTGTGTGTGTATGTGTATCTGTCTTACTAAGACAGCCCCCACTGACAGTGCAAAACATGCTATATTCCACAACATAAAGCAGTGGGAGTGGAGCCATGGAGTTGGCCAGGTTACTGGGTGTCCAAGTAAGACTCAGATGGGTGGACTGGGCCGTGGTCCCTGCAGCTGAGTCTGCTGGCCCAGTCAGACAGACCCACCATGAGAGGTATCATTCAGCCTGCCCTGGCCTCCACCTTCCAGAAACCCATACACACCAGTTCAGCTGGCCACTCCTCAGTCAGAGCCATGTTTCAAAGGATGGTCTTTTATTAACTGCCTTAATAAAAGAGAAAACAGGTGTCGGTTTGTGAATGATTGTGTGTTTTATCTAGATCAGCAGGCCTGTATTTGTCCAGTTGCTACTCTCATGCTTCCCTTGCCCATTTACTACTATCTGTTCCTGACTCATTCTAGCTCCTTTGTCCAGTCAGTCAAAACTGTAACTTTACATCAGTCTCAGACCAAGATCTGACCTGGGCCGAAGAATCTCAAGAATTCCTTTGATGGAAATGGATTAATGTGCAATACACTGAAAAAGCAAAGGGAAAGTGGCCTTTTGTGCACTGGGGATACAGTACGTGGTAGGGATGGGCACGGTTAATCGAATATCCTAACAGATGTTAGTATTCGCTTACATGAGTGAGTGTTAAATTATTTTTAGGCCTATTTCAACAATGAAAAAGCTTTACTTGCAAGGATATAGCTTCACATTTGAAATTCTTAACAAAAAAATTAAAACTTTGTTTTTGTAATGGGTGCGTGCTGGTGGCAGGGAAGTCAGGTGCAGGAGAACGAACTTGGTATAAACGGAGTCGTTTAATAAGTGCTCACAAAACTCGGAAAACCAAAATATACAAGATAATAAAAGTGGGTACAAAACCTGTCGCGCACCAGAACATAACTTGCACATCACAAACAATCACCGACAAGGACATGAGGGGAAACATGTAATTGATGAGATTGGAACCAGGTGTGATGTAAGACAAGACAAAACCAATGGAAAATGAAAAATGGATCAGCGATGGCTAGAAGGTCGGTGACGTCGACTGCCGAACACCGCCCGAACAAGGAGAGGGACCGACTTCGGAGGAAGTCGTGACAGTTTTTATCCCTCCATAGCATTGGTATGCTATGTTCTGCACTTCAAATAGCAATTACAGACGCCCACCTAACAGAGTTTCCACAGGACCTGATGACCAAATACCTTTTTGTATCATAATCAGTTCTATCATGGCGAAAATCAGACTTCTCTTTCACTGTTGCTGTTAGCCAAAACTACCTGAGAAAAGCAGTCTGTTCACTGTTGACCTCATTTTGCATTGTAGAGTAATTTCTGTATTATGAATTTGCATTCCGGCTATCCGGATATCCCAGAAAAATATAATAATATTACTTGAATAGTAAAGTAATTTCAAATGCCCATCTGTAGTACGTGGGGGGAAACAAAAATAAGATGGGGTGCTAATATGGTTCGATTCAGAATATGGGGTTTGGCGGACGGGGGTATTTTCCCAGATGCATAAGAAAGGGGAGAGTGATCCAGAGGAGTGACAAAAGATTCCTGTGGGTATCTAATGGGGCGACAAACCAGCTGAGATGCTGTTCTGTTAGGCTAGTGGAGCAGGGCCAATTAGAGACCGTCGCTGGTCTGTCTGGGTGCCTTTCACATCCAAGATAAGGGAGGGGAAGGGGGGCATGCCGAATAACCCCTCACTTGTCCCGGGAAAATGGTACTATCGAGATCTGGCAGACAAAACCAGGGAGAGGGAAAAACCACAAACACGGAATTCTAGCAGAGAGGGAGAGGTTTCGACACAGTCCCCTCAGTGTGGAACAAGCATGTACTGTCTGTTTTACGACTGTTTTATGACTTTATAACTATAATTGGGCCTCATACACCGTTAACATAGACCAACACACATGTATGCATAATTCAAATGGAAACACTAACATGAGTAAGCAAATTCACTATCATTCATTCACATGTCCCTCACAAAACAACCTATGAATCTGTCAAAACCTAGTAAACTGTGTCATTGAGGCTAGCTGCAGGCGCTTCCTTCTCTGTGTGGTCAAATCCACACACCAAAAGATAATATTCTCATTGAGATAATGAGTCTATTGCTGGAGCCTCTCCCAGGATGTGTGGTGAGCAGGTTTTTAGTAGGTCAGTTAGCTGTGTTGATAATAGTCCACTCACCCATAGCCCTGCTAGCCCTCATCAGCACCTCTCCAACCTTCAGCCGTGTCTCCAGGGACCTCTCCTTCTGAGAGGATGGACCATTCTGGTACTCTTCCTGCAGGCGCAGCAGGATCCTCTCAGGAAAGAAGTCAGCCAACACCGCCAGGCCTGCAGGGAGGAGAGGGACACAGAATGGGTCACTGAGAAACTCTAAGCCCAGCAAAACCTATATACCATGAAGAAGATGCCACTGCAAGTTAATGTCATTCCAGTTTCTAGGGCAAATTAGATGAGATACAACAGTTGTATCCTAGTTATACTTGCTCCAACTTGCTAAAGGAAAGCTAGCCGAAGCCAAAGGTTAATATCACCCCACAAAACTAGAGTAAAAGACCAAAGGTTTACACATGTAAGGTTAAGCACCACCTGGAGACCATTGACTTCCTACCTTGAATGGCTGACAGATACACAAACGTGTCCTCATGCGCCAAGTTCTCCAGGAAGAGCTGGAAGACAACGCCATTACAGGACACATTACACCAAACTTTCCCATCTGACATCCTATAAAAATTATAAATTACACCACTACATCATTTTCTTCATAGTGCTTATAATTTGTCCCAAAACAACCCAACACAAAGAGAAGCACAATAGGATGGAAATTAAAGAGGATCCCCACCCGCCACCAGGTACTGGACCCCCTAGGCTGAGACGGGGGGGGGGGGGGGGGGGGGGGGGGGGGGTCGTGGAAGGTGCACACAGAGGGGGTGCTCATTACACTGAATACTAAATGAGATCCAGACCCAGTGTGATAATCCAGTCCCCTCAACCTCACCACCCCTCAGCCAGATTAACAAGTCCCCATAGACCACACTGCATTGCCCAGGGTCTCTGATCAACTTCCCTCATCTATTAAACATCCTCTCCACCCAAACAGACAGTAACCCCCACAGAGACTGGTTCTGCTGCTACTGTGCACGCCTCCAGGGCCTGCATGAGTCTACGGTGTTAGAGGAAGACCCCTCTCAAGGGAGATGGAAACACTGAATCACTGAATCAGAGGGAATCACTGAATCAGAGGGAACCTATTAAACCCATGACTGCAATGGGTCCCCTGGTTGATACACAGTCAGACCACTGAGACATATTCTATAAGCTACATGCTATATCTACTGGTTCTCCACTGCTCTACTCACCGTGAGGACTTTCTCCTGATTCTGAAGAGCCTCCCTGTCTCTGTTCTGTATGGCCCGGGTTAAGGTTCTCAGGGCCACTGCTCTGGTGGGGACCTCAGGATCACATGCCCCGAGCAGGCAGTCTGAGAAGGCCCTACTGGGGGTGCCACTGGAGGGCTCACTGCTGCTACTGCTGCCACCCTTCCCACCTGACTGCCCCCCATCAGGAGCAGACACCCCTGCAGGACCCTGGCCAGCCCCAGATGATACCCTCTGGGATGGATGAGTTTTCTGGGCCAGACTATCACCAGAGCTGCTCTGTGTTCTGAGGTTGGGGATACAGGTCTGAATTGGGGCTCGGGTGTTAGGCGTTTGAGTAGCGTGTGTGCTGGGGTTGTTATGAAGGGTAGGTGAGTAGAGTCTTGTTTGGGAGACTTGCGAGGGACTTGTTTGGGTCTTGAAGTTTTTCTTAGTAGGCACGTTATTGTCCGTTTTGGGACTTTGATATTGAGTGGCTCGTGTCACGTTGTCAGGTTGGTAGGCACCGTGTGTGGCAATGGCGGTTCGCAGGTCTGAGGCCAGCTCCTGGATGACCACCTCAGGGTGCCTCTGGGAAATCTCCTCCAGTGGTGGGAGGAGCCTGGACATCGAGGAGTAGTCCTCAGCACTCAGCTGCGACAAGGAGAGAGAGAAACATCAACACAAAATGCCACATATCATACAATATGATACCATACACATCTACAGTAGTATCAATGGTAAAGCCTGTTGCCTGAACAGAATGGTGTGTGTTCCCTAGCTGTGTGTGCAGTACCGGTGAGGGTCCTGACAGCAGGGTGGCCACCAGGCCCATTCCCATGCTGAGTGTCTGGGTCTCAACTGGACCCGCAGCAGCCTGGACCTGGTCCAAACCCACACAGGCCCTCTGCAGCATGGACACGATGAATTCCACCACCTGGGAGAGGACACACAGACAGACGTATCAGATACAAGACGGACAGACAGACAGCTGCATGTATACAAACCACACATTTCCTACCACGAGGTGCATATTAACTAGAGCTCTTAAATTCTCACACCCACAGATTTAAACATAAAAAAAGTTTTAAAATGTCTCTGCAAAAACCCCTGGCTGAGGGCCCTCAAGATAAAATGGCTAAAAATACTGCTTATCAACTGAACTGACGCCAGTTTATCAGAGAAGTTTCCTAATCTGAGAGTGAATGGTTTTCCTCAGGCAAAATGGCACAGCACTAGCCCTGGGTCTTTTACCTAATCAGAGATAGACCATACTATTCTTAGAGCTCTTAAAGTATTACTCATCATGCCCTCATTCCTTAATAAGGAGGCCCAGAGGACCAGTGTTCTGTAAAGCCTTGATGCAGAGGGAGAGACAGAAAGACTTAAAGTTTGATAAAAGCTCATCACAAAACTACAAGCGGAAAGATGGTGAACATAAACTGAGATAATAACATAAATGATGGGAGACTGAAACTTTAGAGTTGGAGATAAATAGTTAAGCAGTGAAAAGCAAATACTCAAGTCAATCAACTGTTGGCATCTGACATGATCCAATCTTGAACAGGAGCAAGGTTATTGAGTTTAGCTGTGGGGTGTATACCAGTAGTTACCTGGGTTGGCTTGCGCAGCAGTAGAGTGTGTGGTAGGCCCTCACACATGACAGCCAGCACCTGCAGTAGGGCCAGCTTCTGACTCCTCCCTGTAACGTTCCCTAACAGATGCTGCTCCAGCTGCAGTAGTGTCATGGCTGACGTGTCCACTTCCTGCTCCTCTTCCTCCTTCTCTGCAGCCCAGCAAGTCAGCGCCTGTCAGGGAAGAGAGCGTCCATATTTACACACCAACCCCACCTGGGGAACGCAGCAGGACAATACTGGCCAAAGCCATAGGCTGCCTCTCTGTCTGTGTCTCGGTGTCTGTCTGTGTCTCGGTGTCTGTCTGTGTCTCGGTGTCTGTCTGTGTCTCGGTGTCTGTCTGTGTCTCGGTGTCTGTCTGTGTCTCGGTGTCTGTCTGTGTCTCGGTGTCTGTCTGTGTCTCGGTGTCTGTCTGTGTCTCGGTGTCTGTCTGTGTCTCGGTGTCTGTCTGTGTCTCGGTGTCTGTCTGTGTCTCGGTGTCTGTCTGTGTCTCGGTGTCTGTCTGTGTCTCGGTGTCTGTCTGTGTCTCGGTGTCTGTCTGTGTCTCGGTGTCTGTCTGTGTCTCGGTCTCATTAGCTACCTGCAGCAGCTCCAGGAAGAAGTCTCCAGGCAAGTCGCTATCCTTCATCTCAGCCAGCAGCTGGGCCAGACACTCCACCCTCCACTGCTCCCCAGACACCCTCTCATAGAGAGCATCATCCTCATCACTGAGACATGAAGGGTAGAGGAGACCGACACACATGATGGGAGAGACACGGGGCATGATTGTATATTTAATTGCTTTTTTTCTAACATGACTGGATAGGGGCACTTGCAGTTTCCACTACATTACATCCATCAATCCCAGTCATCAGATCAGTGATAAAAACCCCTCCGCCCAATGAAGGGGTTTTACTAGCATCTTCTCGTATGGGAGCCTTGGAGACCAGTAATTGTGTGATGTTGAATGCCAGTCACCTGATGGTCTCTGAGGGGGTAAGCTGTGCCCCTCCGTCACTACCAGGGGTGAAGTGGAAGCCAGGGGCCACCCCGCCTGCCCCTCCATCGATGGCACACAGCTGCTGTAGGGTTGAGAGGGCTACAGGAAGCTCAGAGTTGCCAAAGTACCAGAGCAGGATCTCCTGACAGGGGGCACTGTGGAGCACACAGCATACACATACACAGGGAAAAGTTAGAAACGACCTAAAAAGCAGAGACTGATCCACGACAAGATACAGGTGAAACCATTGTTATATTGCTGAAGTGACCATCACAAATAGGGCTTATTGAGACTATATAGTACTAGCCAGATAGAGAAATACTCAGCAGTTGAAGCATTTCAATAACAGAACTGACCGTAGGTGGGACGCATTCTTTTTGGTGAAGCAGTACAGATCGAAGAGAACAGGAATCGCTTCTCCCAGAGCCTTCAGCAAAGGAGCAGACGGGCTGTTCCCCACCACACAAATCTGAGCGAGAGAGGGAGATGGAAGGAGAGAGTGATACAGTAAATCTCTAGGTTTGGCCTATACATGGTCGAGTTAATCGTCTGTGTTCCACTCACCTTAAACACGTCCTCCGCACAGCGCGTCAGCTCCCATTCCTCCACTGTGACCTGGGTTTGACCCTCCCCTGACAAATACAGACATACTCAGTGGCTGGAGCCACCCAAACTGTGTCTGAACCTAGAGGTTCATGTTCAGCATGACGTAAGCAAGCACTTACAGCCAGCAGACATCTTTAATCGTGAGCCAGGATTTCGCTAGCTTAAAAAAAACGATGAATTCAGCGAGGGACAATACCTACAGAATAGAGGATAATTGTTTTCACACACACATAATATATAGTAACTGGGGCAGGATTGAAATAAAACGTAGATACTATTCAAAACACAAAGAGGCTAAGGATGAGACTCATAGAGTAGATGTGTCCTGTGTTGGTTAAGTGGATCAATGAGGAGTTCTTTGTTGATGCAGATTTGCTGTGTCTGTGTACTATCTATCTGTCAGAGCAGCAGCCAGACCACAGGCCTGTTAACAGCAGGGGGACATCCATATTCAATTAGCCCAACTTTAGAGAGTGCTCCTCAAGCAATACCACAATTTGCACACACAGGCATGGGCACCCATACATGTACACGCAAACAAACCCAAAACACACACGCACGCACACACACACACACACACACAAATACCAAGTGTCATTTTCAGAGTGGTAAGGATATTGACCGGCAGACTCAAGTTAAAAGCCAGTGGAGTCTATCTCTGCAGCAGTGTCAATTTTCCTGATGCACAGACCAAATAATTTGATAGAAAGCTGCAATCAGCTCTGCAAGCTAACAACAGCGGTGGTTATTTTTCAGTAATATAGCCTACAGAAGTTGTCATTTTTAACAAACCAACATACACTACATGACCAAAAGTATGTGAACACCTGCTCGAACATCTCATTCCAAAATCATGAGCATTAATATGGAGTTGGTCCCCCCTTTGCTGCTATAGTATCCTCCACTCTTCTGGGAAGGCTTTCCACTAGATGTTGGAACATTGCTGCGGGGACTTGCTTCCATTCAGCCACAAAAGCATTAGTGAGGTCGGGCACTGACATTGGGCAATTAGGACTGGCCCGCAGTCGGCATTCCAATTTATCCCAAATGTGTTCGATGGGGTTGAGGTCAGTGCAGGTTAGTCAAGTTCTTCCACATCGATCTCGACAAACCATTTCTGTTTGGACCTCGCTTTGTGCACGGGAGCATTGTCGTGCTGAAACAAGAAAGGGCCTTCCCCAAGTTCAAAGCGTGGGAAAAAAGTAGCGGCTTATAGTCCGGAAATTACGGTATATAGTTTAGGTAACTAATTACTACATTTGTTCTCTCGGAGATACTGCACAGCTTGCACTGACCTGCCATCCGGCCACAGCGGTGAAGGGAACTGAAGAGGGGAGTGAGCAGGTACTGCAGGGCAAACATTGGGCAGTCCTGCACCATGGTGAGAGCCGCCCTGGTGGCCACACGCTGGAACTGCTGAGCTGTCAGCTTGTCTCTGAAGTGCAGGAGCTCCAGAATCTGACCATTATGACAGAATATTATTACCAGAATGAATCTAGAAATGATCATGACTTTTATGCTGGTATGTACAGAAAGTTCAATTTCCATAAATCTTTAAAAACATGACAGGTTAACCTGGGGGCAAACTTGACTGTAGTAGCTGTCTGAAGATAGAGACTGCTGAGGGCAGGCTGCTAGAATCCTGGCTACACCATCACATTTCCTCCAATCAGACTCTCCTCCTATTAGAGATAGAGGGAACAAAAAGTGAAACTGCATTATTATAAAGCGGCTAAGAATGACACTTATGGGTCACTCATCACAACTGATAATACCTAAGAGTTTGGTAGATGTTTCTTGCCCATCTCATGGCTATCTAAATGTTCCCCCTACGTCTCCAGCTGAGCTCACCTGCGCCTCCCTCCAGGATAGCCCTCAACACAGACTGGACTCCATTGGGCTGCATCAGCCTCTCAGACAGCAGCTGCCCACACAGACGCCTCAGCCATGGGGGAGCCTGGCTCAGAGGGCTCCTATTGCCACCACTAGTACCAGGGCCTGGAGGGGCCTGGAAGGGCAGAGAGACATTTACATTTTAGTTAATTAGCAGATTCTCTTATGCAGAGCGACTTTGTGCATTCATCTTAAGATAGCTAGGTGAGACGACCACATATCACAGTCATAGTAAGTAATGCCCTTTTAGTGTAAGAGCTGTTTGGAATTTTGGCTTGCATGGTGACCTTAGTTAATAAACTAATAAGAAAGAGTTCTAAACCTCTTTGCCAATAACAGATAGTTTTCAGTATCCCCTCCCCACTCAGACCACTCCCACAGTCCTAGCTAAATTATTGCTTGAGAAATGCTCTATGCTAATGTAGCACATGGGTATGTGTGAAACTTACTCCTCAGCCTGAAGTGTCCCCACTGTTTCAAAAGACCAGCGCCAGATGACAGGTGAGAGCAAGCTGGTAAGATGCTTGAGGAGGGTTGTCCCGAGTGCTAGCAAGGCAGGGGACCCGAGTTTGCGCCAGGTATGGCCCGATTCGGGAGGAAGTGGTACTCGCTAAGCAAGCAGCGTGACTTCCTTTACACTAAGAAGCTATTTGTGTTTATTTTTTACCATTTGAATTGAAAACACAGTAAGGTACTTAATTATTTCCCAGAAATAATTTGATATTGAGATAAAACAGTTGCATTGGACCTTTAAGATACTCTTTGAAGATCATACCAGAGTTACCATCAGCAGGGTCAAAAACAATCAGATGTTTACGGTTTTCAGGAAAAATGGAAAGAGCCTGCGGCGAGATTTCTGCTTTCAGACGTTAACAAGGTGATACTCCATCTTAACTCCTCCTCCACATTTACTGGATTGGATGAATAGTGCATTAGAGAACCTCCCTCCACAGTTTTTTTCTCTCTAGTTATGATCAAAAAGAAAGAAAGGCTGCTCAGGCGTTTCTTTTACGCCTGCTACATTAGGTTACACCAGAGTAGACAGACACAGCACCATATACAAGTACACAGAGGAAAACATACTGATATGTAATGGTGTACAGACACTTCACTGCGCTCTACCTGTTTGGGACCGCCTTGGAGAATAAGCAGCTCTTTGATAACGATTGGCTGGTAGACTTTCCCCAAGAGTTTTTGAAGAGCCTCCCTGCAGTTCTTGCATTCCTCCTTACTGATCTCCTACATTATCAAAAGAGTGATCATATGGATTTAGTGAGATGCAAAACCAGCTGTTCACAGCTGAGCCTGCTTGTTCCTCTGGTTAATACTTCCACCATCTAGTGGCAAAAGGGTGTTATGACAACCCTATCTGTCACAAGTTGAATAACTGACTTCATTATGGCAAATAGGCAAAACAGGAAACTACATGGGCATCTTATTTTGCTGAAAAACTGATATCCATATCCATGACATCAAGTTATAAAATACCATTCATATTCAACATCGTCAGGCCGGAACAGTGAACTACCTTCTCTTCCTTAGTGGTGTTTTTCTCTGGGCGGTGGGGGCGGTATCCTAGCTGGCATAGTGCTGCCATGACATCTCCCAGGTGGCGAGTGTAGACCATGGTGGCCAGTGATGACAGCACAGACAGCTCCAGCAGAACAGAAGTGGTGGTCAGGAGACGACGCTCAGGGACAGGGGCCACATCATGACACACCAACCCCTCCACCAACTTCCCAAACGCTGACCTGCGCCCCAGGGGCACCCCCACCCCCGGGGCCAGGTAGGGGCAAAGGCCCAGGGAGACAACAAATTGAAGAGCTGCACCAAGTGTCTTCTGTTGGGCCACGCTCAGCACATCAGGAGTCAGTGGAGGGGCCATCTCAGAGGTCCGCAGTCTGGACATAGCTGGACTGGGGGCTTGGTTGAAGAGCTCTAGCTGGAGAGTGAGGTTACGAGCCAGGCTTAGCAACAGCAGCAGACACTCCTGGACAAAGCTCCATGTGACGTCTTCTGTATCTGCACAGATCCAGGGCACCCCTGCCCTCACCTCCTCCCGCAGGCTGCGCACCTCGTACAGGCCCTTCTCCCCCTTCAGGCGCTCCTCCAGCAGGGCCTGGTTGGCTTGGAGTGCAGCCATCAGTGCCTCCTGTTCAGTGTGTTGAGTACCATGCACTGTGGTCTCTGGAGGGGAAATATAGGGTCAGCAGACACACATACACCCAGACAGATTTAGTCAAAGCCCATTGATTGAGCTGATTTACCAAACAAGCAAGTAACAGCGCTTTTTCTTCTGACATGGATAAAATGAAATGCAGTATGGCGGATCAAATTAAACGTAGACAGCGTTCCCGAATCATATGTGGCTAATCTAGCTAGCACTGTACACATATATGTTAATGAGGAACGTATTTAGCTAAATCACACTGAATGTTAACTTACCTCCGATAGGTTTAGTGAGGACACTAAGTGCAGACAGTATGGCTGAAGTCATATTTATGTTTTATTTCGCTACAGCAGAGGTCCTGCAGTTTTCCCGCTACTCATTTTTAGCCATGCTGCTAAAAACACTTGTCGCCGAAAGAATACGTAATATTGTGGGTAGCTCAGGAGTGCATCCGATTGGTCATAATTTCATAGATCTGAAAGCATAAAATAGGGATAAAGAAATGGCGGACGCCTAGAAGGAATTGCAGCCATGACGTTGGCTATAGATCAGGGACTTCAACTGCGCTGATTTTCAAAAAAAAAATGGCTATTAATGTAATAATGCAGCGCTTTCCATTGCGCGTTTTTTTGTTTAGCCTATATAATAACGTTATTATACATTATGACCCCCCTGAAGCTTAATCCATATTTAATCCTAAATGAATTAACCTTGTCTACTGATCAAGTGGTTTATTGGTCAAGTGTATAAAAAATCTGTCATTCTTGAATGTGTAGGCTGGACTAAATAAAGCAAGAGGGGCAGATATTTCATTAGGCATCTTTATTAAGGAATCAACAATAAAATCCCATAAATGATGCTACATTTCTATAAATGCATCACTACCAATCAATGTCCATGGATATATATATATATTTTTTTAATTTAACCTTTATTTAACTAGGCAAGTCAGTTAAAAACAAATTCTTAATTACAATGACTGCCTACACTGGCCAAACCCGGCCAATGCTGGGCCAATTGTGCGCCGCCCTATGGGACTCCCAATCTTGGCCGGTTGTGATACAGCCTGGATTCAAACCAGGGTGTCTGTAGTGACGCCCAAAGCACTAAGATGCAGTGCCTTAGACCGCTGCGCCACTCGGGAGCCTGTGGCGCAGCTGATGGGAAAAGCAACAGAAGAACACATTGATGTTGAAAGGAATAGGCTGGCCTTTTAACAAAAGTCACCAAAAACCATATATAAATAAACAGCTTGAGAACATAGCTAGTGCAATAAATAGTCAATGACATGACAATAGTCAATCAAATAAATACAATCTTGCAACATAAATACTGTACACAAATAATTTTGTCTAATATAAAAACGCATGTATTATCGATAGCTTATTATCCATAAGCATATTAAGTGTAATACTTTCAATAGCGTAAGTGCATTTTAAAAACAAACAACAAAATGTGAAACATGTCAGGACAGTTTGTCTAAAAAATGTCCTCTATGAGAGGCAATCATATCCTACTCCTAACACAGGTGCAGGCAATGGGCACTTTGACAAAGTGTGATGTAAGTGAGTATTTTTCTGGGTTGTTCAGGCATACGGTCTTCATCAGAACCATCTGGGTTTGCTCTATAGGCACAGAGTTATATGCATGATGTTGGGCCCCGTGGTGTCTGGGCCCTTTAATGATGAGGCATCCCTGGCATAGACATTCAGCAACAACAATCTTTTCGGGGAATCGTCCCTCCACGCTATCGATGCTAAGGGAAAAGTGGCAATCCAGTTATCAAAATAGCCAATTATCAATCAATGAATAATGCTATCCGAAAATGTATTTCCCAACCATATGGCATGCACATTTAGTTACTGTCAGACTGATAATATTATGAATGCATGGTTAAAACAATGTTCGATCTATCAAAAGGTATTTACTTCGAGTAGAAAGAGATGCCTTACCTGTACCGCCAGGGGGAGACTGAACGATTGTTGTAGTCTACTGACTGTGAACGAAGCACAGTGGGGCAGGTCTTCTTCATACCAAGTTTGTGATACTGTGTTTCGTCAATATGAACATCTGTCTGGTACCGGTTTCGGTGAAGGATCTTGAGAGCTCTATGCTCCAGTTTTTCTGTACTGAAGCATCCCTTATACTTGTGTGCCTCTGATGTCCATGTACATTTAGCAATAACAAGTCCAAGTAAAATTAGAGTCTGCAAAGGAATGATGAAATAAATTAATCAAAAACATTTGGAAATTTCCATTTGAATAAGGCCTATCCATAAAGATAGATCAGAAGGCAACCCAACATTAATTGAGGTGTATACACTTCATTCCATCAGGGCAGTCAATCTCTCACTTACCTGCATAATCTTGAATAGGCCTGGCATGTTCAAATATCAAATATCTTGGTAGTAGAGGAGCCCAGGTGCTTTTGCTCGGTTTGTGCCATCATGCCCATGCTCCTACAGAATTTATAGGCAAGTCCACTATCTGCTTGGGGAAACCCGCATGTAGAAGGAAATGGAATATTGAGTTCCCTGCATCCTCTTTCCTACAGTGAGTGTCTACATTAAGATTACATCACCTGTTATTAAATTCATTTATATGAGCTCATGTGATTTATACTATAGCTTATACACATAGATTTTTTTATCTGATGTAATTACTATATTGACGCTGACGATAGATCTAATATCAGACAACCTGCATCCCCTAGTCATTTATGACTGACAGTAATCTTACTGATATGTTCTCAGTCAAGACAGAAGCTAGGAATTATGAAGAAATGTAACAAAACTGTTCATTAATACATACAATGCTAAAACTGATTCGATCTGCATCCATCTATAAATGTAGCCCAATTGTGGCTTATGCTACTACACCTTTTCACAGTTTTCTACTAATAATAAATGTAACATACTGTATTCAATTATATATTTTTTAAATGATGGTTAATTTAGTTGTTAGACCAATGGGCTTTTGCTTTGTTGATGATTTAGCTTTGTTCATCAGAGCATGATGCTTAAATTCTCATAAAAGTATATTTAGCTGCTTCACTAGACAGCCTCATCAGCCTTCCTACAAGACCACAACTTTCTCCTGCAGCCTGGGTCTTCCCACTCTGATGCAATCAGTGGTTTTCATCAGGACAGCCACTTAAACGGTTTATTCTTTTTTTCAAGTGTATGATTATAGAGAACAAATTGACAATGATGTGAAGTATTGCTTTTTTTCTCCAGCTCTTCTCAATTGATAAACTGTTTTATTTGTCCCACATTTTTAGTTGACACAGGAGTGTATATTTGTGCGTTTGTGACAAAAGGCTTCTAAATAATCTATTTTGATAAAGAAAAACCATCTGAGCCTTTTCCTTCTCTCCACACCCCCCATCTGATCATTTTCCTTCACTACCATCAAATCAAATCAAATTGTATTTTGTCACATGCGCCGAATACAACCGTAAAATGCTTAGTTACAAGCCCTTAACCAACAATGCAGTTCACACTGAGCAAGTCGATGCCACAGATTCCCGAAAGTATTTTTAATTTGTGTTTTTCCTGATTGAATTCTTTCCAAAAAAGGTGGTTCTTGAACAGCATGAGGTGTTTGTACAGCAGTGAGAGATAGGCATACAATAATGCCTTATCAGTGCATTGTAATAAACTATCAGGTGAGATTGTCAAAATGCCAGGTATTCTCACCATCAAGCCAATACATAGGCAAAGAGAAATCTGGAAAGGACTCCACATGGTACAGTAAACTGTCAGAAGTCAACATGCTTCATTATAAATAGGTAGTTTTCTTTGTGATAAAGTAGAAGTTCCCTCCATCTGCAAGCTAATGAGCAGCAGATAAACTACTAGTGTGCTTCTTCTAATACATTCTGGTCATGATGAAACTGACCCTAGACTATCAATCTGCCGCTGAGTAACATGTCTAAGAGATACAAATTCACATCTGCCACTTTGAAAAGGCTCGGTGAAAAGATGAGTCTAGCCCAATAAGGGCAAGTACCATGAATTTTCCAATGATCAAATCCCTGCCCCAAAGAGCAAACATATTAAATCAATAGACTTATACAATGAAACTTTCCAATGCTGGTACCTTGAACTTTCCAATGTTTGTTTCACTTTCCAATAATCAAGTGTTAAATCAGTAGACTTGCACCATTGACCAGTTCAGCTGGGCTCACATTTCCACCTTGACTTTCAGTAAATTATCATGACATGTCACCTACATGGAAACACATTTAATCTTAACCCTCCCGCTGTCCTCGGGTCATTTTGACCCCACACAGTGTTGACCCTCCCGCTGTCCTCGGGTCATTTTGACCCCACAGAGTGTTGACCCTCCCGCTGTCCTCGGGTCATTTTGACCCCACACAGTGTTGACCCTCCCGCTGTCCTCGGGTCATTTTGACCCCACAGAGTGTTGACCCTCCCGCTGTCCTCAGGTCATTTTGACCCCACAGAGTGTTGACCCTCCCGCTGTCCTCGGGTCATTTTGACCCCACACAGTGTTGACCCTCCCGCTGTCCTCGGGTCATTTTGACCCCACAGAGTGTTGACCCTCCCGCTGTCCTCGGGTCATTTTGACCCCACACAGTGTTGACCCTCCCGCTGTCCTCGGGTCATTTTGACCCCACACAGTGTTGACCCTCCCGCTGTCCTCGGGTCATTTTGACCCCACAGAGTGTTGACCCTCCCGCTGTCCTCGGGTCATTTTGACCCCACAGAGTGTTGACCCTCCCGCTGTCCTCAGGTCATTTTGACCCAACACAGTGTTGACCCTCCCGCTGTCCTTGGGTCATTTTGACCCGACACTGTGACCTGGCACCTCTGTCCTATGGTCATTTTGAACCCACACAGTGTTGACCCTCTTGCTGTCCTCGGGTCATTTTGACCCGACACTACAGCAGTGAAAACAATCACCTCCATGATATTATGCATCTTGAAATTTGATGACTTGTCCTAGACTGACCCCAGTAGTGCAAAAGTGAAGGGGTACATGTCCTTACATGTCCAGACATGTGGAGCAGTGAAAACAATCCCCTCTAGGATATTATTCAACTTGACATTTGATGACTTGTCCTAGACTGACCCCAGTAGTACAAAAGTGAAATGTTGCCTTTATTCATGCATCCGTGTAAGCTGTAGGAAACAACAGATACTAATATTGTCATGGGTACATGTCCAGACAAGTCTGTACATGTCCGGACATGTGGTCTTGTCCAAGGTGCTGAAGCCATGACTGTGTGTTTCACTGCTGAACAGGTTCTAGAACACAGTTTTTCAAATGTCCAGCAAGACTACTCTGATTCTGAGGAGGAAGTGGAGGATGTGTCAGAAGATGAAGATGGGGAGGAATACAACCCAGAGCACGATGCATCATCTCCAGAAGAAGAGGAAGAAGAACTCCCTCAAGCTGAAAGAGAGGCTTTCCTGTCAAAAAATGGCAAAATCAAATGGTCCTCAGCAGCATAGCACAACCAGGGCAGAATGGCAGAGCATAAGGGCCTGGAGATGACCCCGGGACCCACAACGTATGCCGTTTCCCATGCCCATGACATGGCCTCGACATTCTACCTGTTCATCACACAGGCAATAGAAAAAAATCATCCTGGACATGACAAATCTGGAGGGTTTTCGAAAATATGGAGACAGCTGGAAAGGGATGGATGAGACTGACCTGCATGCCTATATAGGGCTGCTAATCTTAGCAGGTGTATACAGGTCCCGAGGTGAGGCTGCAGCTAGTCTATGGGATGCAGAGAGTGGAAGGGCGATTTTCCGTGCCACCATGCCACTCAAACTCTTTCACACTTACTCAAGACTGCTACGATTTGATGACCGTGAGTCAAGACCTGCAAGACGTGCGACAGACAAACTGGCAGCCATAAGAGAGATCTGGGACAAGTGGGTGGAAAGGCTACCAGTCCTCTACAACCCAGGGCCTGACGTGACAGTGATGAGCAACTGGTTCCATTCAGAGGTAGTGTATATAGGTTATCTAGGTATATCTAGGTTTCTTCCTAGGTTCTGTCCTTTCTAGGGAGTTTTTCCTAGCCACCGTGCTTCTACACCTGTATTACTTGCTGTTTGGGGTTGTAGGCTGGGTTTCTGTACATCACTTTGAGATATCAGCTGATGTAAGAAGGGCTTTATAAATAAATATCAATTTATATCTCTTCTTGCCAAAGGACGTTGTCCTTTCCGGCAGTACATGCCCAGCAAGCCAGCAAAATATGGGATCAAGTCATGGGTGGCCTGCGACGCCAAATCCAGCTACGCTTGGAAGATGCAAGTCTACATCGGGAAGCCGACCAGTGGAGGCCCAGAGAAGAACCAGGGGATGCGGGTTGTGCTTGATGTGACAGAGGGGTCACAATGTCACGTGACAATTTCTTCACCTCTTATGAACTCGGACGGCAGCTCCTGAAGAGGAACATCACCATGGTTGGCACAGTTCGAAAGAACAAGCCTGAGCTCCCACCTGCACTGCTTGCGTAAAAGGACAGAGGTCTTCTTATCAAGGTTTGCCTTCACGCCCACCACCACTCTAGTTTCCTACCTCCCAAAGAAAAACAAGAATGTGTTACTTCTGAGCACACTGCACAGAGGATGAAATTAGCCATCACCAGGACAGGAAGCCCGCCATGATCCTAGACTACAACTGCAACAAATGAGGTGTGGACAACCTAGATAAGGTGATTGGAACGTACAGCTGCAAAAGGATGACTGCCCACTGGCCATCTTCCACAACATCATTGATGTTTCCTCCTACAATGCCTTTGTGACATGGAGAGAGATCAACCCTAGCTGGATGCCTCGTAAGCGCAGCAAGAGGAGGGTGTTCCTGGAGCAGCTGGGAAAGGCACTTGTAACTCCATTCATCAAAAGAAGGTAGCGTCTCCCCCGCACAGACGCATCTGCATCAGTTGTGAAAGCTGTTCAGAGGGCCAGATCTCATGATCAACCTGAGGAGCCACTAGCCACTGCCCAAGCTGGGGCAAGTAAGAGGTGTCAGATCTGCCCACCAAAGAAGGACTCTAAAACACATACTGTGTGCTGCAGATGTAAGAAATATATCTGCAAAGGCTGTGCACATGCATACTGTCACACATGTGCTCATTGGGGGTTTAGTCAAGGCGGGTCAGTTTGACCTGGAGCACACGGGGTGTATACAGAATATGAGGACAACGGGAGGGTTAAGATAGCTAGGTGGGACAACCACAAATCTCAGTCATTATTAAAGTCAGTGCTAGTAGGGGCAAAAAGTTAATTGCGAAGCAGAATGCATTCGTGATGTCCTTGCCCCACCCTTGAAAGCACCAATTTGTGTCCTGCCCATTGACATGCATACGATCTGCAGTAATCATGATGAGATAGTCCAGGTGCTTTAATTATATTTGGTAGTGAAAATGTATGTTAACATGCAGTACATGAAGCTCCATCTCTCGTGAGAAACAATATGAAACAAGCGATTGAAGAATTGATCCATCAAAGTCATGTAGGATCGTGGAAACGTAGCAGAGTGATGGTGTGGAGACAAGGAAAAGGCTCAGATGGTTTTGCTTTATCAAAATAGTTTATTTAGAAGCCTTTTGTCACAAAAGCACAAACATACACTCCTGTGTCAACTAAAAATGTGGGACAAATAAAACAGTTTATCACTTGAGAAGAGCTGGAGAAAAAAAGCAATTTGTCAATTTGTTCTCTATAATCATACACTTGAGAGAAAAAAAAAGGGTGCTTGTCATATGCTCACTATGATTGAAAACAGTATGTAAAATACACACTGTAAGATAACACAATGCACAGACCTAGAAGAAGAAAAGGTTAAGATGGTTAAGTTGTGACCACCATGAACAAGAGGTCCTTTGAGCGTGTTCGACGTTTCTCAGTCTGAATGAATACAGATGCTAAATGTTTGTACAGAGAACCAGTTGGGAGCCTAGAAGCGGTTTCCAGGATTTTTGGAATCAATTAGGGCAAGACCAACTCCAAACCCAAAATAACAAAAAATCGAATAAAAATAAGACATGAGAGATATGAGACAGTAAAAGGGGCAGACAGAGAGAGTGGATCAAAAGTATATAAATTCACCTTATCATTGAGACAATGTCAAGATTCTCCTTTCTCATTAAACAGACAAGAGAGAGCAACAATGACACCCTGCTACTAAATTTCTTCAGTACTGTAAAATCATCAAGACAACCTCTCTCTGAGGGCAAACAAGCAAAAATGTTTTGGTGGCCATTTTGTTGAGGAACAATTACACAATAGCCTTTACATTTTGGGACAGAAACCTTTTTAAAATCTCCAGAGAACGCTAGGCGTCATGAATGGGATTGGTGATTTATGTCCCTTGATGCTTGATGTTGCCTGGGTGACGTGGGCAGACAGGCGGGCGGGCAGGGTGAGGGTTATTTCCCAGGGATCTTGGCCCTCTTGCGGGCGATGGCGTCCTCCACAGCTTTAAGCTGTTTCAGCAGCTCCTCACGACGGGACAGTGTGCTGCTAGGCTTGCCTGAGCCCGGGCCGACTGGGGGCTGCTTGCCTGAGCCCGATGACAACCCCCCTGGACCTTTCCCAGACGACTTGGGTGGTGGGGACAAAGGACGTTTTCTAAACAGGGAAATCACAAGGTTGGGTTTAGAGCCACATGCCTATGACAATTTATAAGGGTTATCATGGGGATACATCTACCAGGGTAGAGATGATACCTGTAGATTTGGCTCACATTGTATGAGTTTTCTACATGGTGTGGCACCATGGTCACATGCCCTATGTATTATAGGTGTTTATACACTGGGTGGTTCTAGCCATGAATGCTGTTTGGCTGACAGCTGTGGTATATCAGACCATTTGTATGACAAAACATTCATTTTTAGTGCTCTAATTACGTGAGTAAACAGTTTATAATAGCAATAAGGCACCTCTGGGGTTTGTGGTTTATGGCCAATATACTATGGCTAAGGGCTGTGTCCAGGCACGCTGCGTCATGCATAAGAATAGCCCTTAGCCGTGGTATATTTGCCATATACCACACTCAGGCCTTATTGCTTAAATATCATATACTTCTGGGATTCCACTTTCGTGACTTGTTCCACATTCAAAACAAAGGCTTGTGGTTGCTTTAACATTTTAAAATGACATCACTACTGCAGTGGAGAAGGGCAGCACCAACAAAGAGGTGGCAGGTTGGGGTCGTGTGTGTGATCTGGGGTGAGAAGCAGCACAGAGGGCACTTACCTTTCTCCCGGTGGGGGCATGGGACGAGGGCCCTGGCCTCTGGGCCGGTCCATTCTAGGAGAGAGTGGGGGCCGTCCAGGCATCCTCCTGTCACCACGACCTGCAGGACATCGAGGGGAAGTTGATTACCAACAATACAACAGGGACGTGTGGACAGATCATAGAGAATGCAGCCTATTGTGAGGTTTCTCTGGTGTTGGATTTCCACATTTGGGTTTACTGAACCACATATTTGGTGTGCATGTCTGTGTGTGATTTCCTTGGGAAGAACACATTCATCCCTGACTTTTCTGGACAGTTTGAGGCCCTCACCTCTCTCAGGAGACATTGCTATCCTCTTGCTGAGGGGAGAGGTCGGCCTGTCCTTGTCTGAAGGCATGTATCGCTTCCTGTTACCCCGCTCTGCCTGCTGCTACAGAGTGAGAGAGAGCCAAGGTTCGTCAGACATTCAACAAGCAACAAATGCAAAATGGAGTACATTAAATTGAGATCAAATCACATCTTCAATGGTGGTATTCAAATAATGTTTGTATATCAGTTAACCGAGAGTAAATGCTAGCAAAAACAAAAGTATTGTATACAGAGACTTGATAATAATATGTCTACTTATTCAGTCTCACTGATAACATCCCAAGAGTATGAGGAAGTCAGACACTGACTGTCCTTCCCCAAAGTCAAAACCCCGTAATGACATCAGTGTCACAGGGTGTGATATTAGTGTAACTCATATCTACATCTCCAGAGAACTTCGAAGACTCATCACTTGTAGTCTACCTGGGTTGGGGTAAGAGAAGTTGACTTCCAACAGTAATCCAGTATTAGTCACCTTGTTGAGGAGCGTGAGTTTGATGTCTTTGTGCTGGCCGTAACCTCCAGGGGGACCCATGGGGGGTCCATGCGGCGGGTGTATGGGGTGGCCGCCAGGACCATGGCCCCTGCTGCCAGGCCCAGACCTGGGCATGGGACCGTGAGTGTTTCTGGGAGGGAGGCCTGAGGGATCCATCTTTCGCCGGTCCTCCCTGGGGGGATGGGGCTCATCTTTCTTAGTGGGCTTCCCTGTGTGGAGAGCACTACGTATGTCACCAACAACCACTAAATGCTGCGATTCTGTTATAGCTGTGTCACACCAACCTAAACACAATACAGAGTGAGTCAAGAGTTTATAACAAAAGTCTGACCACTACCTTTGTCCTTGTTGGGGCCCCTGTCCCGTGGTGGGCCCCTCTCCTTGCGGGCATGGGGGTGTCCTGGGGTTGGGGAGCGGGAGCTGGCTGACGACACAGGGCTGGCCAGGTCGGCGTACATGTCATCTGAGTCAGCGCTCCTCACAGAGCTGCTGCTGGAGGCCGAGGACACGCTAGACACACTGCTCACACTCAGAGACCTGCACAGAGACCACACAGAACACAGGGAAAGAAGACTCAGTGCTGCGCCACAAAAACACATTGTTTACACGTAGTTTAACTCATACATCACAGTAAAAATATATATATTTTATAATGACAAAAAAGTTATGATTACAACACACACGGACAGAGCGTAACAAATGAGTGAATGGTGGGGCAACATGGAGAAGAAATCAATCAAACAGATGAATTACAGTTAAGATGAATGAAGAGAAGCAGAGGTACAGGGAAAAGAAAAGACTGATATAATTGACGTAGTACCTGGATTTTCTACAAAGTTGACCAGTGGATAATAGCAAGAAGAGAGAAAGGATTCAATACATGTCCGTTTCAAAGTGCTTTACTAAACACCATAATTGCCAGCTTTTAAAGCAATCATATCTGTCTTTCTATATGTAGTTTGTTCAGTGTGATATGAAAAGAAACCAAGTAACAATCATATACACATCTTGTTGATTTGGAGGATTACCAATATCCTAATAATTAAGCTGTGGACGGATAAGACTACCTGTTCAAAGGAATACCCGTTCAGCATTACTTCCTCAGACGTTACGTTATAGTTTATTCTGTATTTGTGTGTAAACCAGTGCAATGCTCATTAATCCTGAGGTGTAAAGTACTAAAGTAAAAATACTTGAAACTACTACTTAAGTAAAAATAGTACTACTTAAGTCGTTTTTTTGGTATCGCTACTTGACTATTTAAATTTGACAACTTTAACATTCCTAAAGAAAATTGTATTTTTACATTTTCCCCTGACACCCAAAAGTACTCGTTACATTTTGAATGATTAGCAAAGACAGGAAAATGGTCTAATTCACACACTTGCTTTGTTTGTAAATTATGATTGAGTGTTGGTGTGCCCCTGGCTATCCGTAATTTAATAATAATGGTGCCATCTGGTTTGCTTAATATAAAAATGTTATACCTTTATTTAACTAGGCAAGTCAGTTAAGAACAAATTCTTATTTACAATGACGGCCTACCGGGGAACAGTTGGTTAACTGCCTTGTTCTGTGGCAGAACAACAGATTTTTACCTTGTCAGCTCAGGGATTCGATCCAGCAACCTGGCCCAATGCTCTAACCACTAGGCTACCTGCCACCCCATTCCCAATATAAGGAATTTGAGTATATTTTACTTAAGTATATTTTAGCAATTACTTTTAGACTTTTACTCAAGTAGTATTTTAGTGGGTGACTTTCACTTTTACTTCTATTAAGATATCTTTACTTTTATGCAAGTATGAGAATTGGGTACTTTTCCACCACTGCATTTACCCAGTAGTGGAAGTAGGATCTGTTATTTCTACCTGGACTTCTTGGATCCGGAAGGTGAGATGGATGCAGAGGAGGAACGGGATCTTGAGCGAGAGCTGGAGCCAGAGTAACTACTGCCACTTACACTGCCACTGACCGTCTGCCTGGAGCAGGGGAATAGAAAGACAGGAGAGGGGGGAAAAAGGTATATATTTGAGTTAATGAAAAGATCAGCATACTTTTAATAGTAGATTGTACATCACTGTAACAACGCATCAGTCCCATTGTATAATTGGCAAGGGTTTATAGGTCATATTCATATAATAGAAAACAAACTATTGTCCCTGTAGAGGAGGAATGGAGTGTGGTATCACATATGATGGAAGATTTTAGTCAGAGCAGGAGTGTTGTTGTAGAATGACCGTGAGAAGGCCACTTCTGGTGACTTTTTAAAAGGACATTCTACTCCAAAATGCATGAACATTTAATTATGTTGCCACCAACTGAAATAGAACTGATGGGCGACTCTGCACTGTAGGGAGATTATGAGGAGCAAGCGGTGGCTGTGTGCTCGTGGCGCTCATTCGCCCCACTGCTCTCTCTGTTTACTTATATACATTGTAACTTGTCACTGATCTTAAAGGGATAATGTGAGATTTTTGCATTGCTCTGCGTGCAGTTTGAAGTTAGTGTTAGCGCAATGACTTGAGTCTAGCACAGCTAGCTGTTCCCATAGACCTCCAGTCAGTGTGCTAGTTAGAAACAGCGCAAACGCTCGTTAGCGACTTCCTTTTAACTGCACACAGAGACAAATGGTGTCCATGAGTTCATTACTTAATTGCCAAAATCTCACCATATCCCTTTAAAAGCGCATCCCGGCAGATTTCTTTTAAATATAGGAGAAACACTAACATAAACTGACTGACAATACAAGTTCACCCGAGAGGAAAACCCAGGAAACAGCCTACAACAGCATGTCTTCAAGTCCTACTCATCTTATCAAGCTGTCCTACTCATCTTATCAAGCTAACCTACTCATCTTATCAAGCTAACCTACTCTGCTTGCCAAACTAAGCAACATATAATATTTTGTTAAACCATGAACAGACAGAGTAGTGCCAGGTTGTGGTTGTGGATTACAATCTGCACTACGTGACTAGTTCCATTGAAACTATTCTGACACCACAGGAGATCTGTGCAATCAATCAATTATATTACTGTACTTCCTACTTCCGCGTCCTCAGAGCATGCGCAGACCAGCTGGCTGGAGTGTTTACAGAGATATTCAAATCTCTCCCTATCCCAGTCTGCTGTCTCCACTTGCTTCAAGATGTCCACCACTGTACCCAAGAAAGCAAAAGGTAACTGAACTAAATTACTATCATCCCATAGCACTCACTTCTGTCACCATGAAGTGCTTTGAGAGGCTAGTTAAGGATCATATCACCTCTACCTTACCTGACACCCTAGACCCACTTCAATTCTCATACCACCCCAATAGATCCACAGACGATGCAATCACCATCACTCTGCACACTGCCCTATCCCATCTGGGCAAGCGGAATACCTATGTAAGAATACTGTTCATTGACTATAGCTCAGCATTCAACACCATAGTACGCTCCAAGCTCATCATTAAGCTTGGAGCCTATCTCTGTGCAACTGGGTCCTGGACTTCGTGACGGTCCACCCCCGGGGGGTGAAGGTAGGAAACAACACCTCCACTTCGCTGATCCTCAGCACAGGGGCCACACAAGGGTACATGCTCAGCCCCCTGTTCACCCATGAATGTGGGCACACTGGCTGCCACTGTGGGCACACTGCCTGCCCTCCAGGATACCTACACCACCCGATGTCACAGGAAGGCCAAAAAGATCATCAAGGATATCAACCACCTGAGCCACGGCCTGTTCCCCCCGCTACCATCCAGAAGAAGTTGTCAGTACAGGTGCATCAAAGCTGGGACCGAGAGACTGAAAAACAGCTTCTATTTCAAGGCCGTTAGACTGTTATATAGCCATCCCTAACCGATTACCACCCGGTTACTCAACCTTACACCTTAGAGGCTTCTGCCCTATATACATAGACATGGAATCACTGGTCACTGTAATAATGGAACACTAGTCACTTTAATAAATGTTTACATACTGCTTCACTCATCTCATATGTATATACTGTATTCTATTCTACTGTATTTTAGTCAATGCCACTCAGACATTGCTTGTCCTAATATTTATATATTTCTTAACTCCATTCTTTTACCTTAGATTTGTGTGTATTGTTGTGAATTATTAGTTATTACTGCACTGTTGGAGCTAGGAACACAAGCTTTTCGCTACACCCGCAATAACATCTGCTAAATATGTGCATGTGACCAATTCAATTTGATTTGCCTGTTCTTGTGCCAAGTGACCATGTACAGTCATAGCCAAAAGTTTGGAGAATTACACAAATATTAATTTTCACAAAGTCTGCTGCCTCTGTTTGTATGATGGCAATTTGCATATACTCCAGAATGTTATGAAGAGTGATCAGATGAATTGCAAAGTCCCTCTTTGCCATGCAAATGAACTGAATCCCCCAAAAACATTTCCACTGCATTTCAGCCCTGCCACAAAAGGACCAACTGACATCATGTCAGTGATTCTCTCGTTAACACGGGTGTGAGTGTTGACAAGGACAAGGCTGGAGATCACTCTGTCATGCTGATTGAGTTCGAATAACAGACTGGAAGCTTCAAAAGGAGGGTGGTGCTTGGAATCATTGTTCTTCCTCTGTTAACTATGGTTACCTGCAAGGAAACATGTGCTGTCATCATTGCTTTGCACAAAAAGGGCTTCACAGGCAAGGATATTGCTGCCAGTAAGATTGCACCTAAATCAACCATTTATCAGTTCATCAAGAACTTCAAGGAGAGCGGTTCAATTGTTGTGAAGAAGGCTTCAGGGCGCCCAAGAAAGTCCAGCAAGCGCCAGGACCGTCTCCTAAAGTTGATTCAGCTGCGGGAGCAGAGCTAGCTCAGGAATGGCAGCAGGCAGGTGTGAGTGCATCTGCATGCACAGTGAGGCGAAGACTTTTGGAGGATGGCCTGGTGTCAAGAAGGGCAGCAAAGAACACACTTCTCCCCAGGAAAAACATCAGGGACAGACTGATATTCTGCAAAAAGTACAGGGATTGGACTGCTGAGGACTGGGGTAAAGTCATTTTCTCTGATGAATCCCCTTTCCGATTGTTTGGGGCATCCGGAAAAAAGCTTGTCCGGAGAAGACAAGGTGAGCGCTACCATCAGTCCTGTGTCATGCCAACAGTAAAGCATCCTGAGACCATTCATGTGTGGGGTTGCTTCTCAGCCAAGGGAGTGGGCTCACTCACAATTTTGCCTAAGAACACAGCCATGAATAAAGAATGGTACCAACACATCCTCCGAGAGCAACTTCTCCCAACCATCCAGCAACAGTTTGGTGACGAAAAATTCATTTTCTAGCATGATGGAGCACCTTGCCATAAGACAAAAGTGATAACTAAGTGGCTCGGGGAACAAAACATTGATGTTTTGGGTCCATGGCCAGGAAACTCCCAAAACCTTCATCCCATTGAGAACTTGTGGTCAATCCTCAAGAGGCCGGTGGACAAACAAAACCCCACAAATTCTGACAAACTCCAAGCATTGATTATGCAAGAATGGGCTGCCATCAGTCAGGATGTGGCCCAGAAGTTAATTGACAGCATGCCAGGGCGGATTGCAGAGGTCTTGAAAAAGAAGGGTTAACACTGCAAATCTTGACTCTTTGCATCAACTTCATGTAATTGTCAATGAAAGGCTTTGACACTTATGAAATGCTTGTAATTATACTTCAGTATTCCATAGTAACATCTGACAAAAATATCTAAAGACACTGAAGCAGCAAACTTTGTGGAAATTAATATTTGTCATTCTCAAAACTTTAGGCCACGACTGTGCATGGAGGTTGGTGATCACTTCCAAAGCGCACTACGTAAATGAAATGAACATAAAAGCACAAATATTAGTACTTAACTACTTTTCACATCCTTTCGATATTATAAACCACTAAAAGTGGAGATCAAAGAAAAGCATTCATACAGTAGCCTATTCAAAATGTATGCATGCATGGTATGAATTTAGGTAATGGATCATGTCCCACTAAATAGAAGGAGTCAAGCAAAAGTGTAAAAATGCCATTGACTATGAATCATTGCTGAACAAAATGACTAACATAAAAAGTGTGGTTAAGTCATTTTACATGGGAGGACAATGTGTCTTTAGAGCTGCAGGACCACTGGACAAAAAGATTTACATGAGGTTTTCCACAGGGAACACCACGCCACACAAAGTGTGAGCCTAGTGTATTCTACCAAGGCAGGCAGAGAAACCACAGCCAGTGGCTCGCCCCCACGCTGTCCTTTCCTTCCCTTCTACAGCACAGCACCAGACCTAGGTTCTTTCCGATGAAGGCCCAGCCATAGCGTCACCTGACCCTGAGACAGAGGATAGCTCTTCCACCAACACACAGCAATGCTCCCGGAAAAGGTCCCTCCTGATGCTAATCTAGCTACCATGCAAAGTGTCTTTGTGAGCTGAGGGATACCGGTCATGCAAGTTCAATAAAAATAAAAAACACACCCACACACACACACACACACACACACACACACACACACACACACACACAAATACGCCTGGTATTAGGCCTACCTGTGAAATACAGCCTGAAAATAAGGTAAACAACTTGATTTGCAAAAGATCAAAATGAGACCCAGTGAAGTCTCTAGCTAGTGGAGCAGCAACGGAGTTCACTGCAATAAGCTAATATACTCAACAAAAATATAAACGCAACATGCAACCATTTCAAAGACTTCACTGATTTACAGTTCATATAAGGAAATGATTCATTAGGCCCTAATCTATAGATTTCTCAACTGGGAATACAGATACCAGAAAACCAGTCAGTATCTGTTGTGACCACCATTTGCCTCATGCAGCGTGACACATCTCCTTCGCATAGAGTTGATTAGGCTGTTGATTGTGGCCTGTGGAATGTTGTTCCACTCTTCTTCAATGGCTGTGCTAAGTTTCTGGATATTGGCGGGAACTGGAACACGCTGTTGTACACGCCAATCCAGAGCACCCCAAACATGCTCAATGGGTGACATGTCTGGTGAGTATGCAGGCCATGGAAGAATTGGGACATGTTCAGCTTCAAGGAATTGTGTACAGATCCTCAAGAAATGGGGCCGTGCATTATAATGCTGAAACATTAGGTGATGGCGGCAGATGAGTGGCACTTTAGGAAACAGCAGAGGGAGCACCCCCCATCCACATTGACGGGGCAGCAGTGGAGAAGGTGGAAAGTTAAGTTCCTTGGCGTACACATCACTGACAAACTGAAATGGTCCACCCACACAGACAGTGGTGAAGAAGGCGCAACAGGAGGCTGAAGAAATGTGGCTTGTCACCTAAAACCCTCACAAACATTTACAGATGCACAATTGAGAGCATCCTGTCAGGCTATATCACCGCCTGGTATGGCAACTGCATCACCCATAACCACAGGGCTCTCCAGAGGGTGGTGTGGTCTGCACAACGCATCACCGGGTGAAAACTACCTGCCCTCCAGGACACCTAGGGCAACCAATGTCATAGGAAGGCCAAAAAGAAAATCAAGGACAACAACCACCCGAGCCACTGCCTGTTCACCCCGCTATCATGCAGAAGGCGAGGTCAGTACAGGTGCATCAAAGCTGGGACCGAGAGACTGAAAAACTCTATCTCAAGGCTATCAGACTGTTAAATAGCCATCACTAGCAGAGGGTGCTGTCTATATACACAGACTTGAAATCATTGGCCACTTTAATAATGTTTACATATTTTGCATTACTCATCTCATATGTATATACTGTATTCTATCCTATTCTACTGTATCTAAGTCTATGCATTTCTCATCTCATATGTATATACCGTATTCTATACTATTCTACTGTATCTTAGTCTATGCTGCTCTGACATTGCTCATCCATATATTCTTAATTCCATTCCTTTACTTAGACTGTGTGTATTGGGTATATGTTGTGAAATTGTTAGATATTACTTGTTAGACATTGCTGCACTGTCGGAACTAGAAGCACAAGCATTTCGCTAAACACGTGTATGTGACCAATAAAATTTGATGACAATGGGCCGTTGGATCTCGTCCCGGTATCTCTGTGCTTTCAAATTGCCATCGATGAAATGTAATTGTGTTCATTGTTCATAGCTTATGGCTGCCCATACCATAACCCCACTGCCACAATGAGGCACTCTTTTCACAACATTGACATCAGCAAAATGTTCACCCACACGACGCCATACAGGTGGTCTGACGTACTGACAAATTCTCAAAAACAACATTGGAGACAGTTTATGGAAGAGAAATGAAAATGATATTCTCTGGCAACAGATCTGGTGGACATTCCTGCAGTCAGCATGCCAACTGCATGCTCCCTCAAAACTTGAGACATCTGTGGCATTGTGTTGCATGACAAAACTGCACATATAAATGCAACATGTAAAGTGTTTGCCCCATGTTTCATGAGCTGAAATAACAGATCCCCGAAAATGTCCATACGCACAAAAAGCTAATTTCTCTCAAATTGTATGCACAAATTTGTTTATATCCCTGCTAGAGAGCATTTCTCCTTTGACAAAATAATCCATCCACCTGACAGGTGTGGCATATCAAGAAGCTGATAAAACAGCATGATCGACACAGGTGCACCGTGTGCTGGGGACAATAAAAGGCCCCTCTTAAATGTGCAGTTGTTTCACAAAACACAATGCCACAGATGTCTCAATTTTGCTAACTACAGGAATGTCCACCAGAGCTGTTGCCAGAGAATTTAATGTTGATTTCTCTACCATAAGCCACCTCCAACGTTGTTTTGGAGAATTTGTTATTACATTCAACCGGCCTCAACCGCATACCACGTGTAACCACGCCAGCCCGGGACCTCCAAATCCGGCTTCTTCACATACGGGATCTTCTGAGACCAGACACCCGGACAGCTGATGAAACTGAGGAGTATTCTGTATGTAATAAAGCCTTTTGTGGGGGAAAACTCATTCTGATTGGCTAGGCCTGACTGCCAAGTAGGTAGGCCTATGTTCTTACTGGGGAAAACAGTGTTTGGTTTCCACCAGGCATAATGGGACACATCTCATCCAAAAAGTTCAATGAAGTTTGACAAAAAGCACCTGGAAGAACATCAAGACTCTTGGAAGAATGTTCTATGGACAGATGAGTCAAAAGTATAACTTTTTGGATGACATGGGTCTCATTATGCCTGGTGAAAACCAAACACCGCATTCCACAGTAAGAACCTTACACCAACGGTAAAGCATGGTGGTGGAAGTGTGATGGTTTGGGGATGCTTTGCTGCCTCAGGACCTGGACGACTTGCCTTAATAGAAGGAACCATGAATTCTGCCTGTATCAGAAAATTCTACAGGAGAATGTCAGGCCATCCATCTGAACGCTGAAGCTGAAGCACAGCTGGGTCATGTAGCAAGACAATGATCCAAAACACACAATCAAGTCTACATGAAAATAGCAAAAAGGTATACACATTTGAAATGTTGCAATGTCCTAGTCAAAGTCCAGACCTAATCCCAATTGAGATGTGGCAGGACTTGACACAAGCAGTTCATACTTGAAAACCCACAAATATCGCTGAGTTAAAGCAGTTCTGCATGAAAGAGTGGGCCAAAATTCCTCCACAGCGATGTGAGAGACTGATCAACAACTACAGGAAGTGTTTGGTTGGAGTCATTGCAGCTAAAGGTGGCACAACCTGTTATTGAGTGTAAGGGGCAATTACTTTTTCCACACAGGGGCATTGGGTGTTGCATACCTTTGTTTACGAAATAAATGAAAGAAGTATTTAACTGTTGTGTTATTTGTTCACTCATGTTCCGTTTATCTAATATTAGGTTTTAACATTCAGTATCAAAAATATACAAAAGAAGAGAAAATTTGAAAGGGGGTAAATACTTTTTCACAGCAATGTACATGAACTAACAGCTACGGGGAATTAATGTAATTTTTTTAATTAATTATATAGACTAGACTGAAAATACCATTATTACGATATTTTTTTCACTGGCCAAAGCGGGCCACTGACATGAATGATTAACTGGCCCGGAGGGTTTCCAAAACATCCCTAGGCAAGCGGGCAGCCCTGTATGTCGAGCCCTGTTGGTATACACCTTTGTATATCATTGGAAAACCTTGAGATTTCAGGTTGGCTGTGTTGAATGTGACAAAGGAACTTGTGATAGACAGATGGCCATCTCTGACCAAATGTGTACTTCTGTCCTACCTCCTGGGTGGGTTGTGCTGCTGCCGCTCCTTCCGTCGGCCCTCCCGCAGGTTGAGGGGTTTGCCCCCCTCCCGAGGTGACATGGGTCGGCCCCCCTCCCGAGGAGGCATGGCTCGGCCCCCCTCCCGAGGCGGCATGGGTCGGCCTCCCTCCCGAGGCGGCATGGGTCGGCCCCCCTCCCGAGGCGGCATGGGTCGGCCCCCCTCCCGAGGCGGCATGGGTCGGCCCCCCTCCCGAGGCGGCATGGGTCGGCCCCCTTCCCGAGGCGGCATGGGTCGGCCCCCTTCCCGAGGCGGCATGGGTCGGCCCCTCTCCCGAGGCGGCATGGGTCGGCCCCCTTCCCGAGGCGGCATGGGTCGGCCCCCCTCCCGAGGCGGCATGGGTCGGCCCCCCTCCCGAGGCGGCATGGGTCGGCCCCCCTCCCGAGGCGGCATGGGTCGGCCCCCCTCCCGAGGCGGCATGGGTCGGCCCCCCTCCCGAGGCGGCATGGGTCGGCCCCCCTCCCGAGGAGGCATGGGTCGGCCCCCCTGACCCTCCCGAGGAGGCATGGGTCGGCCCCCCTGACCATCCCGAGGAGGCATGGGTCGGCCCCCCTGACCCTCCCGAGGTGGCATGGGTCGGCCCCCCTCCCGAGGCGGCATGGGTCGGCCCCCCTGACCCTCCCGAGGCGGCACGGGTCGGCCACCCTCCCGAGGCGGCATGGGTCGGCCCCCCTGACCTTCCCGAGGCGGCACGGGTCGGCCACCCTCTCGAGGCGGCACGGGTCGGCCACCCTCCCGAGGGGGCATGGGTCGGCCCCCTTCCTGAGGGGGCATGGGTCGGCCCCCCTCCTGAGGTGGCATGGGTCGGCCCACCTCACGGGGCTCGCGGGAATTGCCAGGCTTAGCCCCCTCTAGGGTGGGTTTGGGGGGTTTCCCAGGCTGGCCTGGCAGTGGTGGGCTTGGAGCCTTCTTGGGGGGAGCCTTCTCCCTACCAGGAGGGGAAGGTGCACCAGGTTTCGACGGGATGCTTGAGGATGATAAGGCATTGGTTTGTTGTTTGGCATGCAGCATTCACACACGTCACATCCATGAGGGAAAAACACATGCTTTGTTCAAGAGACAGTGATTCTACAGACTAATACTAGAAGCATGCTAGCTACATGTCTAAGATGAACAATACAGCATGTGCATTACATGCAAACTACCCTATTATTATGTAAGACTTTGAAGTACTAATATTGATTGACTCAGTATCTATATTGACTCGAAACATGAAAGGAAAAGTACATGATCTGTGTGAGTTGTGTATGGAAGTGCACAGCACAACTGATGAATACACAGTATGTCTATGGATGAGTATAGCTTTACCCTTTGGGCCCTAGGGCCAGCGGGGCCGCTGCTTTATTCTTGGCGTTTCTCTGTGCAGAAGGGGTCGGAGAGGGAGACGAGGAGAACGATCTGGACCTGCAGTGAGAAACAGGAGGCCACGTTTAATACAACCCTAAGTCATCTCCGATCCATGACACATATCAGCTCTCTTATGGGAGACCTGAGATTACAGGTTACCATGCTCTCAGTGAATGGGTGTCCTATTCAACAGACAGTGTTGTGGGGGTGGACAGACAGACAGGCAGAGTGTGTGTTATGGACCTGGAGCGGCTGCCGCTGAAGGAGCTGTGCTGGGAGGAGTGGCTGGAGTACGAGCTGAAGGACGAGGTGCGAGAGCGAGACCGGGATGAACCGGAGCCTGTGTAGGAGGAAGAGCGGGACGAAGACCTGCAGAACAGAACCCACAGTTAACCTCACTCTTTAACACACACACACACACACACACACACACACACACACACACACACACACACACACACACACACACACACACACACACACACACACACACACACACACACACACACACACACACACACACACACACACACAGAAACCCATAATACTCAAGTAGATATAAATGACTGTAGAATAAAAACGTTGTTTTAAAGTGTTGATTTAAGGTGTTACCAGAGTACCAGACTAGAGGTAAGGCTGAATTGAAAGCTACCTAGAGGAGTTGGACAGTGAGACAGAGGATCCAGAGGGCCGGTGACGCCGGCGGCCCCGCGGTGGTGACCCGGACATGCCCGGACGTATCCTGGGGGATTTAGACCGGCGCCAGGGGTCCTTCCACTCATCTGGCCGCTTGGACATGGGCATCAGCTCTGTTTTGAGAGGCGGCTCCATCATCGGCCGACTGGGAAGAGGGGTTGAGAGAGGCAATCAAATCAAATCACACGTTTAGCAATAAAGCATCACAAATGAATGAGACAGAAATACAAAATAAAAAAGGTTCAATACACTGTTTTCATTCCTCAGTTTATGTTCATTACATAGTATGGCATGACATCCCTTCAGTTATTCCCAGGTAAGAGAAACAAAGACACTGAAATCACAACATGATGCGTTGCAACATTCCTGGAGGAGATGAGTGCAGAACAAGCTGTCACGGACCTTATCTGATGACCCCCCAAAAAACTATTCGCACATTCAAAACATTCTGCACTAAAGACTGTTTCTGTGATGGCAAAAGAATGTTCAGTGACGGCACCAGTCCAGTCGCTGACTGATTGGAGGTAAAACGGATGCGATGTTTCACTGTCCTCTCTGTAGAGTCTAAGGTATGGATCAGAGCTGTTTCAACACTGGGAATCTCTCCCATTTCCTCGGCCAAATATTTGGACAGGCGCTCGAACAGAAAGTCTCAACAAACCCAGAGCCAAATCTGATGCTGCAGTGTAAACACACAGCCTAGACTACATCATATGCTGATGCCATGTTATGCACTCATCTAGGCCATCATATCACAGTTCCAGTACTTGTACGGCTGGGTATAACCTAAATGTAGGCCTAACCTCTTTTGAATTGAAAGACAACAGCTCTTTGTTGCTTCTTGTGTGTGGCGAAGATTCCGGTATAGGAGTTTCCCAACCTAAACATTCGCGCTTTCATACAAAGCTAGTAAATAAGGTTTGTTTACCAGAATGTTTAAAAATAGGTGTGGGGGCCTCTCGAGTGGTGCAGTGGTCTAAGGCCCTGCATTGCAGTGCTAGCTGTGCCACTAGAGATTCTGGTTCGAGTCCAGGCTCTGTCGCAGCCAGCCGCGACCGGGAGACCCATGGGGCGGTACACAATTGGCCCAGCATCATCCGGGTTAGGGGAGGGTTTGGCCAGCCGGGATGTCCTTGTCCCATCGTGCTCTAGCGACTCCTGTGGCGGGCCAGGCTCATGCACCCTGACACGGTTGCCAGGTGTATGGCGTTTCCTCCGACACATTGGTGCGGCTGGCTTCCGGGTTAAGCGGGCATTGTGTCAAGAAGCAGTGCGGCTTGGCTGGGTCGTGTTTCGCAGGATGCACGATTCTCAACCTTTATTTTATTTTGCGTGCAGGGTTCAACATTAACACGATGGCAAGTGGATCTTGTCAGTCACTAGCTCAACAGGGCAACTAACTTTACAGAGCATTTTTGCATTCCAGTTCAACATTTACTCTTCATTCGGAACATATTCAGACCCCTTGACTTTTACCAGTTTGTTACATTACAGCATTATTCTAAAATTGATTAAAAACAAATCCTCAATCTACAACACAATAATGACAAAGCGAAAACAGGTTTTTATAATGACAAAGCGAAAACAAGGCAGAGTTCATCTCAGCCTATGCTACCCTCCAGTCCCTCACCTTCTTTGCGCTGACGGAAACATGGATTACCACAGAAAACACTGCTACTCCTACTGCGCTCTCCTCGTCTGACCACGTGTTCTCGCATACCCCGAGAGCATCTGGTCAGCGGGGTGGTGGCACTGTAATCCTCATCTCTCCCAAGTGGACATTCTCTCTTTCTCCCCTGACCCATCTGTCTATCTCCTCCTTTGAATTCCATGCTGTCACAGTCACTAGCCCATTCAAGCTTAACATCCTTATCATTTATCGCCCTCCAGGTTCCCTTGGAGAGTTCATCAATGAGCTTGACGCCTTGATAAGTTCCTTTCCTGAGGATGGCTCACCCCTCACAGTTCTGGATGACTTTAACCTCCCTACGTCTACCTTTGACTCAAGTCTCTCTGCCTCCTTCTTTCCACTCCTCTCCTCTTTTGACCTCACCCTCTCACCGTCCCCCCCTACTCACAAGGCAGGCAATACCGCTTGACCTCATCTTTACTAGATGCTGTTCTTCTACTAGTCTCACTGCAACTCCCCTCCAAGTCTCCGACCACTACCTTGTATCCTTTTCCCTCTCGCTCTCCTCCAACACTACTCACTCTGTCTCTACTCAGATGGTATTGCGCCGTCGCAACCTTCGCTCTCTCTCTTGCTACTCTCTCCTCTTCCATCCTATCATCTCTTCCCTCTGCTCAATCCTTCTCCAACCAATCTCCTGATTCTGCTTCCTCAACCCTCCTCTCCTCCCTTTCTGCACCCTTTGACTCTCTATGTCCCCTATCCTCCCGGCCGGCTCGGTCCTCCCCTCCTGCTCCGTGGCTTGACGACTCATTGCGAGCTCACATAACAGGGCTCCGGGCAGCCGAGCGGAAATGGAGGAAAAGTAGCCTCCCTGCGGACCTGGCATCTTTTCACGCCCTCCTCTCTACATTTTCTTCCTCTGTTTCTGCTGCTAAAGCCACTTTCTACCACTCTAAATTCCAAGCATCTGCCTCTAACCCTAGGAAGCTCTTTGCCACCTTCTCCTCCCTCCTGAATCCCCCCCCCCCTGCGGATTACTTCGTCAACAATTTTGAAAAGAAGGTTGACGACATCCGATCCTCGTTTGTTAAGTCAAACGACACCGCTGGTCCTGCTCACATTGCCCTACCCTATGCTTTGACCTCTTTCTCCCCTCTCCCTCCAGATGAAATCTTGCGACTTGTGACGGCCGGCCACCCAACAACCTGCCCGCTTGACCCTATCCCCTCCTCTCTTCTCCAGACCATTTCCGGAGACCTTCTCCCTTACCTCACCTCGCTCATCAACTCATCCTTGACCGCTGGCTACGTCCCTTCCGTCTTCAAGAGCGAGAGTTGCACCCCTTCTCAAAAAACCTACACTCGATCCCTCCGATGTCAACAACTACAGACCAGTATCCCTTCTTTCTTTTCTCGCCAAAACTCTTGAACGTGCCGTCCTTGGCCAGCTCTCCTGCTATCTCTCTCAGAATGACCTTCTTGATCCAAATCAGTCAGGTTTCAAGACTGGTCATTCAACTGAGACTGCTCTTCTGTGTCACGGAGGCTCTCCGCACCGCTAAAGCTAACTCTCTCTCCTCTGCTCTCACCTTCTAGACCCATCTGCTGCCTTTGATACTGTGAACCATCAGATCCTCCTCTCCACCCTCTCCGAGTTGGGCATCTCCGGCGCGGCTCACTCTTGGATTGCGTCCTACCTGACAGGTCGCTCCTACCAGGTGGCGTGGCGAGAATCTGTCTCCGCACCACGTGCTCTCACCACTGGTGTCCCCCAGGGCTCAGTTCTAGGCCCTCTCCTATTCTCGCTATACACCAAGTCACTTGGCTCTGTCATATCCTCACATGGTCTCTCCTATCATTGCTACGCAGACGACGCACAATTAATCTTCTCCTTTCCCCCTGCTAATAACCAGGTGGCGAATCGCATCTCTGCATGTCTGGCAGACATATCAGTGTGGATGACGGATCACCACCTCAAGCTGAACCTCGGCAAGACGGAGCTGCTCTTCCTCCCGGGGAAGGACTGCCCGTTCCATGATCTCGCCATCACGGTTGACAATTCCATTGTGTCCTCCTCCCAGAGTGCTAAGAGCCTTGGCGTGACCCTGGACAACACCCTGTCGTTCTCCGCTAACATCAAAGCGGTGACCCGATCCTGTAGGTTCATGCTCTACAACATTTGCAGAGTACAACCCAGCCTTACACAGGAAGCGGCGCAGGTCCTAATCCAGGCACTTGTCATCTCCAGTCTGGATTACTGCAACTCGCTGTTGGCTGGGCTCCCTGCTTGTGCCATTAAACCCCTACAACTCATCCAGAACGCCGCAGCCCGTCTGGTGTTCAACCTTCCCAAGTTCTCTCACGTCACCCCACTCCTCCTCACACTCCACTGGCTTCCAGTTGAAGCTCGCATCTGCTACAAGACCATGGTGCTTGCCTACGGAGCTGTGAGAGGAACGGCACCTCCGTACCTTCAGGCTCTGATCAGTCCCTACACCCAAACAAGGGCACTGCGTTCATCCACCTCTGGCCTGCTGGCCCCCCTACCTCTGCGGAAGCACAGTTCCCGCTCAGCCAGTCAAAACTGTTCGCTGCTCTGGCACCCCAGTGGTGGAACATTGGGGTGCCAGATCCTATTCTCGGTATACACCAAGTCACTTGGCTCTGTCATATCCTCACATGGTCTCTCCTGTCATTGCTACGCAGACGACACACAATTAATCTTCTCCTTTCCCCCTTCTGGAAAGGAGAAGATTAATTGACGCCAGGACAACGACGCCAGGACAGCGGAGTCAATCACCACCTTCCGGAGACACCTGAAACCCCACCTCTTTAAGGAATACCTGGGATAGGATAAAGTAATCCTTCTAACCCACCCCCCACCCCAAATTTTTTTTTTTACAAAAATAAAAAATAAAATATATAGATGTACTATTGTAAAGTGGTTGTTCCACTGGACATCATAAGGTGAATGCACCAATTTGTAAGTCGCTCTGGATAAGAGCGTCTGCTAAATGACGTAAATGTTTCTACAACTTGATTGGAGTTCACCTGTGGTAAATTCAATTAATTGGACATGATTTGGAAAGGCACAGAAAGACAACCATCTCTGCAGCACTCCACCAATCAGGCCTTTATGGTAGAGTGGCCAGACGGAAGCCATTCCTCAGTAAAAAGCACATGACGGTCCGCTTGGAGTTTGCCAAAAGAAACAAGATTCTCTGGTCTGATGAAACCAAGATCAAACTCTTTGGCCTGAATGCCAAGCGTCACGTCTGGAGAAAACCTGGCACCATCCCTCCGGTGAAGCATAGTGGTGGCAGCATCATGCTGTGGGGATGTTTTTCAGCAGCAGGGACTGGGAGACTAGTCCGGATCAAGGGAAAGATGAACGGAGCAAAGTACAGAGAGATCCTTGGTGAAAACCTGCTCCAGAGCGCTCAGGACAGACTTGGGGGCGAAGGTTCAACTTCCAACAGGACAACAACCCTAAGCACACAGCCTAGACAATGCAGGAGTGGCTTCGGGACAAGTGTCTGAGTGGCCCAGACAGAGCCTGGACATGAACCCAATCTAACATTTTTTGGAGAGACCTGAAAATAGCTGTGCAGCGACGCTGCCCATCCAACCTTGAGAGGATCTGCAGAGAAGAATGGGAGAAACTCCCCAAATACAGGTGTGGCAAGCTTGTAGCGTCATACCCAAGAAGACTCGAGGCTGTAATCACTGCCAAAGGTGCTTCAACAAAGTACTGAGTAAAGGGTCTGAATACTTATATAAATGTACAATTTCATTTGCAAAAATTTCTAAAAACCAGTTTTTGCTTTGTCATTATGGGATATTATGTGTAGATTGATGAGGAAAGTAAACTATTTAATCAATTTTAGAATAAGGATGTAATTTAACAAAATGTTGAAAAAGTTAGTGTTTGAATACTTTCCGAATGCACTGTATATTTGGATGAGTTGTGTTGAGAATACGGTATACATACACAGTGAGTAAACAACAATATATAAACAGAATATGAGGTGACCAGCATTTAATGACTATATATACACAAGGGGCATTAGTCTCAACGTGCAGAGCTGAAAACCGGGAAGGTAGCTGGATAGTGATGGGCCTGGAGAAATGTAACCACTCTGAAATTCATGGACACCTAAAGGACTCTCAGACCATGAGAAACAAGATTATCTGGTCTGATGAAATCAAGATTGAACTCTTTGGCCTGAATAAAACCTGGCACCATCCCTACGGTGAAGCATGGTGGTGGCAGCATCATGCTGTGGGGATGTGTTTCAGCGGCAAGGACTGGGAGACTGGATCGAGGGAAAGATGAACAGAGCAAAGTACAGAGAGATCCTTGAAAGGTTACTGGACCTGTCGGGTCAGTAACTGGGGGATTTTGACTCACCCTTACCACATATGGGATGTGCAAATTCATGCTCTCTCCCCCATGTAGAAATTAGACTGCAACCACAGCACACATAACACGTACAACCAGGTACCTAGAGGCGGGACCAACAGCAGACTGGAATCCACAGATCTGTGCCTCGACACAATCCTGTCTCGGAGCTCTACGAACAATTCCTTCGACCTCGTGGCTTGGTTTTTGTTCTGACATGCACTGTCAACTGTGGGAACTTATATAGACAGGCGTGTTCCTTTCCAAATCATGTCCAATCAATTGAATTTACCACAGGTGGACTCCAATCAAGTTGTAGAAACATTAAGGATGATCAATGGAAACAGGATACACAATTCCTTCGACCTCATGGGTTTGTTTTTGTTCTGATATGCACTGTCAACTGTGGGAACTTATATAGACTTTGTCAAAGACTCTAGCCACCCTAGTCATAGACTGTTCTCTCTGCTACTGCACGGCAAGCGGTACTGGAACGTCTAGGTCCAAGAGGCTTCTAAACATCTTCTACCCCAAAGCCATAAGACTCCTGAACATCTAATCAAATGGCTACACAGACTACTTGCATTTCCCCCCTTCTTCTATGCTGCTGCTACTCTGTTATTATCTATGCATAGTCACTTTAATAACTCTACCTACATGTAGATATTACCTCAATTACCTTGACAAACCAGTGTACCAGTGCCGGTACCCCCTGTATATAGCCTCGCTATATAATTATTTGTTAGTTTTATTTCTTACTTTTTTGGGGGTATTTTCTTAAAACTGCATTATTGGTTAAGGGCTTGTAAGTAAGCATTTCACTGTAAGGTCTACATCTGTTGAATTCGGCGCATGTGACAAATATAAATTGATTTGACTCAATTTCGAGTCTCATAGCAAAGGGGCTGAAAACTTGTGTAAATAAGGTATCTGTTAGTTTTTTTTGTATAAATTTGCAAACATAAAAAATAAAAATAAAAATCTGCTTTGTCATTACAGGGAATTTTATTTAATCAATTTTAGAATAAGGCTGCAACATAACAAAACGTGGAGAAAGTCAAGGGGTCTGAATACTTTCCGAAGGCACTGTATGTGTACGTATATATATATTTTGATTTGTTTACACATTTTTCGTTACTACATGATTCCATGTGTGTTATTTCAGAGTCTTGATGTCGTCACTATTATTCTACAACCTAGAAAATAGTAAAAATAAAGAAAAACCCTTGAATGAGTACAGTCTGACATTTCAGACTGTACAGTTGAAGTGGGAAGTTTACATACACCTCAGCCAAATACATTGAACTCAGTTTTTCACAATGCCTGACATTTAAAAATTCCGTCTTATTAGGTCAGTTAGGATCACCACTTTATTTTAAGAATGTGAAATGTCAGAATAATAGCAGAGATAATTATTTATTTCAGCTTTTATTTCTTTCATCTTATTCTCAGTGGGTCAGTAGTTTACATACACCCAATCAGTATTTGGTAACATTGCTTAAAACTTGTTTAACTTCGGTCAAACGTTTTGGGTAGCCTTCCACAAGCTTCCCACAATAAGTTGGGTGAATTTTGGCACATTCCTCCTGACAGAGCTGGTGTAACTGAGTCAGGTTTGTAGGCCTACTTGCTCACGCATGCTTTTTCAGTTCTGCCTACGAATTTTCTATGGGATTGAGGTCAGGGCTTTGTGATGGCCACTCCAATACCTTGACTTTGTTGTCCTTGAGCCATTTTGCCACAACTTTGGAAGTATGCTTGGGGTCATTGTCCATTTGGAAGACCCATTTGAGACCAAGCTTTAACTTCCTGACTGATGTCTTGAGATGTTGCTTCAATATATCCACATAATTTTCCCTACTCATGATGCCATCTATTTTGTGAAGTGCACCAGTCCCTCCTGCAGCAAAGTACCCCCACAACATGATGCTGCCACCCCCGTGCTTCATGGTTGGAATGGTGTTCTTCGGCTTGCAAGCCTCCCTCCTTTTCCTCCAAACATAACGATGGTCATTATGGCCAAACAGTTCTATTTTTGTTTCATCAGACCAGAGAACGTTTCTCCAAAAAGTACATTCTTTGTCACCATGTGCAGTTGCAAACCGCAGTCTGGCTTTTTTATGGCGGTTTTGGAGCAGTGGCATCTTCCTTGCTGAGCGGCCTTTCAGGTTATGTCGATATAGGACTCGTTTTACTGTGGATATAGATACTTTTGTACCCGTTTCCTTCAGCATCTTCACAAGGTCCTTTGCTGTTGTTCTGGGATTGATTTGCACTTTTCGCACCAAAGTACATTCATCTCTAGGAAACAGAACGCGTCTCCTTCCTGAGCGGTATGACGGCTGTGTGGTACCATGGTGTTAATACTTGCGTACTACTGTTTGTATAGATGAACGTGGTACCTTCAGGCATTTGGAAATTCCTCCCAAGGATGAACCAGACTTGTGGAGGTCTACACATTTTGTTTTGAGGTCTTGGCTGATTTCTTTTGATTTTCACATGTCAAGCAAAGAGGCACCGAGTTTGAAGGTAGGCCTTGAAATACATCCACAGGTACACCGTCAATTAGCCTATCAGAAGCTTCTAAAGCCATGACAATTTTCTGGAATTTTACAAGCTGTTTAAAGGCACAGTCAACTTAGTTTATGTAAACTTCTGACCCATTGGAATTGTGATACAGTGAATTATAAGTGAAATAATCTGTCTGTAAACAATTGTTGGAAAAATTACTTGTGTCATGCACAAAGTAGATGTCCTAACCGACTTGCCAAAACTATAGTTTATTAACAAGAAATGTGTGGAGTGGTTGAAAAACAAGTTTTAATGACTCCAACCTTTGTGTATGTAAACTTCCGACTTCAGCTGTATACATGTACGTATATCATATATATGGGGCAATTCAGCAATTAGGATTTGTTATCTGTAATAGTTATGATAAATTAGGCATTGTTGCGATCTCTTGGTATATACATAAATACAGTACAAAAATGTAAAATGCCCATTCCTAGTTTCAACTAAGGATTGCGGCTTTAAACTATGGGTTGGGACCCAGCATGTGATAGGTGGGTCACGAGTTTTGAGAATACTTCTATAAATCACACATTTCCTTTTAATTTAAGTAACTGGAGGACTATTTGAGTCATGAGAGAATAGTCAATTTCTCATTTGGGTCTCAAGCCGAAATAGTTTAAGAACCCCTGGTCTAGTGCAGTTTCCCAAACTCGGTCGTTCACCCCCGGTGCAAGTATTTGGTTTTTGCCTTAGCACTACACAGCGGGATTAAATAATCCAAGCTTGATGATGAGTTGGTTATTTGAATCAGCTGAAGAAAAAAAAAAACGTCCACGGGGGGGCTCCAGGACTGAGTTTGGGAAACCCTGGTCTAGAGGACATGATACCTGTAATAAAGGACATGCTACTCACTTGGGGGGCATGTTGGTATCGGTGGGGGACCTGGGGGGACCTTTAGGCTGCTTGTCCTCCCCCTCCTTCTTCTCCCGAGGTTCACGTGGAGGCCGCTCCCTGATGGGTCTCTCCTTCTCATCACGCTTCATGCGATCCCTCTCCCACTCCTCCTTTCTGCGCATTCTCTCCTTCTCTCGCTCCCTCTCTCTTTCCCTTTCACGTTCTCTCTGCCGGCGTTCTCGCTCGCGGTGGTCCCGCTCACGGTCACGATGGCGCTCTCGCGGGTCCCGCTCACGTTCACGCTCCTAACATTCATACAGGTGGGTTTGTAAACACACTGCCATAGACCTCCAGCAAGGCTCAACCTGCTTTACGCTTTAATAGCGCATTCAAGATTCTCTTTAACCAAAAGGCTTACAAGTAAAATGCAAATCCGACAAAGTTAATATCGATTGTGCATTTGTGTTTAAAGTTGTGTAGTCCTTGGGTGGTGGATGTCTCTCTGAGTGTACTTACACTGTAGTGGTAGGGCAGAGGGGTCTCTGTGTACTGCACTCTGAAGTTCTCATACTGTCCCCCTCTCCAGAAGGCCTCCATCTCATAGTCATAGTATGGATCAGCATAAGGGTCGTTACTGAAATGACATCACAATCGAGTACAAATCGAACAATAGAGATAAATAGCTGTGCAGCTATATACACCATCTATATCATTTAGGGTTCATTTTATTTGTATATTTGAACAAACCCATAATTAGACATGTATTGACAAATGAATCATAAGGCCTAGTGGAGTGGGCTGATCATTATAACTGACCAGCTGTTTTCTCACAGCAGAGCAGGAGCTGATAATCAAGCAGGGAAACGTAGAGATAAGAGATGCATGAAAAGAGGATGTTACTACCTCCCCTACATTGTACTTACGGATAGATTGGGTCTCTGAACTCCAAGTCACTACGGGGGAAGAAAAGTCCAAAAACGGTTTAAACAGAGACATCGTCTAAAACAATTCTTAAAAACATCCACCAAGATATTTTCTCTATATCGAACCATAGCTCCTGAGCTTACCCTGGGTCTCTGATTTCTCTGGTGATGCGGTAGCTGCGTTCCCTAAAGAAATCATTCTCCTTGTCAAAGTCTCTCTCATCCTCTCCAATGGTCACGTTAAAGCGCTTCTCCTCAAAGTCTGGCTCCTGCTCTTTGCGTATGGTAGCTTTTTTCAACACCTAGAGGAATAGGGCCATTTTTACACGAGGCAAGTCTGGGATTTCACCATAACCTGCTGACTGAACAAACCCATAGAGGCTAAACACACGTTTATTATTATAAAGACGCTTCACGAGCCAAATGTAGCAGGGGAACCCTCTCAGAAAACATGTCAATGAAAAAAATCAACATACTCAAAATCAGCTGGTGCTGAAAAATAACCTGTACAGAAGAGGAGTACATATATGCGTGTAAGAGCTGAGAGGGTGTTGTACCTCTTTGGCATGTCTCAGACCCCTCTCCCAGGCACTCTCCACAGGAGGCTCCACTGGAGGAGGGGGTGGAGGGAGCTCCTCAACAGCAGGTCCACCCTGACAGGGAAACAGATGTAAACACAATACATTTACCCAATGCAGAAACACACACACACACACTCTTCAGGTCCAAATACAGCGGGCCAGAGGTGGTGCATACCCAGGGGTTGCTTCCAGGAATGAGAGGGTGGGGTGCTCCAGGTGGTGCCCCATTGGGAGAGAAGGGGTCTGGCTTGGAGATGAGAGAGTAGTTGCCCTTGTCGTTGACCCCTGGATGGATGAACCTACAATTCATACTCCATGTGCAGTTACCTGGAAACGAAAAACAGAGCTGTATCATTTTGAAAACAGATACATGGGAATTGGAAAAAGCATATTTTCATTGAATTCCAATACTTTGAAGTAAATTGTGTTTGGGTGTAAATTGACATCCATCATCGCTGTATGTGGCTTAGCTCCTAATAATATTCCATTACCACATTATCTTCATTTCAGTTATGAAGTACAATGCTTCCCCCTGCTGTCTGAAACAAGTGTCTTCAATATCACTGCTTCAAAAGGACCATTACAATGAAGAAGAGAAACGCTACACAGGCCACAGAAGAAGAACATCAGTGAAGCAACAAAACGCAAGGCCTGTGTTGCTGATCAAGTGGGTCACGATTTTACCTTCGGTTTTACCTTCATGATACGTCTCTGGTGTAGAATGGAATGCTCAAGTTGCACACGCAATGTTTGCACAGTGTAGTTTCGTCATAAGACAGGTGTTGTACACGCGAGTGGTGCACAGGAGAGTACGTTGAGGTACCTTTCATGAAGAACCGGCAGACGGGCCTGGGTCTGACCTTCCTGTCCATGGGGTCCTTCACCTCTCCCTCCTCCAGGTCATCATCCTGCACAAATGGAACAGCTAAATATCAACCCACTTAACCATGTGCATCCGTGAAGTAACCGAATGACACCGCTGGAACCCTAGGTCAGTGGGACAGGGTGCAATTTGTATTGCAGGGCAGGTTATTTGTATTGTCACATGGTTCTGACTCGGGCTGTGGCGGTCATGAAATTTTGTCAGATGGTAACTGTCATGCAAAATGACTGCTGGTCTCACTGTAATTGACCTTTAATTAACATAAACACGTTTAGCATCTTCATGCCTTCACACATACAAGCCGCTGACGGGCGCCTTTGGAACGTCTACCCTTTAAAAAGTCTATAATTTCTTGCAAATTTAGCTGTGAATAATACAAACCTTAGAATGTCTTATAAATCAAAACATATAAGGGCCGCATGATGCGAGTATATTGATGATTTGAGAAAGTCACAAAAAGCTTGTGCTCTGTTCCTTGCCTCTGGCTGCCATCGCTGTTCTCTCATCATGTGAACATATTTTCACCCATCAGACTATTCTCAATATAATCTTGTCTTTAATAATATGTGGAATTAGTTTCGATTTAAAATGGGCCATTATCAAATGTGCAGAACTGGGGCAAGGGAAAAAAGGCGTTATCCGTATGCACTCGAATAGCGAATGGAGGCTGCGTTTTACGGTAGTTCCTTGTTTCATCGTGCCGGGTAGGCTACTCTGGTTTTACAGCGGAGCAATGCGCTTAATACTAGCAGCTGAGAAATAAATCTAGTTGCAGTAGAAAGCTGGAATCCTCTTTTAAGTGGCAATCATCAAAACTCTGCGTTCCACACAGGATTGCATCAGTGGAGGCTGCTGAGGGGAGGAAGGCTCATTATAATGGCTGGAACGGAGAAAATGGAATGGCATCAAACACCTGTAAACCATGTGTTTGATGGTTTTGATACCATTCAACTGATTCAGCTCCAGTCATTACCACGAGCCCGTTCTCCCCAATTAAGGTGCCACCAGCCTCCTGTGGATTGCATATAGAAATGGTTTGGCTGTTTGAGGAGCTGGTGATATTCTACCTAAACTATGTCAAGGGGTCTCCAAACCTCTTCCTGCAGCTACACAGTACTTCATTTGGGAAAGTAACCAAGTGAAATCTTTTCAGGAACGCCGATAGTAACATGTTTACACAATGAAACATATTTCTCTCTATGCGCTCACAAAAAGGAACGAAGGAGAGAGAGAGAGAGAGAGATGGAAACACGTGGTGGAGAGGCTATTCAAAATCAAATACTAATTCACTGTAATTGTAGGCTAACCAGCCTACTCTGTAACCTCCCTGCACAATCAATGAACCAACAGCAGTGCCTAGGCCTATACGTTCTCTCCCAGACTCATGGATAGTAATGTTGGAGCGTAGCATAAGGTAAACAGTCCATCCAGTATGTATAATAATACAGCCACACCGGCAATTACTAGAATTTGTTTAGTTTTGGAGTATAGGCTAGACCAATTATGTAACAAAGAATATGTGGTAGGCTATTAGGCTATGTATTGTATAATGGCACAATCATTATATTAATTCACACTTTCCTTCCCAGGCTTGATCATATATAGGCGTATGCATAAGCTCTAATATGCCTATAGGTGTTCTACATGCCACGTCAATTGCTTTTAATGAATCATCACCTTAGAAAGTGCTGTCCATTTCCTTGTTTGGCTTTAAAACAAGATCCACAACTAACATGTTTTTCACTCAGTTTCAACCTGTTTTTGAACTTCTTTCTTCAAATTGATCGATTACAGTGAGTGGGGTCAAACAATGCATCTTAACAGTGAGTTTTAAAAGCACAACACTGTTTTGATGATGAGTGTTTGATGTGATTTTCCATTGTACTTGCGTTGATGTCAGAGTGGTTAGAGCAGGGTTCCTCAAATTCGGTCCTTGGGACCCCAAGGGGTGCACGTTTAGTTTTTTGCCCAAACACTACCCAGATGATTCAAATAATGAACTAATCCTCAAGCTTTGATCATTTGAATCAGCTATGTAGTGTTTGGGCAAAAAACAAAATTCCCGAGGACAGAGTTTGGGAAACGCTGGATTTGAGGGACAATAGTGCACTGCGTATCAGGTGCCTGGTGGTCGTTAGCGAGTTGTGTAGTCCCAACGCATCAGTGCCATTCATGTACATAGGAGATTACCGTGACTCAACGGTCACGTGGAATTTGACTGCGGTCAATACACATGCCTGTTGGTGTGACGGTAACATGGTCACTGCAACAGCCCCAGTTCTGACTTTGCAGTCCTGTACTTGATCTGTTCTCCTGTTTTGCTTCCCTCCCTTATCTCAGTGTGAGTGGCCCTGCATACTCAAAGAAATCAGTCTCTTGATTAAAAGTATAATGCAGATTGAAGAGAGCATATAAATCACATTACTTACATCTATTTCTCCCTCATCAATCTCTCCATCATCCTCGTCCTTTTTGTCACGAAAGGAATCTCTCCTTCCTCTGTCCTGAGCCCTGGACTCTTCAGGCTTCTTAGGTGGACCGTCTTTCGGGGATGGAGGAAGGATTGGTATCTTCTCTTTCTTTTTGACGCTCTTGTCCTCTTTCTCATCCCCTTCTCTGGGTCCTTTCTCCACCTCGTCATCTTCTTCAGGCGCTAGAACATTGGGCTCCTCAGGAACCTCCTCGTCATAGTCCAGCTCATGTTCATCAAGCTCTCTGGACACAGACGACAACTCCTCCTTCATCTGATTCACCACCACCCTCCTCCTCCTCAGTCTCTCTTCCTCCTCTTCATCATCTACTTCTGCTGTCTCCACTGCCAGCTTCACAGACGGTTCCCCACTCTCATCTTCCTTCTCATGTCTGGACATCTCCTCAGTTAAGGGGGATGACCTCTCCTGCTCTGGCTCAGAATCAGGGGACTTAGGAGTTTGGCTGATCCGGTCCTCCTCCTCATCTGACTGGCTATCCTGTCGCTCCTGTCCCATCATTACCATCCCCACTGACTCCTCCTGCTCTAGAATAGTATGCCTATCCCTTCCACCTTCCCCATCAGCCTCGTCATCCTCTGGGTCAGAGATACGCTCCTGAACTACCCCCCCATCTTCGTCATCATCCAGCTCAGAGTCCCCACCTTCACCACCCTCTTCATCTAAACCACCGTTGTCTTCATCATTCAGCAGCTCACTGTCAGAGAGCAACCTGTCCTCCTCCTCCTCAGGGGATGCCAGGAACTCGCTGTCAGAAATGCCCTTCTCTTCCTCTGGGGATTGGGGTGATTGGTTGGGGCTTTCAGGAGACTGGGTGGGGCTCTCAGGGGTGTCCATTGGAGAATGATCCACTAAAACAGAAGACAGTATTTACTTATAGAATTGTCTGTTATTAAAATAGATACATTTGGTTTAATACACAAAGACAATGTCTCTAGGCAATATATAGATAACTGCCAAAATAAACTGAAAGCATGAACCACCACATTTAACCACAGCAAGGTGACTGGGAAAATGGTTGAGTACAAACAGTCATGCCCTTCGTAAGGCAATCAAACAGGCAAAAAGTCAGTACAGAGAAAAAGTGGAGTCGCAATTCAACGGCTCAGATACCAGACATTTGTGGCAAGGACTCCAGACAATCACAGATTATAAAGGGAAACCAGCCACGTCGCGGACACCAACATCTTTCTCCCGGACAACCTAAACACCTTCTTTGCCTGCTTCAAGGAAAATACAGTGACGCCGACACAGGCCACCAACGCTCCCGTGGACTGTGAGCTCTCGTTCTCTGTGGCCGACATTAGTAAGACATTTAAGCGTGTTAACCCTCGCAAGGCTGCCGGCTCAGACGGCATCTCTAGCCGCGTCAGAGCATGCGCAGACCAGCTGGTTGGAGTACTTACGGACGTATTCAATCCCTATCCCAGTCTGTTGTCCGCACTTGCTTTAAGATGTCCACCATTGTTCCTGTACCCAAGAAAGCGAAGGTAACTGAAGTAAACGACTATTGTCCCTTAGCACTCACTTCTGTCATCATGAAGTGCTTTGAGAGACTAGTTAAGGATCATATCACCTCCACCTTACAACACCCTAGACACACTGGAATTTGCATACCGCCCCAACAGATCCACAGATGACGCAATCATCATCACACTGCACCCAGCCCTATCCCATCTGGACAAGCGGAATACCTATGTAAGAATGCTGTTCATAGACTACAGCTCAGCCTTCAACACCATAGTACCCTAACAAACTCAACATCAAGCTTTAGGCCCTGGGTCTCAACCCTGCCCTGTGCAACTGGGCCCTGTACTTCCCGACAGGCCGCCCCCAAGTGGTGAAGGTAAGCAACAACATCTCCACTCCGCTGATCTTCACCACAGGGGCCCCACAAGGGTGCGTGCTCAGCTCCCTCCTGTACTCCCTGTTCACCCATGACTGTGTGGCCATGCACGCCTCCAACTCAATCATCAAGTTTGCAGACAATAATAGTGGTATGCCTGATTACCAACGACGACGAGACAGCCTACAGGGAGATGGTGAGGGCCCTGGCGGAGTGGTGCCAGGAAAATAACCTCTCCTTCAACGTCAACAAAACATAGGAGCTGATTATGGATTTTAGGAGACAGAAGAGGAGCATGCCCCCAACCACATCGATGAGCCGAAGTGGATGAATTGAAAAGCTTAAAGTTCCTCGACGTACACGTCACTTACAATCTGAAATGGTCCACCCACACAGACAATGGGGGTAAAGAAGGCACAACAGCGCCTCTTCAACTTCAGGAGGCTGAATAAATTCAGCATGGCCCCTAAAACCATCAAACCTTTACAGATGCGCCATTGAGAGCATCCTGTCGGGCTTTACCACCTGGTCTACCCAACGCATCACCGGGGGAACATTGCTCTACCGGACATCTACAGCACCCAGTGTCACAGATTATCAAGGACTTAAGCCTTAGCCTGTTTACCTCGGTACCATGCAGAAGGCCAGTACAGGTTCATCAAAGCTGGGACCGAGAGGCTGAAAAACAACTTCTATCTCAAGGCCATCGGACTGTTAAATAGTCACCACTAGCCGGCCTCCATTCAGTACCCTGCCCTGAACTTTAGTCACTGTCACTAGCCAGCTAGCACCCAGTTACTCTAACATGCACCTTAGAGGCTGCTGCCCTATGTACATAGTAATGGAATACGGGTCACTTTAATAATGTTTACATACTGTTTTACCCACTTCATAAGAATGTACTGTATTCTAGTCAAGGCCTATCCTATACAGTGCACTCGGAAAGTATTCAGACCCCTCGACTTTTTCCATTTTGTTACGTTATGGCCTTATTCTAAAATGGATTAAATATTTTCCCCCCCTTATCAATCTACACACAATACCCCATAATGACAAAGCAAAAATGTTTTTTGTTTTTGTTTATTTGTAATAATTTTGCAAAATGTCAACAAACTGAAATATCACATTTACATAAGCATTCAAACTCTTCTATTCCATTCTTCCATTCTAAAATGTATTAAATAGTTTACTTTCCTCATCAATCTACATATAATACCCCATAATGACAAAGTAAAAACTGGTTATTAGAAATTTTTGCAAATGAAATTTTACATTTACATAAGTATTCAGACCCTTTACTCAGTACTTTGTTGAAGCACCTTTGGCAGTGATTACAGCATTGAGTCTTCTTGGGTATGACACTACAAGCTTGGCACACCTGTATTTGGGGAGTTTCTCCCATTCTTCTCTGCAGATCCTCTCAAGCTCTGTCAGGTTGGATGAGGAGAGTTGCTGCACAGCTATTTTCAGTTTTCTTCAAAAACGTTAGATCGGGTTCATGTCCAGGCTCTGTCTGGGCCACTCAGGGACTTGCCCCGAAGTCACTCCTGCATTGTCTAGGCTGTGTGCTTCGGGTCGTTGTCCTGTTGGAAGGTGAACCTTCGCCCCCAGTCCGAGCGCTCTGGAGCTTTAATTCACTCAATTCATATTTCCCTCGATCCTGACTAGTCCCTGCTGCTGAAAAAGATCCTCAAAGCATGATGCTGCCACCACCATGCTTCACCGTAGGGATGGTGACCGGTGTCCTCCAGATGTGATGCTTGGCATTCAGGCTAAAGAGTTGAATCTTGGTTTCATAAGACCAGAGGATCTGAGAGTCCTTTAGGTGCCTTTTGGAAAACTCTAAGCGGGCTGTCATGTAACGTTTTCTGAGGAGTGGCATCTGTCTGGCCACTCTACCATAAAGGCCTGATTGATGGAGTGCTGCAGAGATGGTTGTCCTTCTGGAAGGTTCTCCCATCTCCACAGAGGAACTCTAAAGCTCTGTCAGAGTGACCATCGGGTTTTTGGTCACCTCCCTGACCAAGGCCCTTATCCCCTGATTACTCGATTTTGGATGGTCGGCTAGCTCTAGGAAAAGTCTTGGTGGTTCCAAACTTCTTCCATTTAAGAATGATGGAGTCCACTGTGTTCTTGGGGACCTTCAATGCTGCAGACATTTTTTGGTACACTTCCCCAGATCTGTGTCTCAATACAATCATGTCTCGGAGCTCTACAGACAATTCATTTGCCCTCATGGCTTGGTTTTTGCTCTGACATGCACTATCAACTGTGGGACCTTTATATAGACAGGTGTGTGCCTTTCCAAATCATGTCCAATGAATTGAAATACCCTGATGAAAACAGCTTGTCTGTCGAAACATTGGATATTAGGTTATTTAATTATAGCATCTGAGCTCCTAGGGTGTGCAGCTCTCCTTTTCTTTTTCAACCAATTGAATTCGCCACAGTTGGCCGCCAATCAAGTTGTAGAAACATCTCAAGGATGATCAATGGACACAGGATGCACCTGAGCTCAATTTCAAGTCTTATAGCAAAGGATCTGAATACTTATGTACATAAATTAGCAAACATTTCTAATAACCTGTTTTCGCTTCGTCATTGTAGGGTATTGTGTGTAGATTGATGAGGATTTGTATTTATGTCATCCTTTTTGGAATAAGGCTGTAATGTATGAAAATGTAGAAAAAGGGAAGGGGTCTGAATACATTCCGAATGCACTGTATAACTACTGCTGTACATATACCACTCTTCTACTACATATTATATTCATATACTGTCCATAATGTCCATACTTCCCACCACACACAGTTGAAGTCGGAAGTTTACATACACTTAGGTTAGAGTCATTAAAACTTGTTTTTCAACCACTCCACACATTTCTTGTAAACAAACCAACGTTTTGGCAAGTCTGTTAGGATATCTACTTTGTGTATGACACAAGTAATTTTTCCAACAATTGTTTACAGATTATTGCACTTATAATTCACTGTATCACAACTCCAGTGGGTCAGAAGTTTACATACACAAAGTTGACTGTGCCTTTAAACAGCTTGGAAAATTCCAGAAAAGGATGTCATGGCTTTAGAAGCTTCTGATAGGCTAATTGACATCATTTGAGTCAATTGGAGGTGTACCTGTGGATGCATTTCAAGGCCTACCTTCAAACTCAGTGCCACTTTGCTTGACATCATGGGATAATCAAAATAAATCAGCCAAGACCCCAGAAAAAAGTTTGTAGACCTCCACCAGTCTGGTTCATCCTTGGGAGCAATTTCCAAACGCCTGAAGGTACCATGTTCATCTGTACAAACAATAGTACGCAAGTATAAACACCATGGACCCACGCAGCCATCATACCGCTCAGGAAGGAGACGCGTTCTGTCTCCTAGAGATGAATGTACTTTAGTGCGAAAAATGAAAATCAATCCCAGAACAACAGCAAAGGACGTTGTGAAGACGCTGGAGGAAACAGGTACAAAAGTATATATATCCATAGTAAAACGAGTCCTATCTCGACATAACTTGAAAGGCCGCTCAGCAAGGAAGAAGCCACTGCTCCAAAACCGCCATAAAAAAGCCAGACTACAGTTTGCAACTGCACGGGGACAAAGATCGTACTTTTTGGAGAAATGTCCTCTGGTCTGATGAAACAAAAATAGAACTGTTTGGCCATAATGACCATCGTTGTGTTTGGAGGAAAAAGGGGGAGGCTTGCAAGCCGAAGAACACCATCCCAACCGTGAAGCACGGGGGTGGCAGCATCATGTTGTGGGGGTACTTTGCTGCAGGAGGGACTGGTGCACTTCACAAAATAGATGGCATCATGAGGGAGGAAAATTATGTGGATATATTGAAGCAACATCTCAAGACATCAGTCAGGAAGTTAAAGCTTGGTCACAAATGGGTCTTACAAATGGACAATGACCCCAAGCATACTTCCAAAGTTGTGGCAAATTGGCTCAAGGACAACAAAGTCAAGGTATTGGAGTGACCATCTCAAAGCCCTGACCTCCATCCCATAGAAGATTTGTGGGCAGAACGGAAAAAGCGTGTGCGAGCAAGGATTACTACAAACCTGACTCAGTTACACCAGCTCTGTCAGGAGGAATGTGCCAAAATTCACCCAACTTATTGTGGGAGGCTTGTGGAAGGCTACCCAAAATGTTTGACCCAAGTTAAACAATTTAAAGGCAATGCTACCAAGTACTAATTGAGTGTATGTAAACTTCTGACCCACTGGGAATGTGCTGAAAGAAATAAAAGCTGAAATAAATCACTCTTTACTATTATTCTGACATTCTTACAATAAAGTGGCGATCCTAAGTGACCTAAGACCGGGAATTTTTACTAGGATTAAATGTCAGGAATTGTGAAAAACAGTTTAAATGTATTTGGCTAAGGTGTGTGTAAACTTCCGACTTCAACTGTACATATACATAGTCCTGACTCCGACATTGCGCGTCCTAATACTTCTAAATTCCATTATTTTACATTAGTGTGTATCGTTAGATATTACTGCACTGTTGGAGCTAGGATCACAAACATTTTGATACACCTGCAATAACATCTGATAAATATACGGAGAGAAAAAATATATAAATGCAACATGTAAAAAGTGTTGGTCCCATGTTTCATGAGCTGAAATAAAAGATCCCAGAAATGTTCCATATTTCACTCCAATTTTGTGCACAAATTTGTTTACTCACAGTTAGTGAGCATTTCTCCTTGGCCAAGATACTTTTTTCCCACCCGACAGGTGTGGCATATCAATAAGCTGATTAAACAGCATGATCATTACACAGGTGCACCTTGTGCTGGGGACAATAAAAGGACGCTATAAAATGTGCAGTTGTCGTCACACAACACAATGCCAAAGATGTCTCAAGTTGAGGGAGCGTGCAACTGGCATGTTGACTGCAGGAATGTCCACCAGAGCTTTTGCCAGAGAATAGAATGTTAATTTCTCGACCTTAAGCCACCTCCTACATAATTTTAGAGAATTTGGCAGTACGTCCAACCGGCCTCACAATCGCAGATCACGTGTAACCACGCCAGCCCAGGACCTCCACATCCAGCTTCTTCACCTGCGGGATCGACTGAGATCAACTACCCGGACAGCTGATGAAACTGGGCGCAGCCATAGGCCCACTCACTTGGGAGCTAGGCCCATATGTCAGTCAGTAATTCTGATTGACAGGGCCTAGCTCCCAAGTTGGTGTGCCTATGTCCTCCCATGACTGCACCCCTGCCCAGTTATGTGAAAACCATGGATTAGGGCCTAATGAATTTAGTTCAAATCAAATGTATTTATATAGTCCTTCTTACATCAGCTGATATCTCAAAGTGCTGTACAGAAACCCTAAAACCCCAAACAGCAAGCAATACAGGTGTAGAAGCACATCGGCTAGGAAAAACTCCCGAGAAAGGCCAAAACCTAGGAAGAAACCTAGATAGGAACCAGGCTATGAGGGGTGGCCAGTCCTCTTCTGGCTGTGCCGGGTGGAGATTTTAACAGAACATGGACTCATTTCCTTATATGAACTCAGTAAAATCATTAATTGTTTCATGTTGGGTTTATATTTTTGTTCAGTATACAGTACCAGTCAAAAGTTTGGACACTCCTACTCATTCAAGTGTTTTTATTTATTTTTTACTATTTTCTACATTGTAGAATAATAGTGAAGACATCAAAACTATGAAATAACACATATGGAATCATGTAGTAACCAAAATATATTTTATATTTGACATTCATCAAAGCAGCCACCCTTTGCCTTGATGACAGCTTTGCACACTCCTGGCATTCTCTCAACAAGTCTCATGAGGTAGTCACCTGGAATGCATTTCAATTAACAGGTATGCCTTGTTAAAAGTTAATTTGTGGTATTTCTTTCCTTCTTAATGCATCTGAGCCAATCAGTTGGGGTGCTATACAGAAGAGAGCCCTATTTGGTAAAAGACCAAGTCCATATTATGGCAACAACAGCTCAAATTAGCGATGAGAAACAGTCCATTCTTTAAGACATGAAGGTCAGTCAATATCAAAAATTAAGAACTTTGAAAGTTTCTTCAAGTGCAGTCGCAAAAACCATCAAGAAATATGATGGAACTGGCTCATGAGGACCGCCACAGGAAAGAAAGACCCAGAGTTACCTCTGCTGCTGAGGGTAAGTTCATTAGAGTTACCAGCCTCAAGAATTGCAGCCCAAGTAAATGATTCACAAAGTTCAAATAACAGACACTTTTCAACATCCACTGTTCACAGGAGACCGCGTTAATCAGGCCTTCATGGTTAAATTATAGCAAAGGAACCACTACTAAAGGACACCAATATTAAGAAGACTTGCTTGGGCCAAGAAACACGAGCAACAGGCATTAGACCAGTGGAAACCTATCCTTTGGTCTGATGAGTCCAAAGTTCAGATTTTTGGTTCCCAGCATGAAGCATGGAGGTGGAGTGATGGTGCTTTGCTGGTGACACTGTCAGTGATTTATTTAGAATTCAAGGCACACTAAACCAGCAGGGCTACCACAGCATTCTGCAGTGATCCGCCATCCCATCTGGTTTGCGCTTAGTGGGACTATCATTTGTTTTTACAACACCAGGCAGCGTAAGGTCTATTTGACCAAGAAGGAGGGTGATGCATCTGATGACCTGGTCTCCACAATCACCTGACCTCAACCCAATTGAGATGGTTTGGGATGAGTTGGACAGCAGAGCGAAGGAAATGTAGCCAACAAGTGCTTAGCATGTGGGAACTCATTCAAGACAGTTGGAAAAGCATTTCAGGTAAAGATGGTGGAAAGAATGCCAAGAGTGTGCAAAGCTGTCAAGGAAGACGGTGGCTACTTTGAAGAATCTAAAATATGTTTTGATTTCTTTTTTTGGTTACTACATGATTCCATGTGTTATTTCATAGTTTGTCCACTATTCTACAATGTAGTGAAAATAAAACCCCTTAAATGAGTAGGTGTCAACTTGACTGGTACTGTATGTGACCAAGAAAATGTGATTTCATTTAAATTATCAATATAGGGAGTCAATCCATTTCTCGATGGAAGTCGTCAAAGCGCGAATTTGAGCTAGTTATCTGATTGCATATGGCTACAAAGTTCGCAATAAGATACATGCATGTAGGGAGTGCATCTGCCATATCTCGAGAATAGCGCAGGTCAGTAAGTCTGTCAGAAATAATTACATATTGATATTTTAAATCAAATAACATTTTATTGGTAAGTTACCTAGCGAACGTTCGCTAGCTAGCGAACGTTAACTAGTTATGTTTCAACTAGAGCAGGTGATCATAGCTGCCTTCAACACAATTCTCATATTAAAACTGGGGGACTCTGTTTATAGTATAACAATGTCGTAGCTAGATAGATAAGCGAATTAAGAGGCAACTTCAGCGCAGTAGGACGAAAAGATGTCTCGTTAGCTTACAACAACAATGCTAACGTTAGCTAGTTACCGGGTGAAGCAGGCCCGAAAACTGCGAGGGCTATACCAGACAAGAGGCTAACGTCTGATTTGTATTTAGGAGATGCCACAATGAGTTAAACAAAGGTTTAACCAACCCATACAACTGAAAAGCAACTTTATACACGCAAAATACCACTTTCTGGTCTGCTATCGAAGCATGCTTGTCTGTTCAATTAACAATGCAACCCTCCCCCTACAAACACCAGTAACGTTAGCTAGATAAACTTGAAATATTTTCAGTCACCTTTCCAACCTGAACCTCGTTGAAGACAGGCGGCGTTAAGAACAACCCCGTCTCTCTTCCTCTTTGTCTGAGGCTCTACAATAAATAATGGTATGGTTATTTAGCTGCTATGCTGGAGGAAATAAAAAAAACCTACACGATACAGTGAGAGCGGCCATTGCAGTGACGTCATCAAAATACGACACTGTCAGCTTAAGCCATAAACGGGCAACGTTATTGTGCTTTGGCGCCACCGTGCGCTCAATATTAAACTTGACTTTAATAACGTCTAAACAAAAAACACTCCGCAATGATTTTTTTATTTTTAATTTATTTCACCTTTATTTAAGGCTAGTTGAGAACAACTTCTCATTTACAACTGCGACCTGGCCAAGATAAAGCAAAGCAGTGCGACACAAACAACAACAGAGTTCCACATGGGATAAACAAGCATACAGTCAATAATACAATATAAAAAGTCTATATACAGTGTGTGCAAATGAGGTAGGATAAGGGAGGTAAGGCAATAAATGCAAAGGAGAAAAATAAACAAACAAATAACAGTATGGGGATGAGGTTGTTGGATGGGCTATTTACAGATGGGCTATGTACAGGTGCAGTGATCTGTGAGCTGCTCTGACAGCTGGTGCTTACAGTTAGTGAGGGAGATATGAGTCTCCAGCTTCAGTGATTTTTGCAGTTCGTTCCAGTCATTGGCAGCAGAGAACTGGAAAGAAAGCGGCCAAAGGAGGGGGTGGCTTTGGGGGTGACCAGTGAAATATACCTGCTGCAGCGCGTGCTACGAGTGGGTGCTGCTATGGTGACCAGTGAGCTGAGATAAGGCGGGGCTTTACCGAGCAAAGACTTATAGATGACCTGGAGCCAGTGGGTTTGGTGATGAATATGAAGTGAGGGCCAGCCAACGAGCGCATACAGGTCGCAGTGGTGGGTAGTATATGGGGCTTTGGTGACAAAACGGATGGCACTGTGATAGACTGCATCCAATTTGCTAAGTAGAGTGTTGGAGGCTATTTTGTAAATTACATCGCCTGTCATCAAGGGAGTACCCCAAGGCTCGATCCTAGGCCCCACGTTCTTCTCAATTTACATCACAACATAGCTCAGGCAGTAGGAAGCTCTCTTATCCATTTATATGCAGATGATACAGCTGGCCCCTCCCCGGATAATGTGCTAAATGCTCTACAACAAAGCTTTCTTAGTGTTCAACAAGCTTTCTCTACCCTTAACCTTGTTCTGAATACCTCCAAAACAAAGGTCATGTGGTTTAACCTTGTTTTACGAGGATGGTGGTGTTAAAGATATTTGACCTATTTGTTCATCTGGGTTATCTTTCTATATCCTATTTTAATATTTGGTTTAGCCTTTCCCTACCCTTAACCTTGTTCTGAACACCAAAACAAAGGTCATGTGTTTTGGTAAGAAGAATGCCCCTCAAACCACAGGTGTTATTACTACCTCTGAGGGTTTAGAGCTTGATGTAGTCACCTCATACAAGTACTTGGGAGTATGGATAGACGGTGCACTGTCCTTCTCTAAGCACATATCAAAGCTGCAGGCAAAAGTTATATCTAGACTTGGTTTTCTCTATCATAATCACTCCTCTTTCACCCCAGCTGCTAAACTAACTCTGATTCAGATGGCCATCCTACCGACAGATGGCCATTTTACCTTTATTTAACTAGGCAAGTCGGTTAAGAACAATTTCTTAGTTTCAATGACAGCCTAGGAACAGTGGGTTAACTGCCTTGTTCAGGGGCAGAATGACAGAATTTTACCTTGGGGATTTGATCTTGCAACCTTCTGGTTAGTATTCCAACACTCTAACCACTAGGCTACCTGCCACCCCCCGCAGATTACAGAGACATAATTTATAGATCGGCAGGTAAGGGTGCTCTCGAGCAGCTAGATGTTCTTTACCTTTCGGCCATCAGATTTGCCACCAATGCTCCTTATAGGACACATCACTGCACTCTATACTCCTCTGTAAACTGGTCATCTCTGTATACCCATCGCAAGACCCACTGGTTGATGCTTATTTATAAAACCCTCTTAGGCCTCACTCCCCCATGTCTGAGATATCTACTGCAGCTCTCATCCTCCACATACAACACCCGTTCTGCCAGTCACATTCTGTTAAAGGTCCCCAAAGCACACACATCCCTAGGTTGCTCCTCTTTTCAATTCGCTGCAGCTAGCGACTGGAACGAACTGCAACAAACACTCAAACTGGACAGTTTTATCTCAATATCTTTATTCAAAGACTCAATCATGGACACTCTTACTGACAGTTGTGGCTGCTTTGTGTGATGTATTGTTGCCTCTACCTTGCCCTTTGTGCTGTTGTCAGTGCCCAATAATTTTTGTACTTTGTTTTGTGCTGCTACCATGTTGTGTTGCTACCATGCTGTGTTGTCATGTGTTGCTGCCTTGCTATGTTGTTGTCTTAGGTCTGTCTTTATGTAGTGTTGTGTTGTCTCTGTTGTTGTGATGTGTGTTTTGTCCTATTTATATTGTATTTATTTTTATTTCTTTTTAATCCCAGGCCCCCGTCCCCGCAGGAGGCCTTTTGCCATTTGGTAGGCCGTCATTGTAAATAAGAATTTGTTCTTAACTGACTTGTCTAGTTAAATAAAGGTTAAAAAAATATATAAACTCAGCAAAAAAATACATCTCTTTTTCAGGACCCTGTCTTTCAAAGATAATTGTTAAAAATCCAAATAACTTCACAGATCTTCATTGCAAAGGGTTTAAACAATGTTTCCCATGCTTGTTCAATGACCCATAAACAATTAATGAACATGCACCTGTGGAACGGTCGTTAAGACACGAACAGCAATTAATGTCACTGTTATGAAAACTTAGGACACTAAAGAGGCCTTTTTACTGTCTCTGAAAAACATCAAAAGAAAGATGCCCAGGGTCCCTGCTCATCTACGTGAATGTGTCTTAGGCATGCTGCAAGGAGGCATGAGGACTGCAGATGTGGCCAGGGAAATAAATTGCAATGACCGTACAGTGAGACGCCTAAGACAGCGCTACAGGGAGACAGGACAGACAGCAGATCGTCCTCGCAGTGGCAGACCATGTGTAACAACACCTGCACAGGATCGGTACATCTGAACATCACACCTGCGGGACAGGTACAGGATGGCAACAACAACTGCCTGAGTTACACCAGGAACGCACAATTCCTCCATCAATGCTCAGACTGTCCGCAATAGGCTGAGAGAGGCTGGACTGAGGGTTTGTAGGCCTGTTGTAAGGCAGGTCCTCACCAGACATCACCAGCAACAACGTCGCCTATGGGCACAAACCCACCGTCGCTGGACCAGACAGGACTGGCAATAAGTGCTCTTAACTGACGAGTCGTGGTTTTGTCCAATCAGGGGTGATGGTCAGAATCGCGTTTATCGTCGAAGGAATGAGCGTTACACCGAGGCTTGTACTCTGGAGCAGGATCGATTTGGAAGTGGAGGGTCCGTCATGGTCTGGGGTGGTGTGTCACAGCATCATCGGACAGAGCTTGTTGTCATTGCAGGCAATCTCAACACTGTGCGTTACAGGGAAGACATCCTCCTCCCTCATGTGGTACCCTTCCTGTCGGCTCATCCTGACATGACGCTCCAGCATGACAATGCCACCAGCCATACTGCTCGTTCTGTGCGTGATTTCCTGCAAGACAGTGTTCTGCCCTGGCCAGCGAAGAGCCCGGATCTTAATTCCATTGAGCGTGTCTGGGACCTGTTGGATCAGAGTGTGAGGGCTAGAGCCATTCCCCCCAGAAATGTCCGGGAACTTGCAGGTGCCTTGGTGGAAGAGTGGGGTAACATCTCACACCACGAACTGGCAAATTTGGTGCAGTCCTTGAGAAGGAGATGCTCTGCAGTATTTAATGCAGCTGGTGGCCACACCAGATACTGACTGTTACTTTTGATTTCGACCCCCCCACCCCCCTTTGTTCAGGGACACATTATTCAATTTCTGTTAGTCACATGTCTGTGTAACTTATTCAGTTTACGTCTCTGTTGTTGAATCTTGTAATGTTCATACAAATATTTACCAATGTTAATTTTGCTGAAAATAAATGCAGGTGACAGTGAGAGGACGTTTCTTTTTTTGCTGAGTTTACAGTTGAAGTGGGAAGTTTACATACACCTTAGAAAAATACATTGAAACTCAGTTTTTCACAATTCCTGATATTTAATCCTAGAAAAAAGACAAGACTCTCGTTAATCTAACCACATTGTCCGATTTCAAAAAGGCTTTACAGCAAAAGCAAAACATTAGATTATGTCAGGAGAGTACCCTGCCAAAAATAATCACACAGCCATTTTCAAAGCAAGCATATATGTCACAAAAACCAAAACCACAGCTAAATGCAGCACTAACCTTTGATGATCTTCATCAGATGACACTCCTAGGACATTATGTTATACAATACATGCATGTTTTGTTCAATCAAGTTCATATTTATATCAAAAACCAGCTTTTTACATTAGCATGTGATGTTCAGAACTAGCATACCCACCGCAAACTTCCGGTGAATTTACTAAATTACTCATGAATAACGTTCACAAAATACATAATTATTTTAAGAATTATAGATACAGAACTCCTTTATGCAATCGCGGTGTCAGATTTTAAAATAGCTTTTCGGCGAAAGCACATTTTGCAATATTCTGAGTACATAGCCCGGACATCATTGCTAGCTAATTTGACACCCACCAAGTTTGGCCCTCACCAAACTCAGATTTACTATAAGAAAAATTGGATTACCTTTGCTGTTCTTCGTCAGAATGCACTCCCAGGACTCCTACTTCAACAACAAATGTTGTTTTGGTTCCAAATAATCCATAGTTATATTGAAATAGCTCCGTTTTGTTTGTGCGTTCAGGTCAGTATCCGAAGGGTGACGCGCGAACGCATTTCGTGACAAAAAATGTCAAAATATTCCATTACCGTACTTCGAAGCATGTCAAACGCTGTTTAAAAAAAAAATGATAATTCTCATGAACGCACATCCCCAGTGTCACTGTCCCCAGGCTGACCACTCACAAACAGAGCTGCTGTACTTCGCCCAGAGACTGCAGACACCCCATTACACTTTCTGGCGCCTTCTGAGAGCCAATGGAAGCCTTAGAAAATGTCATGTTACAGCAGAGATGCTGTATTTTCGATAGAGATGCCACAGAAGGAGAACAAATTGTCAGACAGGGCACTTCCTGTATGGAATCTTCTCTGGTTTTGGCTTGCCATATGAGTTCTGTTATACTCACAGACACCATTCAAACAGTTTTAGAAACTTTAGAGTGTTTTCTATCCAAATCTACTAATTATATGCATATTCTCGTTTCTGGGCAAGAGTAGTAACCAGTTTAAATCGGGTATGTTTTTTATCCGGCCGTGCAAATACTGCCCCCTAGCCCCAACAGGTTAAATAAAACCATTTTTTTTCAAAACTGCATTGTTGGTTAAGGGCTTGTAAGTAAGCATTTCACTGTAAGGTCTACACCTCTTGTATTCGGCGCATGTGACAAATACGATTTGATTTGAGTGGGATGTGCTGTCCCATAGGTGATGGACTTGTGAAGATGAGTTGCAGGGCTAGACCTGCTGTGTTAATTTTAGGGAATAATGTACATTGTAGGCTACAAGCTAGTGATTACCATCAGAATAACGGAACCCTGTAAGAAAGCCTCCATAGCTGAGTCAAAAATAATTGTAGGCCTTGATGACTGGCTGAATTATCTATAGGAGTCTGTATTCCTGCATGCAGAACAGCATATTTTAGGATTACAGGGGTTAATGATTAACAAAACGCCATAAATTGGGTCCAGTTTAATGCAAGTGAAAGATGGAAGAACAGTAGTAGCCTAGGCTATGTGAATGACAACACTTGGGCAGCAGTTCAACGCAAGGGGGAGACATGAGCCATGATGAAAGCATGCGGTACTTAGAACGTTGAAGAGGCTGTGAAGGCGCATCATAGCCTCATTGCTGGTCCGCGAGACTGTAAATTCTCTTAGACAACAGAAACAGTTATTAGCTACACAGTATTCAAGGTGAATAACAGAGCTGAAAATAATCTGAAGAAACAAGAAATTGGGGGAAGTGTGTCCATGCACATCAATCATCAAGAATGGATATAAGGTAGGTGCGCAAATGTTGTGGTGGACTAGTGCCAGAGACGTGCAAGGGATCAAAGTTATTAACGGCATAATTCATTTACATTGTTTGCCTAATACTTCACTGCAATTTTCCTGCAAAATTCACCACTAATTATTAATCATCTCTGGAAGATGCCGCTACAGCAGGGTTTTGTGGAATATCTTTGTGGGTTTTGGTGACAGTATGATAGGCTATGCATTTGAGAATGACATGTAGTGGGAGATTGTAGCTGTTTATTATTTTGTGGATAAGTCTCTCAAATAGACATGACGACCTGATAAGCCTATCACATCTAATTCTCAGTAAAGTTAATGCTGAATGTTGACACATGAATATTTATTTATGAGTTTGAGTATATATTAATGAGTTTGATGATTAGTTAATGTAATTGATTTCAGTAATTATGCAGATCCGTATGACAGTATTGTTTTAGTTAATTTACTTGGACATTTGAAGTGACAATACTCCTTGATGCCCTAAGATTGTGATAAGCCTCTACGAGCCACCTATTTTAAACAACTTGTACTGGACTCCATGGATTCTCATGCTGTTGTCACAGATACTGCTATTAAGCTCAGGCACAAAAACACTGACAGATTGACAAACAAGTTCCAAATTGCTTCTTCCATTTATGACCATACTGTCAGGGGACACAAAATCTGCAACAGCTTAATTCACATCACATGACTTCAGTTACCATCATGTCATTTCCAATACGATCAGAATTAAAGTTGCCATTTGTCATGACACAGCAAGGCAATTGAAGCCCAGTGCCCAGAGCAATAATGACTCTCACGATTGTGTGTTTCGCAGGGATGAGCAGAGCAACCGATGGCAGCAGAGAGTTCAAACTGCAGAGAACACTGTAAAGATGCATGTCATTAGATGAATATGCAAAATTGAAACAATGAAATTAAAGCCTTTAAATGTAATAGTCACGGCAAGGTATCTGTTGTTAGCAGATAAGGCTTACTTCCATTTTTTTAAGGACAAACTTAGTAGTTTATTAAACAGCTCGTTAAAGGAACAGCCTGCAGCTGGTAGATGATGACCTACTGACCACAATACAGAATTATTTTTCTTCCAATCATCTGTAGTCCATGAGCCAGGGGGTTTGGTTGGGCTCACTTGGGCCGATGATGTTTCATAGTGATTTTCTTGAACGTCTCTAAAGTTGATAAATGTGTGATTGCAGTGAAGCAATGGTAGCTTTCTCTGCGTTATCACACTTTCTTTCATCCCTCCATCCCATTCAGTTTTCCCATAAGAATTTTACCCTATTACAAACAATGTCAGTATATAACAAAATCAGAGGAGGCTGGTGGTGGGAGCTATACAAGGACAGGCTCATTGTAATGGCTGGAGTCAAACATGTGGTTTCCGTATGTTTGATGTGTTTGTTTCCATTATTCCATTCCAGCCATCACAATTAGCATGTCCTCCTATAGCTCCTCCCACCAGCCTCCTTTGAACAAGATATTACTCATGTATACCCTTTAATTGTACAGTATACCATTGGAGAGCTTAGATTCACAGCTATCCATCAGACACATTTTTGGAATGTTCAGGTCAACAGAACCTTGACCTTTGAACTCTAGGGTACATATAATTACCTGTATAAATAGTTTAAAAAATGAAACCCTTATACATTTGTAGTGGTTCTGAAATGTCATAAAATTACCTTTCAAATTATATATAATCAACTTTGCTATCAGCTACAACTATTGTTTAAAAATAGCCAATTGACATTAGATTGTCGGAAGATTAACTATTGAATTCCATGTAGTTGGGTAGCTATGTTTTTGGATTATGTTTTTGGATTATAAATTTGGTGATAGAGGCACAACATTTCACACACACAGCCAGAACAGGGTTTTAAAAAGATTTGTAGAAATAGGGCCATCAAAGGCCAAACAACGCCAAACAACTCAATTTTGTATGACCATAATTGTAGCATGCCCAATAATATCTTTAAATGTTCATAGTGATGTAGAATACACAACCAAATGAGCCAAGTGCAACAGATATGTAAAGATGTTCAATTATTCACAGAACTGTGGTAAGAATGTTCCCAAAAACCTGTCCGAATCACTCATTTCTGTATGTGTTTCAATCCGTAACTGCAATACTTTATCTTCAAACATGTGAAATGGATTTAAACATGGGCTGATTCAAATTATTAACAATGTTATCCTTTAACTGAGGACTATGAACCTGCCCCATACATTCCATTACATTGTAGTAAAAATCCAATGTTGGGCCAGTTGAGGCCAATTATATTACTTTTAGTATTCTAGTAACAGACCAATCTGCTATGGCCCCATAGTAAGAATACACCTTAATTGAGTCAAACTATGTGTAATGGTTTGCTGCTCTCATCATCAAGGTACTAGGTTAAACGTATTGGCATTTTATGAAAATAGTTAATAGGATAACATTTTTATATGTTTGAAGATTAAATGTTGCAATTATGACATATTCAGAAATCTGCAATTCACACAGCTTTTTGGGCACATTCTTACCACAGCTCTATAAATAATTTAACATCTTTATATCTGGCACACCTGGCTCAATTGGTTGTGTATTGTACATCACAATGAAAATGTTAAGATTGTATTCGGCATTCTACAATTATATTTCATACAAGTAACATACCTTGTTATTGGTAATGGTGAGAAGTTAGCATGTCTTGGGGGTATGGTCTTTGACACTCTAACTATCAGACTCATAATTATTCACGATTCATTCAAGATTATCCGTAATCTAGGTAGCATCATTTACATGTTTGCAATTTTTGTCATTTAGCAGATGCTCTTATCTTAACTGCCTTGCTCATGGGCACAGACAGATTTTTTTCACGTAGTCGGCTTGGCAATTCGAACCAGCGGCCTTTTGCTTACTGGCCCAACCGGTCTGCTACCTGCCGCCCCTAGATATCAAAGGTATCATGATATCCTAGAGCTCAACGGTCAAGGTTCTGTTGACCTGAACATAACAAAAATGTGTCTGATGTATAGCTCTGAATCTTTCCAATGATATACAGTTGAAGTCGGAAGTTTACATACACTTACAGTGAGGGAAAAAAGTATTTGATCCCCTGCTGATTTTGTACGTTTGCCCACTGACAAAGAAATGATCAGTCTATAATTTTATGGTAGGTTTATTTGAACAGTGAGAGACAGAATAACAACAACAAAAATCCAGAAAAACGCATGTCAAAAATGTTATAAATTGATTTGCATTTTAATGAAGGAAATAAGTATTTGACCCCCTCTCAATCAGAAAGATTTCTGGCTCCCAGGTGTCTTTTATATAGGTAACGAGCTGAGATTAGGAGCACACTCTTAAAGGGAGTGCTCCTAATCTCAGTTTGTTACCTGTATAAAAGACACCTGTCCACAGAAGCAATCAATCAATCAGATTCCAAACTCTCCACCATGGCCAAGACCAAAGAGCTCTTCAAGGATGTCAGGGACAAGATTGTAAACCAACACAAGACCATCGCCAAGCAGCTTGGTGAGAAGGTGACAACAGTTGGTGCGATTATTCGCAAATGGAAGAAACACAAAAGAACTGTCAATCTCCCTTGGCCTGGGGATCCATGCAAGATCTCACCTCGTGGAGTCACAATGATCATGAGAACGGTGAGGAATCAGCCCAGAACTACACGGGAGGATCTTGTCAATGATCTCAAGGCAGCTGGGACCATAGTCACCAAGAAAACAATTGGTAACACACTACGCCGTGAAGGACTGAAATCCTGCAGCGCCCGCAAGGTCCCCCTGCTCAAGAAAGCACATATACATACCCGTCTGAAGTTTGCCAATGAACCCGAAATGATTGACCCAAGTTAAACAATTTAAAGGCAATGTTACCAAATACTAATTGAGTGAATGTAAACTTCTGACCCACTGGGAATGTGATGAAAGAAATAAAAGCTGAAATAAATCATTCTCTGTACTATTATTCTGACATTTCACATTCTTACAATAAAGTGGTGATCCTAACTGACCTAAGAAAGGGAATTTGTACTAGGATTAAATGTCAGGAATTGTGAAAAACTGAGTTTAATGTATTTTTCTAAGGTGTATGTAAACTTCCCACCTCAACTGTATGATTAAAGGGTATATGTGAGCAATAACTTGTTATAATGTATACTGATATTTGATTTGATGTATTAGTCTTACTGGGGTCCGACATATAACGAAAAGACATTACAGACAAAATACTTTACAATTTACATAAATTTAACAACATTAACATGTTGTTAATATTACTACAATATTCCATCTGTGTTATTTCATAGTTTTGATGTATTCACTATTATTCTACAATGTAGAAAATAGTACAAATAATGAAAAACCCTGGAATGAGTAGGCGTGTCCAACCTTTTGACTGGTACTGTACATGTCAGTACATACAACAAGTAGGCCACACAGGGGAGAGACGTTGTGCCATGAGGTGTTGCTTTATTAGTTAAAAAAAAAAAACAGGTTTGCTGTTCACCTGCGCTATATAAGATGGAAGGGAGTTCCATGCACTCACGGCTCAGTATAATACTCTACGTTTCCTTGAATTTGTTCTGGACCTGGGGACTGTGAAAAGATCACTGGTGGCATGTCTGGTGGGGTAAGTGTGTGTGTCAGTGCTGTGTGCAAATTGACTATGCAAACAATTGACCATGACAGTTTATAATCTAAGGTAACACCAAGTAATTTAGTCTCCTCAACTTGTTCAACAGCCACACCAATCATTAATCTGAGGTCTAGAACTTGATTTGTAGCAAATACAATGCTCTTAGTATTAGAGATGTTCAGGGGCAGTTTATTACTGGCCACCCATTTCAAAACAGACTGCAACTCTAAGGGTTTCAGTGATTTCATTAGCATACAGGGACACACATGCTTCGTTTAATGCCAGAGGCAGGTCATTGGTAAAAATAAAAAATAGTAGAGGGCCTCGAGAGCTGCCCTACAGTACACCACACTTTAGAGAAGCTTCCATTAAAAAAACCCTATTAGATAGATTGCTCTGAATTCACGATACGGCAGAGGTTGAAAAGCCATAACACATACGTTTTCACAACAACAACATCTGGTCAATAATATTTAAAGGCTGCACTGAAATCTAACAGTACAGCTCCCACAGTCTTCTTAGGAATTTATTTCAACCAATCATCAGTCAATTGTGTCAGTGCAGTGCATTTTGAGTGCCTTTCTCTATAAGCATGCTGAACAATTTATTTACAGAGAAGTAGCATTGTATTTGGTCAAACAATTTTTTACAACAGTTTGCTAAGAACTGGCATCAAGCTGAAAGGTCTGCTGTTAGAAACAGTAATGGCTGCTTTACCAACCTTGGGTAGCAGAATGACTTTGGCTTACCTCCAGGCCTGAAGAGAAAGACTTTCCTTTCGGCTAAGATTAAAGATATGACAGAGTCAGCAACCATCCTCAGTAGATTTCCATCTAAGTTGTCAATGCCAGGAGGTGTGTCATTATTATCAATAACAATCAATACTTTTTCCACCTCTCCCACACTAACTTTACAAAATGCTTTTCTTTCATATTTTTTTTTTATGCATGAGTACGATGGCTCACTCTTCGTTGTTAGCATTTCCTGCCTAAGTTTGCTCACTTTGCCAATGGTGGTGATCAGTGGTGGAAAAAGTACCCAAATGTCATACTTGAGTAAAAGTAAAGATACTGTGGTAAACCAACGTCGCCTCACGTACCTCCCCTCTATTACCATCCCCTGGGGTAGACCTCCTGGGATACCCCCCACCCCCTTAGCCCTGACTGGGAGGGAGGCATGCTCAGGGCTAGGTTTGCATCCCTCCTGGATAGGGCGTCCGCATTGCCGTGCTTGGCCCCCGACCTGTTGATGACAGAGAAAGAGAATCGCTGTAAGGACAGGAACCAGCGGGTGACACGGTCATTCGTGTCCTTACCTCTTGCCATCCACACAAAGGGGCATGGTCAGTGATTAGGGTGAACTTCCCCCGAGGAGGTAATACTTGAGGGTGTCCAGTGCCCACTTAACGGCGAGGCACTCCTTCTCGACAATCAAGTATTTATTTTTCCCCGGGAGGAGCTTCCTGCTGACATACATGATGGGGTGTTCCTCACCTTCCTGATCCTGGGACAAAACGGCCCCTACCCCTATGTCAGATGCGTCTGTCTGGGCCAGGAGGTTTTTTGAGAAGTCCGGGGTGACGAGTACCGGGTGCGAACATAGCGCATCCTTCAGGGCCTGGAACACCGCCTCTGTGTCCTCCGTCCATCGCACCGTCTGGGGTAGTCGTGCCTTTGTTAAGTCTGTGAGGGGAGAAGCTATTGCGGCAAAGTGAGGTACACATCTACTGTAGTACCCTGCTAACCCCAGGAATGACTTCACCTGCCTTTTGGTTCGGGGGACCGGCCATCCCCTAATGGCAGCGATTTTATTCTTGGGGTTTCACATTTCCCCTCCCAATCTGATATCCCAGGTATTCCACCTCGGCGTAGCCCAGCTTGCACTTGTGTGGGTTCGCGGTCAGGCCTGCATCCCTTAGCGCATCAACCATGGCCTGTAACCTACAAAGATGTGACTCCCAACTGTCACTGTGCACAATGATGTCATCCAGATAAGCAGCTGCGTACTCACTGTGCGGCTGCAGGACGCAGTCCATGAGTCGCTGAAAGGTCGCTGGTGCCCCGTGGAGCCCAAAAGGCAGAACCCGGTAGTGATTTAGCCCCCTGGGGTGGAGAAGGCAGTCTTTTCACGGGAGGACGCTGCCAGTGGCACCTGCCAGTACCCCTTCGTCAGGTCCAAGGTGCTGACGTACCTCGCCATCCCCAAGCGGCCGATCAGTTCGTCCACCCGGGGCATAGAGTAGGCATCAAACTAACTGACCTCGTTCAGGCCCTGGAAGTCATTACAGAAGCGGACGGTTCCGTCCGGTTTCAGGACCAGCACTATGGGGCTAGACCACTCACTGTGGGACTCCTCCAGTACCCCCATTTCTAGCATTGTCGTCACTTCCCGCTGGACATCCACCCTCTGGGCTTCTGGTATCCGGAATGGCAGTTTACACACTTTTTCTCCCGGACGGGTGTGGATCTGATGTTCCACGAAATCTGTGCGCCCCGGCACCTCGGAGAACACGGCCGTATCCCGCTGGACCAACTCTCTGAGCTCTTGTCGTTGGGTCGAGATCTTCCCCCATTGCAACTTCAACCGAGGGCGGACCCTGCTGTGGCCGGGTCCACGTTACACACAGCGCCTCGCGTGAGTGCCATTTCTTCAGTAAGTTCACATGGTAAAGCTGGAGGGGTTTTCTCCGCCCCGGTTGATGGGCCTTATAGTTGATGTCGACTACCCGCTCAACGATGTCGTAGGGCCCATGCCACATAGCCAGGAATTTACTCTCCGTTGTAGGGATCAGCACCAATACCTTCTCACCGGGTAGGAACTCTCGTGGTTGGACCCCCCGGTTGTAGACACGCTCCTGGGCACGTTGCGCCTGGGCCATGTGCTCTCTCACCACTGGCCAAATCGCTGTCATCCTCTTCCTCATCTCCTCCACATGTTCTACTACACTGCGAAGGGGAGGGGGGGTTGGCTGCTCTTCCCAGACCTCCTTGGCTAGGTCCAGCAGCCTGCGGGGCCGACGGCCATACAGGAGCTCAAAGGGGGAGAACCCCGTGGATGCTTGGGGTACCTTGCGCACTAAAAACATCAGGTGGGGCAGCAGCTGGTCCCAGTTCCTCCAGTCTCTCTCGATGACCTTCTTCAGCATCTGTTTTAGGGTCTTATTGAAGCATTCCACCAGCCCATCCGTTTGTGGATGGTACACACTGGTCCTCACCTGTTTGATTCGTAACAGATTGCAGACATCTTTCATCACACGAGACATGAACGCGGTGCCCTGTTCCATCAGGATTTCCCGCGGAATACCCACCTCGCTAAATAAATGGAAGAGATCCCGTGCGATACCTTTTGCTGCCACCGTGCGTAGCGGGATTGCCTCAGGATACCGGGTGGCGTAATCCACGATTACCAGGATGTATCTTCACCAACGAACCCACCAGATCCATTGCCACCCGCTCGAATGGCACTCCTATAATGGGCAAGGGAACCAAAGAGTTTCGATAATGCAACCTCGGAGCTGTGATCTGGCACTTCGGGCAACTACGACAGTAGTCCTCCACGACGTGCTTGACTCCAGGCCAGTGGAACCGGTTCCCGATCCGCTCCCTGATTTTCTCCATCCCCAGGTGTGCCCCAAGCAGGTGGGTGTGGGCAAGCTGCAACACAGTCCTAACATACTGGCTGGGTATGAGTAACAAGTCTTTTGTCTCCCCATAATGCTTTACTACCTGATACAATAAATTATGCTTGATTGCGAAGTGGGGGTAGCGCCAATCACTTACCCCAGGTAACAGTATGCCATCCACCGCAATCACCTGGCCCCTAGCGTTCTAGAGATTGGGGTCTTCTAACTGGGCCGTCTCGAACTGACCTGTGAGGATTCCCATGTCGGGAGGTCCGTCTAGGGCCTCCACCTCCATAAAGGGGAGCCTGAGGTCTTCCTCGCCCGGCGGCTCGCTTGCCGGAGCGGGGTCATCTCCCTCCTCCGGATCCGACTCGGGCCCAGTAGACACCTCTCGTGGTGGGGGTTGGGTTGCACAGGCCACCGTCCTTTTTCCTTTTCTTCCTACCTCGTGTGCTCGCCTCCCCAGGTCCCTCCTCCACAGTGCCTGGAAGAGAGGGCAGTCTCGACCGAGGAGAATGGACACGGATAGGTTAGGAACAGCTCCCATGCGCATCTGGCACTCCCCCCTTGGGGTGGTTATCCTCACTGGCACCGTTGGGTACCTCTTCGTGTCCCCGTGTACACAGGACACTGTCAAGTCCTCGTTCCCCGGTTCCTCCTTCCCCTCTCGGGTGAGCCACTGCGGGTGGGCCAGGGTCACCATGCTGCCGGAGTTCAGCAGAGTGCTGGTGTCGATGCCATCGATTCGCACAGGAACCATCGGAGGGGCCGTCTCGGTGTGCGCCCAACAGGAGGTGACGTAACTCGCCATCAGGGTTACCCCAGAGCTGGGGGATGCGGAGGGCATGGCCTCCTCCCGGCCGGGACAGCTCCACGCGAGGTGCCCCTGGCTCACCACACTCATAACAGCGTCTCTGATCTGGGTCCAGCAGCCGCCGACATCGGTTTGGGTCCCCCTCCCGCTTCACAGCCTCGGCTGGTTCCGTCCGGGCCCCCTTCAGCTCCTCGCCTCTCTTTGTGTTGTTTGTCCCCCTCACCACGTCTCCTCTCAGCAGGTCCTTGGTGTTCTGGTGAATTGCCACCGCGGTCAGCAATTCCTCCAGGCTCTGCATGCTCACCGTCTTCTTCATCTCGTATGGCAGGGCCCAAAGGTATTTATCCAGAACGAGCTTGTCGAGCATCAGGAGGGACGGTACTTCCGTCAGTAGCCAGCCCTTGGTCAGGCGCACCAGGTCGCTCACCAGAGCCCGGGGGGAAAGGTTGGGGTCAAAGGCCCAGTTGTGGACCAGTTGTGCACGGCGTGCGAGATTGAACCCATAACGGCTCAGTATCTCCCGTTTGAGTCCCTCAGAATTCGCAGCCTGGTCAGTGTTCAAATCAAAGTAGGCCTTCTGGGCCTTCCCAGAGAGGTAGGGTGCCAACAGGCTGGCCCACTTGGGCTTGGGCCATCCTTCCCGCTGTGCCGTCCTCTCGAAGGTGCACAAATATGACTCCACGTCATCTTCCTCCCTTAACTGAACCAGGAACTGATTCGGGCCAGACTCCTGAGCCCTCCCAAACTTCAACTGGGCTACCTCCGCTACCATTCTGCGGTTTTGTTGGTGCTGCTCCTCCAGTGCTTGCTCCTGGAGAGCCTGTTGCTTCTGCTGGCTGAGGATGAACTGAGCCACCAGCTCCTCCATGGTAATCTCCGTACGCTTGACCCCACGGCACCCAAAGCTACTGGGATGCAGCATTCTCCACCATATATGGTAAACCACGGGGTGTTGGGTTGAGCGTGCAGAGTGCCACCGTGCTCCTTTTATTTGGCCTCCACGGCTGGTTGGCACTTTCCTCTAATTACCTCCACTTAGAGCTGTCCGTGTCGGGGTGCCCAGCTCCCGTATTCCCAGCAGAGGGAGCCAACTTCGCCTCACATACCTCCCCTCTATTACCATCTCCCGGGGTCGACCTCCTGGGATACCACAATACCTTAATAGAAAATGATTCAAGTAAAAGTGAAAGTCACCCCGTAAAATACTACTTGAGTAAAAGTCTAAAAGTATTTGGTTTTAAATATACTTAAGTATCAAAGTAAATGAAAAAAGATATGCTTAAGTATCAAAAGTAAAAGTATAAATAATTTAAAATTGCTTATATTCAGCAAACCAGACAGCACAATTCTCTTGCTTTATTTATTTATTTACGGATAGCCAGGGGCTTACTACAACATGCAGACATAATCTACAAACTAAGCATTTGTGTTTAGTCAGTCCACCAGATCAGAGGCAGTAGGGATGACCATGGATGATCTCTTGATAGGTGAGTGAATTGGACCATTTCCCTTTCCTGCTAAGCAGGGAAAAAGTATAGAGTAAAAGGTACATCATTTTCTTTAGGAATGTAGTGAAGTAAAAGTAAAAGTTGTCAAAAATATAAATAGTACAGTACATACACACCAAAAAAAAACCGACTTAAGTAGTACTTTAAAGTATTTTTTAATAAGTATTTTACACCACTGGGAAAAAATGAATGGGTTGGAGGGATGAAAGAAAGAGTGATAACAGAGAAAGCTGCCATTGCTTTACTGCTATGACACATGATCCAAGTCTAGGGACATAGACCTTCAAGAAAATCACTATGAGACATCGTCGGCCCAAACTTGGGGTTCTGGCTCATGGACTACACTCTGCATAGTGATGATATGAAATTGCTTCAGCCAAACAGCCCAACATAATTAAAGGTAACCAAGGTAACCTGCCTAAATGACTATCGCCCTGTAGCACTCATATCTGTAATTATTAAGTGCTTTGAAAGGCTGGTCGTGACATACCTCAACACCATCATCTCATCTACCTGGACCCACTCCAATTCACATACAGCCCCAACAGATCCACAGATGACGCTGTCCCAGTTGCACTTCACACTGCCTACTCCCACCTGGACAAGAGGGGAAATAATTATGTGAGAATGCTGTTCATAGATTACAGCTCAGCGTTCAATACCATAGTCCCCTCCAAGCTCATCACCAAGCTGGGGACCCTGGGACTGAACACCTCCCTCTGCAACTGGATCCAGGACTTCCTGACAGGCCGGGCCCAGGTGGTGAGGGTAAACAACAACACCTCCGCCATGCTGACCCTCAACATGAAGGACCCTCAGTGGTGTGTGCTTAGTCCTCTCCTGTACTCCGTGTTAACCCACGACTGCGTGGCCATGCAAGACTCAAACACCATCCTTAAGTTTACTGACGACACAACGGTGGTAGGCCTGATAACCGATGGCGTTAACCATCCACGTCAACAGGGCTGTAGTGGAGCAGGTCGAGAGCTTCAAGTTCCTTGGCATCCACATCACTAAGGACTTAACATGATCCACACACAACTGCACAGTCATGAAGAGGGCACGACAGCGCCTCTTCCCCCTCAGGAGGCTGAAAAGATTTGGCATGGGCCCTCGGATCCTTAAAAAGTTCTACAGCTGTACAATCGAGAGCATCTTGAATGGCTGCATCACCGCTTGGTATGGCAAATGCACCACCCTCGACCGCAAATCGCTACAGACGGTGATGCGGACAACCCAGTACATCATTGGGGCAAAGCTCACTGCCATCCAGAACCTCTATATCAGGCTGTGTCAGAGGAAGGCCCCTGGTCTTGCTAAAGACTTAACTCACCCAAGCCATAGTCCACTCTGCTACCCTCCGGCAAACGATACCGGAGGACAGGCTTCGCACTATCTGTACTGACCCTATCTTGCACTAACTCTAAGCACACTCACAAAACTATATATACACACAATATACACATACACTCACACAACCCCCCCCCCCCCCCCCACACATCACACACACTCTTAGAAAAGAAATACCTGAAAGGGTTCTTTAGCTGTCCCCATAGGAGAACCTTTTGATGAAACATTTTTGGTTCCAGGTAGAACCCTTTTGGGTTCAATATAGAACCCATTCCACAGAGAGTTCTACACGGAAGCCAAATGGGATATACCTGTAACCAAAAATGTTTATCCTATTGGGACAGCCTAATATCTCTTTTGGAACCTCTTTTCTAAGAGTGCACAAGCATACCGACACAACACAAACACACACACTTTTACACTCATCATATGCTGCTGCTACTCTGTTCATTATTTTACTTGTATTATTATCTATCCTGATGCCTAGTCAATGTACCCTGCTTTAATGTACATATCTGCCTTTTAACTCTGCATCGTTTTGAAGGGCTCGTAAGAAGGCATTTCACAGTGAAGTCTACACCCATTGTATCCAGCGCATGTGACAAAACAAATACAATTTTATTTGACTTTATTTGAAAATGTAGAACTGTGAGACGTGGGGGGGGGGGGGGGGGGGGGGGGGGGGATGGTGTCTGATTGATGGTGGGCTTCAGTTAAATTACTTAATTTCCACCTCCATTTATTAGAGAGAGTACTCCGGAGAGAAAGCCAGATTTCAAATACAAGTGAAGGAGACTGAAAAGAGCAACAGATGTCTGGATGGCTTTCACTCACTAAATGTGCACTCTGACTAAGCCTAAAGCAGATTTGAAACACTCATTCTCTGGAGAGATGAGGTTTTTGGATTGATATTTGTATAAATTATATTGATGTTTTTGTTGAATTGGATTAATATTGTGTTGAATATATGACAATATGATCTTCTATTGTACTTCACCCACTCATTAAGCTTTTAACCTGTTTTTGCTTAAGGTTATTCATATTCTATTGAATATTGATATGCTTTATGTGGTCTTCAAGTAAACATACTGTATGTTGTTTAGACATGAATCCTTTTGGAAATGTGTCTGGAAAGCGTTGGCATGCTTTTTAGGAATTTATTATGCTTAGCTAATACTGGGCAAAACTAAAATGTCTCATTTTAATAATTCTCTGTGGTAGCTTATCATTTTTCCCTGTTAGTAATGTTCAGTGCAGAGAATATACACGTAGCAGGTGTTCTATAAAGATGGTTTATAATGTGTTGTTTAACCACCATATGTTGAGCCGATTGTTTGACTCCTAATGGCGACATTCAAACAAACAGCAAACTACAATGTCCAGCAATGCATGTCTTTCCAAAGGTAGATACCTTAGTAGGAGTATTCTTCCAATTAACTACAATTATTTTTCTATTTTCAGGCGGATCGATGGAATGCTCATTTGTTTAAAAGGACTAAAGGCAGAGGAAAATTAGCTTCAACATGTTAATTTGATTATTGAAGTCGAAGTAGATCCCTACAAGACTTCGAGGCTTTGAAGAGGAGGAACAAACAAAATATATCAATAGGCTGAAAGACAGACGGAACATAGTAAACCATTAAAAGGTATTACTATCATTAGAAACAAGTACACATACAGGGACACTTATTCCTACATTCCCACGCGTATCAGTTCATATGTCCTTCACTCTCTCAAACTCCCTATCTGCAATCATGACAGAAAATGTAAGCTCAAGGATGGACACCCCAACCAACATTTCCTTGGTGGGCCCAGGGGACCCCATATCCCAGTCTCTGGAGTACAAGACTGTGGCAGTGTTCCTAGTTCTGCTGGTCTGTGGACTTGGCATTGTGGGTAATATCATGGTGGTTCTGGTGGTCCTCACCACGCGACACATGCGTACGCCCACCAACTGCTACCTGGTCAGCCTGGCCATAGCGGACCTGACCGTGCTGGTGGCCGCTGGTCTGCCTAATGTGTCAGACAGCCTGATGGGCACCTGGGTGTTTGGGCATGCTGGCTGCCTTGGTATCACCTACCTCCAGTATCTTGGCATCAATGTGTCCTCCTGCTCCATCACAGCCTTCACTGTGGAGAGGTAAGTGACACCTCAACTACCGTACCCCATTTGCACATCATTAAGTACCAGCCATATACAGTGCATTCGGAAAGTATTCAGACCCCTTGACTTTTTCCAATTATTGATACATTACAGCCCTATTCTACAATGGATTAAATAGTTATTTTCCCCTCAACAGTCTACATACAATAACCCATAATGAAAAAAAAACGTTTTTAGAAATGTATACTAATTTATTTAAAAAAAAATGTAAAAACTGAAATATCACATTTACATAAGTATTCAGACCCTTTACTCAGTACTTTATTGAAGCACCTTTGGCAGCGATTACAGCCTCAAGTCTTCTTGAGTATGACGCTACAAGCTTGGAACACCTGTATTTGTAGAGTTTCTCCCATTCTTCTCTGCAGATCCTTTCAAGCTCTGTCAGGTTGGATGGGGAGTGTCGCTACACCGCTATTTTCAGGTCAATCCAGAGATGTTCAATCGGGTTCAAGCCCGGTCTCTGGCTGGGTCACTCAAGGACATTCAAAGACTTGTCCCGAAGCCAGTCCTGCATTGTCTTGGCTCTGTGCTTATGGTCGTTGCCCTGTTGGAAGGTGAACCTTCACCCCAGTCTGAGGTCCTGAGTGCTCTGAAGCAGGTTTTCATCAAGGATCTCTTTGTACTTTGCTCCGTTCATCTTTCCCACAATCCTGACTAATCTCTCAGTCCCTGCCACTGAAAAACATCTCCACAGCATGATGCTGCCACCACCATGCTTCACCGTACGGAAGGTGCCAGGTTTCCTCTAGACAAGATGCTTGGCATTCAGGCTAAATACTTCAATCTTGGTTTCATCAGAACAGATAATCTTGTTTCTCATGGTCTGAGAGTCTTTTAGGTGCCTTTTGACAAAGCAGGCTGTCGTGCCTTTTACTGAAGAGTGGCTTCCGTCTGGCCACTCTACGATAAAGGCCTGATTGGTGGAGTGCTGCAGAGATGGTTGTCCTTCTGGAAGGTACTCCCATCTCCACAGAGGAACTCTGGAGCTCTGTCAGAGTGACCATCAGGTTCTTGGTCATCTCCCTGACCAAGGCCCTTGTCCCCTGGTTGCTCAATTTAGCCAGGCGGCCAGCTCTAGGAATAGACTTGGTGGTTCCAAACTTCTTCCATTTAACAATTTTTATTTATTTATTTTTATTTCACCTTTACTTAACCAGGTAGGCAAGTTGAGAACAAGTTCTCATTTACAATTGCGACCTGGCCAAGATAAAGCAAAGCAGTTCGACAACATACAAAAACACAGAGTTACACATGGAGTAAAACAACATACAATCAATGATACAGTAGACAAAAATAAGACTATATACAATGTGAGCAAATGATGTGAGATAAGGGAGGTAAAGGCAAAAAAGGCCATGGTGGCAAAGTAAATAAAGTATAGCATGTAAAACACTGGAATGGTAGATTTATAATTTGAAGAAAGTTCAAAGTTACAATATAAATAATATGGTGCAAAGGAGAAAAATAATAAATAAAATAAATAAATACAGTAGGGGAAGAGGTAGTAGTTTGGGCTAAATTATAGATGGGCTATGTACAGGTGCAGTGATCTGGGAGCTGCTCTGATAGCTGGTGCTTAAAGCTAGTGAGGGAGATAAGTGTTTCCAGTTTCAGAGATTTTTGTAGTTCGTTCCAGTCATTGGCAGCAGAGAACTGGAAGGAGAGACGACCAAAGGAGGAGTTGGCTTTAGGGGTGACTAACAATGATGGAGGCCACTGTCTTCTTGGGGACCTTCAATGATACATACATTTTTTGTTACCCTTCCCTAGACCTGTACCTCAACACAATCCTGTCTTGGAGCTCTACAGAAAATTATTTTGACCTCATGGCTTGGTGTTTGCTCTGACATCCACTGTCAATTGGGGGACCTTATATAGACAGGTGTGTGCCTTTCCAAATCATGTCCAATCAACTGAATTTACCACATGTGGACTCCAATCAAATTGTAGAAACATCTCAAGGATGATCAATGGAAACAGGATACACCTGAGCTCAATTTTGAATGTCATAGTAAAAGGGTCTGTAGCAGTACTAGTCAAACGTTTGGACACACCTACTCATTCAAGGTTCTTCTTTATTTTTACTATTTTCTACATTGTATGGAATAACACATATGGAATCATGTAGTAACCAAAAAGTGTTAAACAAATTAAAATCTATTTTAGATTTTAGATTATTCCAAGTAGCCACTCTCTGCCTTGACAGCTTTGCACACTCTCAGCATTCTCTCCACCAGCTTTACCTGGAATGCTTTTCCAACAGTCTTTAAGGAGTACCCACATACAGTGGGGGGAAAAAAGTATTTGATCCCCTGCTGATTTTGTATGTTTATCCACTTACAAAGAAATGATCAGTCTATAATTTTAATGGTAGGTTTATTTGAACAGTGAGAGACAGAATAACAACAAAAAAATCCAGAAAAACGCATGTCAAAAATGTTATAAAAGGATTTGCATTTTAATGAGGGAAATAAGTATTTGACCCCTCTGCAAAACATGACTTAGTACTTGGTGGCAAAACCCTTGTTGGCAATCACAGAGGTCAGACGTTTCTTGTAGTTGGCCACCAGGTTTGCACACATCTCAGGAGGGATTTTGTCCGACTCCTCTTTGCAGATCTTCTCCAAGTCATTAAGGTTTCGAGGCTGACGTTTGGCAACTCGAACCTTCAGCTCCCTCCACAGATTTTCTATGGGATTAAGGTCTGGAGACTGGCTAGGCCACTCCAGGACCTTAATGTGCTTCTTCTTGAGCCACTCCTTTGTTGCCTTGGCCGTGTGTTTGGGTCATTGTCATGCTGGAATGCCCATCCACAACCCGTTTTCAATGCCCTGGCTGAGGGAAGGAGGTTCTCACCCAAGATTTGACAGTACATGGCCCCTTCAAATGATGCAGTGAAGTTGTCCTGTCCCCTTAGCAGAAAAACACCCCCAAAGCATAATGTTTCCACATCCATGTTTGATGGTGGAGATGCTGTTGTTGGGGTCATAGGCAGCGTTCCTTCTCCTCCAAACACGGCGAGTTGAGTTGATGCCAAAGAGCTCCATTTTGGTCTCATCTGACCACAACACTTTCACCCAGTTGTCCTCTGAGTCATTCAGATGTTCATTGGCAAACTTCAGACGGGCATATATATGTGCTTTCTTGAGCAGGGGGACCTTGCGGGCGCTGCAGGATTTAAGTCCTTCACGGCGTAGTGTGTTACCAATTGTTTTCTTGGTGACTATGGTCCCAGCTGCCTTGAGATCATTGACAAGATCCTCCCGTGTAGTTCTGGGCTGATTCCTCACCGTTCTCATGATCATTGCAACTCCACGAGGTGAGATCTTGCATGGAGCCCCAGGCCGAGGGATATTGACAGTTCTTTTGTGTTTCTTCCATTTGCGAATAATCGCATCAAATGTTGTCACCTTCTCACCAAGCTGCTTGGCGATGGTCTTGTTGCCCATTCCAGCCTTGTGTAGGTCTACAATCTAGTCCCTGATATCCTTGGAGAGCTCTTTGGTCTTGGCCATGGTGGAGAGTTTGGAATCTGATTGATTGATTGCTTCTGTGGACGTGTCTTTTTTACAGGTAACAAGCTGCGGTTAGGAGCACTCCCTTTAAGAGTGTGCTCCTAATCTCAGCTCGTTACCTGTATAAAAGACACCTGGGAGCCAGAAATCTTTCTGATTGAGAGGGGGTCAAATACTTATTTCCCTCATTAAAATGCAAATCAATTTATAACATTTTTGACATGCGTTTTTCTGGATTTTTGTTGTTATTATTCTGTCTCTCACTGTTCAAATAAACCTACCATTAAAATTACAGACGGATCCTTTCTTTATCAGTGGGTAAACGTACAAAATCAGCAGGGGATCAAATACTTTTTCCCCCCACTATATGCTGAGCACTTGTTGGCATTTTCCTGTTTCCTGTTGAAAAACAAATGATAGTCCCATTAAGTGCAAACCAGATGGGATGCCGTATTGCTGCAGAATGCCGTGGTAGCCATGCTGCTTAAGTGTGCCTTGAATTCTAAATAAATCACAGACAATGTCACCAGCAAAGCAGCCCCCCACCATCACACCACCTCCTCCATGCTTCATGGTGGGAAACACACATACGGAGATCATCCGTTCACCTACTCTGCGTCTCACAAAGAGAAGGCGGGTGGAACCAAAAATCTCATATTCGGACTCATCAGACCAAAGGACAGATTTTCACTGGTCTAATGTCTATTGCTCGTGTTTCTTAGCCCAAGCAACTCTCTATTTCTTATTGGTGTCTCATTGGCTCAGTTAGTAGAGCATGGTGTTTGCAATGCCAGGGTTGTGGGTTTGATTCCCACGGGATACCAGTACGGAAAAAAATATATATGTATGAAATGTATGCATTCACTACTGTAAGTTGCTCTGGATAAGAGCGTCTGCTAAATGACTAAAATGTAAATAAAGGCCTGATTCTCCTCTGAACAGTTGATGTTGAGATGTGTCTGTTAATTGAACTCTGTGAAGCATTTATTTCGGCTGCAATTTCTGAGGCTGGTAACTCCAATGACCTTATCCTCTGCAGGAGAGGTAACTCTGGGTCTTTCTTTCCTGTGGCGGTCCTCACGAGAGCCAGTTTCATCATAGCGCTTGATGGTTTTTGCGACTGCACTTAAAGAAACTTTCAAAGGTCTTGAAATGTTCCTGATTGACTGATCTTCATGTCTTAAAGTAATGACGGACTGTCATTTCTCTTTGCTTATTTCAGCTGTTCTTGCCATAATATAGACTTGGTCTTTTAACAAATAGGACTATCTTCTGTATACCACCCCTAACCTGTCACAACACAACTGACTGGCTCAAATGCATTAAGAAGGAATGAAATTCCACAAATTAACTTTTAACAAGGCACACCTGTTAATTTAAATGCATTCCAGTTGTCTGTCTCAACCAGCTTCATGAGTTAATGTCAACAGTGTGTAAAGCTGTCATTAAGGCAAAGAGTGGTTACTTCGATGAATCTCAAATATAAAATAGATTTTGATTTGTTTAACTTTTTTTTGTTACTACATGTTTCCGTATGTGTTATTTTGGAGTTTTGAGGTCTTCACTATTATTCTACAATGGAGAAAATAGTACAAATAAAGAAAAGCCCTTGAATGAGTAGGTGTGTCCAAACTGTATGTAAATAAGTTATTTCTCTTTTCTTTTTTTTATACATTTGCAAACATTTCTAAAAACCTATTTTGGCTTTGTCATTATCGGGTATTGTGTGTAGATTGATGAGGAAACATTTTTATTTAATAATTTTTAGAATAAGACTGTAACATAACGAAATTTGGAAAAAGGGCCAAGGGGTCTGAATGCTTTCCTAATGCACTGTATACAAAAAATATCTGAATAATTTACTGTATAAATGTCTCTGTAGAACAACATGCCAAAGAGTCTATTGTTTGTTCTTCTCCATTTCCAGGTACATTGCTATCTGCCACCCAATGAGGGCCCAGACAGTGTGTACGTTGTCCCGGGCCAAGCGGATCATAGCAGGGGTGTGGGTGTTAACCTGTGTCTACTGCATGCTGTGGTTCTTCCTGGTGGACATCCAGGTAATGAAGGACAGCACCATACAGTGTGGCTACAAGGTGTCTCGTGACCTCTACCTCCCCATTTACCTCATTGACTTTGCCATCTTCTACGTGATCCCTCTGCTCCTGGCCATAGTCCTGTACGGCCTCATTGCCCGCGTCCTGTACCTCAACCAACTCCCCAACCGTCCCGACACGGGTACAGTCTCTGCTGGCACCACCACGCTCCGCAGGAGCTGCAAGGAACCAGCAGACGAAGGAAAAGGGGGTCGTCAGGGCCGCCCGAAGAGTGTGCTCTTCTCCAGGAAACAGGTGTGTGTGTCAACGAATATGGAGCACCCTTTATTTTATGTAACCTTTATTTTGACAGGGCTTACTGAGACCAAATTATCTTCCACAGAGGAGCCTTGTAATTACAACGAATATACAAATCACACTAAAAAAAGCAAAACAGAGAGACACAATTCAATCATAGAAAAACACAATCTTCAGTAAAAGGGTCCTCAATCAGCTGTCTGAATGGCCAGCAGTTTCTATTATGTCAGTCACTGACAGTCACTCAATTTGCCATGTCAGCCAACAATTTTTGGATTTGTAGTGTGTCAGTGTCCTCTACTGTCTCCTTTCTCATTATTTTGTTCAAAATAGTAGATCATAAACACTTTGTGTTTCAATTATTCAAAAACAAAGGATTCTTCACCCGGTAGTAGTTCTGAAAAGTTGTCTATAGTCATTTCCATATTGATTACCAGAGTTTTTGCCAATGACCTAGAACAATAATTCGATCAATTGATTTAAAAAGAAAATGGTGTTGCTAAATTAGTCTAGCCAGCTATCTAAACTTGTAGTAATTATGGCACATGCCCAGGGGCCCTGACCTCCAGGGAGCCCCCATTTATTTTGTCACTCTCACTCAGATATCATATTAACATGGCATAAGTTATGACAAAATGTGTAGAATTGCTGGAATTTAGCATTAAAACGTGTTATGTTCCCCAGCAAGAAAACAAAATACTGTCACTCTAACAGAAGGGGGAACTAACAAAGAGTCACTGACAACAGGCAAAACGAAACAGGTGGGGTTTTAGGAGGGGTTCTAAAAGACACTCATGGAGGTGTCCACTGAAAGTTGACTAACAACAACAACAACTGGAATCTAAAAGACACCCACCATGTGCGGCCACTAAATTTGCCCAAGAAGAGGCAAACAAAAGAGAAACGCACACCAAACTTGAAGACAGGAAGCAAACCAAAAAGTTGAGCAAAACAAAAACAGGGAGGATCAGATAAAGGATTGTTTGTCTAGAAATTAAAATAGGGAGCGCCAACTAAAGGTGTTAACCCTCCACATCTCTCAAGACCACTGGAGCACTAGGTCAGCCACTCTTGAATACCATTAGGGCCAGCAAAGGTGAAACACCTTCCCACTAATGAGATGGCAACCAGCACAGGTGTAACACATACTGACTAACAATGTGACGCCAAACGATGCCCAGATATTTATAATTGGCATAATCAATGTGGGCACCATCCAATGCAAAAATCATCAGATGCATTTTTTTGTGTTTTGGAATATAATATACTTGGTTCAGACAGAATACACCACGCATTCATTCAACCATTAGAAAAAGATTACAATACATACAATATGTTACTCTTGGCATTAGGCTCTGCTCCTTCAGGGTATCTCACTGCTTCATGTTAAAGGCCCAGTGCGGTCAAAAACGTGTATTTATATATACAAAAGTATGTGGACACGCCTTCAAAATTGTATGGATTTGGCTATTTCAGCCACACCCGTTGCTGACAGGTGTATAAAATTGAGCCCACAGCCATGCAATCTCCATAGACAAACATTGACAGTAGAATGGCCTTACTGAAGAGCTCAGTGACTTTCAACGTGACACCATCATAGGATGCCACCTTTCCAACAAGTCAGTTTGTCACATTTATGCCCTGCTAGATTTCTCTCCACCCCATGACAAAATGCGTAGAATTGCTGGAAATGTGTGTTTTTTTATGTATTATTTCTTATATTGATAGGCCAGAAAGTGTTAAGTGTTATTACATACAGCCGGAAATAACTATTGGATATCAGCGCAACGTCAATTTACCAGCACTGTGACCAGGAATACGACTTTCCCGAAGTGGATCCTTTGTCCGCAACACCCAGAGCATTTCAACTGATTCCAGAGGCCGACCCAAAACAACGCCGCCGGAGAAGAGGGAGACAGAGCGGCCTTCTGGTCAGACTTCGGAGTTGTGCACACCAACCCCCGCTTCCGAGTATTTACTCGCTAATGTCCAGTCCTTAGATAACAAGTTTGACGAAATCGGGGCAAGAGTTGCTTTCCAGAGAGACATCAGAGATTGTAACATACTCTGTTTCACGGAAACATGGCTCTCTCGGGATATGCTGTCAGAGTCAATACAGCCACGGGATTCTCAGTGTGTCACGCCGACAGGAATAAACATCTCTCCGGGAAGCAGAATGGCGGGGGTGTATGTTTCATGATTAACGACTCATGGTGTAATTGTAACAACATACAGGACTCAAGTTATTTTGTCCACCTGACCTTGAATTCCTCACAATCAAATGCAGACCATATTATCACCCACGAGAATTCTCTTAGATTATTGTCACAGCCGTGTATATCCTCCTTCAAGCCGATACCACAACGGCCCTCAAGGAACTTCTCTGGACTTTATGCAAACTGGAAAACATATATCCCGAGGCTCCATTTATTGTAGTTGGGGATTTTAACAAAGCAAATTTGAAAAGAAGGCTACCTAAATTCTATCAGCATATCGACTGTAGCACTCGCGCTGGAAAACACTGGACCACTGTTACTCTAACTTCCGCGATGCATACAAGGGCCTCTCTCGCCCTCCTTTCGGGAAATCTGACCACGACTCCATTTTGCTCCTCCCTTCCTACAGACAGATGCTCAAAAAGGAAGTACCCGTGCCAAGGACTATTCAACGCTGGTCTTACCAATTGAAATCCACGCTTCAAGATTGTTTTGATCACGCGGACTGAGATATGTTCCGGGTAGCCTCAGAGAATAATATCAATGTATACGCTGATTCGCTGAGTGAGGTTTTATAAGGAAGTGTATAGGAGATGTCGTACCCACTGTGACTACTAAAACCTGCCCAAACCAGAAACCATTGATAGATGGCGGCATTCGCGCAAAACCACCACATTTAACCAGGGAAAGGTGACTGGGAATATGGCAAATACAAAGAGTGTAGTTATTCCCTCCGCAAGGCAATTAAACAAGCAAAATGTGAGCATAGAGACAAAGTGGAGTTGCAATTTAACAGCTCAGACACGAGATGTAAGTGGCAGGGTCTAGAGACAATCACAGGCTACAAAAGGAAGCCAGCCACGTCACGGACACCGACGTCTTGCTTCCAGACAAACTAAACACCTTCTTTGCCCCCTTTGAGGATAATATAGTGCCACCGACATGGCCCGCTACCAAGGACTGTGGGCTCTCCTTCTCCGTGTTAACACTCGCATGGCTGCAGGCCCATATGGAATCCCTAGCCGCGTCCTCAGCGCATGGGTAGACCAGCTGGCTGGTATGTTCACGGACATTTTCAATCTCTCCCTATCCCAATCTGCTGTCCCCACTTGCTTCAAGATGTCCACCATTGTTCCTGTACCCAAGGAAGCAAAGGTAACTGAACTAAATGACTTTCGCCCCGTTGCATTCGCTTCTGTTATTATTTATTATTTTTTATTTTATTTAACCTTTATTTAACCAGGTAGGCCAGTTGAGAACAAGTTCTCATTTACAACTGCAACCTGGCCAAGATAAAGCAAAGCAGTGCAACACAAACAGCACAGAGCTACACATGGGATAAACAAACGTACAGGCAATAACACAATAGAAAAATCTATATACAGTGTGTTCAAATGTAGTGAGATTAGGGAGGTAAGGCAATAAATAGGCCATAGTGTCGAAATAATGACAATTTAGCAATTAAACACTGGAGTGATAGATGTATAGAAGATGAATGTGCAAGTAGAGATACTGGGGTGCAAAGGAGCAAAAAATAAATAACAATATGGGGATGAGGAAGTTGGGTGGACTATTTACAGATGGGCTGTGTACAGGTGTAATGACCAGTAAGCTGCTCTGACAGCTGATGCTTAAAGTTAGTGAGGGAGCTATAAGGCTCCAGCTTCAGGGATTTTTGCAATTCGTTCCAGTCATTGGCAGCAGAGAACTGTAAGGAAAGGCGGCCAAAGGAGGAGTTGGCTTTGGGGATAACCAGTGAAATATACCTGCTGGAGCGCGTGCTACGGGTGGGTGCTGCTATGGTGACCAGTGAGCTAAGATAAGTTGGGGCTTTAACTAGCAAAGACTTATACATGACCTGTTGCCTGTTGAACTCGTCGCTGTACTTCCCTCGCTGCTTCCACCTGTTCCCATGGGAGGCGACCCATTCCGGCCTGGATTTCCTCCCACGTCCAGGATCCTTTTCCCTCCAGTATGTCCTCCCAAGTCCATTTCTCTTGCTGCTCCATTCCACGCTGCTTGGTCCTTTTATGGTGGGTTATTCTGTCATGGCTGTTCGAAGGAGCAGACGTGTTCGTAGTTCCACATATTTATTAAACGTGAAACTGAATGCAATACACTTAAATACTTGAATATACAAAAACAACAAACCGTGACGCAGAGAGGAAAACACACTACTCAAAACATAATAACCCACAAACAACAATGAGAAAAAACCCTACTTAAATATGATCTCTAATCAGAGGCAATGAGGATCAGCTGTCTCCAAACAATCCCAACATAGAAATAGAAAACTAGAACATAAACATAGAAATAGAAAAAATAGAACTACCCAAAACACCCCGTCACGTCCTGCCCTACTCTACTATGGAAAATGACATCTTATTAGGGTCAGGACGTGACAGATTTATTTCAGCTTTTATTTATTTCATCACATTCCCAGTGGGTCAGAAGTTTACTTACACTCAATTAGTATTTGGTAGCATTGCCTTTAAATGGTTTAACTTAGGTCAAACGTTTCGGGTAGCCTTCCACAAGCTTCCCACAATAAGTTGGGTGAATTTTGGCCCATTCCTCCTGACAGAGCTGGTGTAACTGAGTCAGGTTTGTAGGCCTCCTTGCTCGCACATGCTTTTTCAGTTCTGCCCACAAATTGCCTATGGGATTGAGGTCAGGGCTTTGTGATGGCCACTCCAATACCTTGACTTTGTTGTCCTTAAGCCATTTTGCCACAACTTCGGAAGTATGCTAGGGGTCATTGTCCACTTGGAAGACCCATTTGCGACCAAGCTTTAACTTCCTGACTGATGTCTTGAGATGTTGCTTCAATATATCCACATCATTTCCCTTCCTCATGCTGCCATCTATTTTGTGAAGTGTACAAGTCCCTCCTGCAGCAAAGCACCCCCACAACATGATGCTGCCACCCCCATGCTTCACAGTTGGGATGGTGTTCTTCGGCTTGCAAGCGTCCCCCTTTTTCCTCCAAACATAATGATGGTGATTATGGCCAAACAGTTCTATTTTTGTTTCATCAGACAAGAGGACATTTCTCCAAAAAGTACGATGTTTGTCCCCATGTGAGGTTGCAAACCGTAGTCTGGCATTTTTATGGCGGTTTTGGAGCAGTGGCTTCTTCCTTGCTGAGCGGCCTTTCAGGTTATGTCGATATAGGACTCATTTTACTGTGGATATAGATACTTTTGTACCTGTTTCCTCCAGCATCTTCACAAGGTCCTTTGCTGTTGTTCTGGGATTGATTAGCACTTTTCGCACCAAAGTACGTTCATCTCTAGGAGACAGAACGCGTCTCCTTCCTGAACGGTATGAAGGCTGCATGGTCCCATGGTGTTTATACTTGCGTACTATTGTTTGTACAGATGAACGTGGTACCTTCAGGCGTTTGGAAATTGCTCCCAAGGATGAACCAGACTTGTGGAGGTCTACAATTTCTTTGGCTGATTTCTTCTGATTTTCCCATGATGTCAAGCAAAGAGGCACTGAGTTTGAAGGTAGGCCTTGAAATACATCCACAGGTACACCTCCAATTGACTCAAATGATGTCAATTAGCCAATCAGAAGCTTCTAAAGCCATGACATAATTTTCTGGAATTTTCCAAGCTCTTTAAAGGCACAGTCAACTTAGTGTATGTACATTTCTGACCCACTGGAATTGTGATACAGTGAATTATAAGTGAAATAATCTGTCTGTAAGCAATTGTTGGAAAGATTACTTGTGTCATGCACAAAGTAGATGTCCTAACCGACTTGCCAAAACTATAGTTTGTTAACAAGAAATCTGTGGAGTGGTTGAAAAACAAGTTTTAATGACTCCAACAAAGTCATAAAATCTGATTTTAAACCTAACCCTAACCACACTGCTAACCCTAATGCATAACCCTAACCTTAAATTAAGACCAAAAAGCTAATTTTTATTTCCATACATTTTTACAATAATATTCAATTTTACTTTGGAGCTGGCCCATCTAGCGGAAATCGCTCAGTTCTGACTCAAGGACACGACTCATCCCAATAAATGTCAACCTGCCTCTTTTGTGTTGCCATGATCAAACGTAGGAAGACTGAAAAAAGGTGGCCATGCTTCAACGACACAGTTATGTTTAAAATTCATACAGACAGAAAGGTGAGCAGGGGATAAAAGAAAGCCTGTGCCATTGTTTGGGAGTGATAAGGCTAATGAGTGGTGGTTACGGTGGTTCTTTCCATCTGTCTCACCGGGGTTCTGGAATGTCTGCCTGTGTGCTGTCACCATGGTCACAAAGCCAGGGGCTGAGTGATCCTACAGTACTCCCTCTCTGATTTCTTTGAGGATATGCCTAGCTCTCAGATGGGGGCCTGTTCTCCCTAAGTCACTCAGGGCCCCTGGGGCCTCTTAGACCCAATCCACTCTGGCTGAGAGTGGCTAAAGTGTGTCTGTTTGCTTAAACCAAGCCTCACACAGATAAACACCAATTGTGTTAATGATACTGCAACACGTCTCCCCTGGTCTCACCTCTCCTGTCTCTCCCACAGGTCACTAAGATGCTGTCAGTGGTGGTGATCCTGTTCGCCTTACTGTGGATGCCCTACCGGACCTTGGTCCTTATTAACTCCTTCGTTGACACACCTTACCTGGACGCCTGGTTTGTACTGTTCTGTCGAATTTGTATGTATGCCAACAGTGCCATCAACCCTGTAGTGTACAACCTGATGTCTCAGAAGTTCCGTTCAGCATTCCGCGGGCTCTCACAGTGCCAGAGGCAGGAGGCCCACTGTACACTCTCCATGAACCAGACCGGCTACAGCATGGCCAGGGACCCACGCACCTCCCAACAGACTAGCAACGGGACCAAACAGGGGGCAAGGAGAGTGACCTGCACTGACACAGTGACAGAGTGGCAGAGCAAAGACACCTTCTCAGCCCAAGAGAGGAAGGATCTGGATCACTTGAAGGAAGAGAGGAAAGACACAAGCTTTGGTGAGACCAACTCCACACGTGGGCAATCTGAGACCAACTCCACATCTGGGCAAACTGAGATCAACTCCACATCTGGGCAAACTGAGATCAAAGCCACACCTGGGCAACCTGAGATGAGTGAGGCAGGAATTAATCACACAGTGCTGTAGATAAAACAAGCTTGTTTTAACATGAGGAAGTGAGTATTCTGCATTCGCCAATCCAAACAAATGTTGGTAACATATCAAGCCCTTTAGGGCAAGGTTTCTTAAACTATGGGTCTGGACCCAAAGTGGGTCCTGGGCATTGTACATCTACGTATATACAGTAATTCTTCTTTTAATTTGAGTTGTTGAAGGATGATTTGAATAACATGAAGACGGTCAATTTCTCATTTGGGTTTCAAGCTGAAAAAGTTTAAGAACCCCTGCTTTATGGTATTGCAGGATGTATTAGAATGGAAAGGTAATCCATATCATTACCCTTGAATAAGCACTAACACCTATTGCAGAATGAAAAGATTCAGGCAATTAACAGTATTATAATTTAGGATTCTGGGTTTTTGGCTGATCGTAAAAACCATCATCAACACCTAACTCCTCTGCAGAGTGTTATGGGTCACTCCCAAGGATCACTGCAGGGCTACTCTGCTCTTGTTAGTGCATTTCATTAGGTACACTTCTCATTAGGTTGTTACACTCAGAGGGAAAGAGGAATAACATGTTGTTCAGAGAGAGAGCACTGACTGCCTTTAAAGGGCAATTTCACCACTTTTCAACCTAATTTTCATTATCCCAAGCACAATACCAGTGTCTACATATGTGAAAACAACACATTTCTAAGTTTGATATAAAAAAATATATAAAGCTAGAAAGTTGTACCCCTTGACCCAGGGACAACACTGTACAGCCCCGCCATTTGTTCTGCACAAAAGCCCCAGGTCAGAGCATAGGACATTTTACTATCATTTTATCTCCACTTTGCCAAGAGATGAATTGGAATGTTTTGGGCCACGTGAGAAAGTTGGAATGGGTGGGGTAACCGGAGTTAGTGATCCATTCATTTGTGGCTGAATGGTATTCAACAAAAGCAACCAGAGTATACAAATGCCCATAGATGTTTAACGTTTGTGTTAATATCTGGATTAACGGATAAAAATGATCCATTAACAATGTTTGGAGAAGTGGGGATATTAGGATGCTGGCCTTTGATTCAAAGTGGTTCACCACCCAGCAAAAATGAGTTCAAGTCGTTGCATTATTGAAAGAGTGGATCATCTTCTACACATTCACACCTCATGATGAGTCATGGTCCCAGCCCAGGCTGAGTCTCTTTCAAATTGCTCCTTAACATTACAGATCCTGAATAAAAGGGGAATGTGTGCAATTAACTAATACTGTAATGAGAATCCCACTTTAGTTTCAATCATTTCTAGCTAGTAGCAATCGAGATATGAGTAAGCTCTGTCAATATGAGTAAGCTTTGCAGCTTTTTACTACGGATAGTTATAGCGCCAGAGAGTTATGGATGATCTGTGCCATTGTATTTTTCCTGACAGAAGTCTACAGGTGGCTGACTGTGGCTCCCTCAATGCCTGAGTGTCTGTATTTACTATAGAGAGTCCAGCCAACTCTGATCGCTCCCTGTAGTGCAGTTGCCCTGGATGGAGATACATGACCTATATGGTTGTAGTCACTGTTGTGAGACGGTTACTGTACTAGATTGGGAACAGGAGCAGAAATGTAATATAATGTACATTTAGGAAACTGGAGTAAAATACTGAATACATGGCTACATGTTTTATTTGAATGTTTGTACATTTTTTTAGGGATTAGATTAGCTTTAATATTGCAGATAGATTGTGGGTTCTATCAATGTAGTTGTTTGCATTATTTCCAATCCCCCATATATTTCTTTTTTTCTTATTTTTCAATATATTTTCCTTTATTATTATTTCCCCTAACCCTACCTCCCCTCCCCGAATTGGATGAAACTAATGGACAACAATATTTAGGCTTCTACTTCCAGCTTATACATACTATATACATTTTATGGACACGGGACACGGTACATGGTACCTTTTACATTAGTTATAAAAAATGTTTTTACCCTTCAGCTACCATCAACCCCTCCCATCTATCTCTAAAAACCATCCAGCATTACTAAAAGTACTATTATATTATTGATCGACTGACCACCCAGCAGTGCTATTTGCAAAGATAGCTTCAAGTAAATGTTGTGATTTTTCAGCCATTCCTGAACCTGCGACCAAAAAAAAGCTACATACGGACAGTCCCAAAACAAGTGATCTAATGATTCTGTCTCTACGCAGCAAAATCTGCAGAGCTGGGATGGTTGTATCCCCCATATACATAACATTCTATTGGTTGCAAGAATTTTGTATAATAATTTTAATTATAAAAATAAAAACTCCAACATTGTTTTGTGTATCATAAACCCTGGCTGGCTACATGTTACATTGCTGATTTCAACCCTGGAACATATATGTAATCATACGTTAATGTCAGACAGATACAGGTGTCCCGGGTGATCTTACATGTGGTGCTCCAATCCCAGTGGTCGTCAGACTATTACGTTTTATTATGCAAATATGAACACCTGTAAGAGTAAAAGTAAGCAGATCTGTACATGCAGACCATTAGGCTATCTTAATTGTATCACTCTGTTTAGTGTAGTGTATTCAAGGTTTACAAAGGCTTCTAATATTTATAATTTCCACTTTAAAAATGTCAGACTTGATTTTTCCTAACGAAAAATCGATCAACCCCGACAAAAATGTCAATTTATTATAATCCTCATAATAATTCACATTTCCTGTTGCTGCAGGTTTATTTGCCTGCTGTGAGAAGCAGGGTCAAATTAAGATACTGCATCTGTATATCCCTGGATCTCCTGAAAACAAAAGATATAGCATTAATTAATGAGTATAATGGAGGGAGTTGAATGCAGTTTGAGGTACCACTTGTGTGGAGGTGATGTGGGAACACACGTGATTCATTTCAAAGCTCTAACAATGTGCTATTCATTTTTAGGGGGACAAATAAGGCTTAAAGCTAAAATCCTTAATTGAAACAATAACAATGTGTTATCCCTGTGGACATCGGAGAGTTGGAGTTAAGGTCAGAATTAATGGAGGATTGGCCGCTGTGGGTGAAAACCTAGCACTTGATGAAAGAGGAAATTAGGGATATATGTATAACTATTTAACTACAGGTAGTGTAGATGTGAGCAAAAAAATGTATGTAGTAGTAAAAGTATTGTTGTTTGCTAGTTTAATCCAATCAGGGTAGGGATGGTAGGGTTAGGGGGGAAAAGTATAGAGATGTTTTTTTTATGAGGGGATTAGAAATGATACAAACAATTAAATTGATAGAACCTACAATATATCTGCAATATTAAAAGGATGTATACCCCCCCCCCCCAAAAAAAGAAAGGCAAATAATAAATTAAGCGCTATTCCTCCCCCTGTTTCGCTAAAAAGTTAAGGGATGGGGCTGGAGAAATGTAACCACTCAAATTCATAGACAGAGCTATGGAAGCAAGGTCTGACCATCCATGATATCAAATGTAGAGTTTGATATCAATACAGTGTTTGTTTACATTTACGTTATTTAAACATTGGAGTAAAACAAGGGTATATTTTGTTCTGATGGGGTACGACAGTTGAACTAAGTTCATGAGGCATTTATAAATTATATTCTTCAAGAAGGATTCTAGCTTTAAAGAAAAGCACGTATCCATTCTCCCTACATCATTGAGATTAATCGAGAATACTTCTGTCATTTTGCCAAAAAACTGTTAAAACAATGTTGATCATGGATTTGAAAAGTAGAACATCATTCTCTTTGTTATGGATAATTATAACATTCTCTAACATAACTGCCAAAGAAACAAATGTGTGCTTTAAAAAAACGCTATTTATCTAACTGCTTACTCAGTTTATTGATTTGCTGATATGATTTTGTAGCATTATTTGTACTCTAAAAAGCTGTATATTTTTGGCTGATTTGATTTTGTTACTATTATTGGGAGCTAGAAAACTTGCCACTTTGATATTGCGTCATCAGTGCACTGTAAACTCAAACTTATAATTGTATTTGATTTGAAAGTGCTATAAAGAAATGCTAAACTCGTGATTGTAAATGATAAATAAGCTATGTACTGGTGTGTGGTGTACAGTATACGCATGTGCAGTAAGTATATTGTTGTTTACAATTTTATGAAAAAATGTAATAAATTAATTTTGTTTGTCAGCTATATCATTATTCCTTAATGCCTTTGTTTCACCATAAGCATCTTGAAGGAAAAATATTCTGGAAAGTACAACCCAGTACTAGACCGTTTGCAATGCTCTGGTTCTGAAATTAGACTTGCATTCCAGTCATGTTTTCAGCTGATTTATCACCTGTTTTACTTAAAGGCCCAATGCAGACGGTTTTTTTTATCTCAATATCAAATATTTTCTGGGTGACTAAGTACCTTACTGTGATTATTTTCAATTAAAAATAAACAAAAATAGCTTCTTAGGGACAGGTCAAAAAAAAAAATTTGAGGGGCTGGTCCAATCCAACTTTTGTGGCAAAGTTGATGCCACGCAGGGCTACAACCCGGAGGGTAGAGTTTGCCGACCACCACGGATGTGCTCACTCTCCCTGCCTGTTTCATTAGGCCTACACCACGATCAGAGCTGGCTGCAGACAATTATCAGCTAGGGGGAAAATCAGATTTTCAACATTTTGATGCCATATTTATAATTATAGTGGACAAAAATATAAGCACAACATCTAAAGTGTTGGTCCCATGTTTCATGAGCTGAAATAAAAGATCCCAAAAATGTTCCATACACACAAAAAGCTTATTTCTCTAAAATGTTGTGTACACATTTGTTTTTTGGTTTACATGTTTGGTGTGGCATATCAAGAAGCTGATTAAACAGCATGATCATTAAACAGGTACACCTTGTGCTGGGGACAATAAAATGCCACTCTAAAATCCTCAGTTTTGTCACACAACACAATGTATGGTGTTGTGTGGGCGAGCAGTTTGCTGATGTCAACGTTGTGAACAGAATGCCCCATGGTTGGCAGTGGGTTTACGGTACAGACAACACAATTGCATTTTATGGATGGCAATTTGAAGACACAGTGATACCTTGACAAGATCCTATGGCCCATTATCGTGCCATTTATCCGCTGTCATTAACTCATGTTTCTGCATGATAATACACGGCCCCATGCCGCAAGGAACTGTTCACAATCCTGGAAGCTGAAAATGTCCCAGTTTTTCCATGGCCTGCATACTTAGACATGTCACCCCTTGAGCATGTTTGGGATGCTCTGGATCGACGTGTACGACAGCGTGTTTAGATTGACTGGTTTTCTAATCCACGCCCCTACCTTTTAAAAAAAAATGAAATATCACCAATAGATGCATATATATATTCCCAGTCATGTGAAGTCCATAGATTAGGGCCCAATTTATTTATTTTAACTGACGGAGTTCCTTATATGAACTGTAACTTCGAAATTGTTGAATGTTGCATTTATATTTTTGTTCAGTATATTTAAAATATATGCAACACATTTTCCACCGAAAGGTTTCTGTGCCAATGCACCACACAACCAATTTAACAAAGCATACCGACTTTTGGGCTTCAACAGTCACATACACGTGTTTAGCAGATGTTATTGCAGATGTAGCGAAATGCTTGTGAATTCAAGTTTCCTAAGAGCTAGAAGCATGGCAGCCCTCTCTGTCGGTGCCATTTTCTCTTCAATATCATGGTTTGCGTTTTCAACACCACAATAAATTGACATTGTCGAAATAGACTAACAGAAAATACATTCCTCCCTACCTTGTAGGTCAGTATTGAAGGCTTGGCTTGACAATCTCTGAATGTCAATAAACTTTGATGTTTTTTAACATATCTTTTTCCATTAATCAAATGGCTGCTGCACAGTTTGGATTATTTTATAGATTTTATTTGCCAGTAAAAAAAATACACACTTGATAAAAGTGACCGGGATTGCACAATAAAGTTGGGGTCTTAAATCCATTGTGGTCCCCATTTTATACATAAATACATATACGATTACATAGAAAGACAAAAAAAAGGTTATACTATTCACAAATTAGCCAGCTTCTGACATTCTTGAAAAAAAATATTATCGTTGATATGGCTTTGAGTTTGTGGTAGTTTGTTCCACTCAACATTGCTGGTATATTTTATTTAACCTTTATTTAACTAGGCAAGTCAGTTAAGAACAAATTCTTATTTACAATGACGGCCTACCAAAAAGCAAAAGGTCTCCTGTGGGGACGGGGGCCTGGGATAAAAAAATGATCAATATAAATATAGGACAAAACACACAACAACAGAGACAACACTACATAAAGAGAGACCTAAGACAACAACATAGCAAGGCAGCAACACATGACAACATCAACATGGTAGCAGCACAAAACATGGTACAAACATTATTGGGCACAGTCAACAGCACAAAGGTCAAGAAGTTAGAGACAACAATACATCACACAAAGCAGCCACAACTGTCAGTAAGAGTGTCCGTGATTGAGTCTTTGAATGAAGAGATTGAGAAAAAACTGTCCAGTTTTAGTGTTTGTTGCAGCTCGTTCCAGTCGATAGCTGCAGCGAACTGAAAAGAGGAGTGACCCAGGGATGTGTGTGCTTTGGGGACCTTTAACAGAATGTGACTGACAGAATGGGTGTTGTATGTGGAGGATGAGGGCTGCTGTAGATATCTCAGATAGGGGGGAGTGAGGCCTAAGAAGCTTTATAAATAAGCATCAACCAGTGGGTCTTGCGACGGGTATACAGAGATGAACAGTTTACAGAGGAGTATAGAGTGCAGTGATGTGTCCTATAAGGAGCATTGGTGTCAAATCTGATGGCCTAATGGTAAAGAACGTCTAGCCCCTTGAGAGCACCCTTACCTGCCGATCTATAAATGATGTCTCCGTAATCTAGCATGGGTAGGATGGTCATCTGAATCAGGGTTAGTTTGGCAGCTGGGGCGAAAGAGGAGCGATTGCGATAGAGGAAATTAAATCTAGATTTAACCTTAGCCTGCAGCTTTGATATGTGCTGAGAGAAGGACAGTGCACCGTCTAGCCATACTCCCAAGTACCTGTATGAGGTAACGACCTCAAGCTCTAAACCCTCAAAAGGTAGTAATCACACAGGTGGGGAGAGGGACATTCTTCTTACCAAACCACATGACCTTTGTTTTTGAGGTGTTCAGAACAAGGTTAAGGGCAGAGAAAGCTTGTTGGACACTAAGACAGCTTTGTTGGAGAGCGTTTAACACAAAATCCGGGGAGGGGCGAGCTGAGTATAAGACTATAATTTGCATATAAATGAATGATAGAACTTCTTACTGCCTAAGCTATGTTACTGATGTAAATTGAGAAGAGTGTGGGGCCTAGGATCGAGCCTTGGGGTACTCCCTTGGTGACAGGCAGTGGCTGAGATAGCAAATGTTCTGACTTTATATACTGCACTCTTTAAGAGAGGTAGTTAGCAAACCAGGCCAAAGACCCTTCAGAAACACTAGTACTCCTTAGCCGGTCCACAAGAATGGAATGGTCTACCGTATCAAAAACTTTGGCCAAGTCAATAAAAATAGCAGCACAACATAGCTTAGAATCAAGGGCAATGGCGACATCATTGAGCACCTTTAAGGTTGCAGTGACACATCCATAACCTGAGCGGAAACCAGATTGCATACCAGAGAGAATACTATAGACTTCAAGAAAGCCAGTCAGTCGAGTTCTGACATGTTTTTCCAACACTTTTGATAAACAGGGAAAAATAGAAATTGGCCTATAACAGTTATTAAGATCAGCTTGATATCCCCGTTTAAATAAAGGACGCAGGTAGCTGCTTTCCAAGTAATGGGAACCTCCCCAGAGAGGAGAGACAGGTTAGAGATAGGCTTGGTGATGATCGGGGCTGCAACCTTAAAGAAGAAAGGATCTAAACCATCTGACCAAGATGTTTTTTGGGGATCACGTTTAAGGAGCGCCTTTAGACTTGCGGTAACTCCCCGTGGTTCTACATCAATAGTTGTTAAATAGTCGAAAATGTCAGAAACATTCACTTGCTTGACCATGCTGTAGGTATCATGACACAAGGCGAGACCCAGATGCAGACACAGGAGGCAGATGGTTGGAGTTTAAGATGTTTAACAATCCAAAAAGGAGTAGGCAAGATTATGTCGTGGACAGGCAAAAGGTCAAAACCAGATCAGAGTTCAGGAGGTACAGAGTGGCAGACAGGCTCGAGGTCAAGGCAGGCAGGTACAGAGTCCCGAAAAGGCAAGGGTCAAAACCGGGAGGACTAGAAAAAGGAGAATAGCAAAGGCAGGAGTATGGGGAAAAACTGCTGGTTGACTTGGAACATACAAGACGAACTGGCACAGAGAGACAGGAAACACAGGTATAAATACACCGGGAAAAACAAGCGACACCTGGAGGGGGTGGAGACAATAACAAGGACAGGTGAAACAGATCAGGGTGTAACAGTAGGTCATGTAAGTGTTAAATGCAATATACTCCAACTTCACCAGACAGTTGTTGCTCTCTGGTTTTGTGATGAAAGAAAGGTGTGGTTGAATTTCTTGTCTCGGACATAGGCCTATACATCACCATTGCAAAGCATATGAATTAACAGGTTATAGAGCAAACAACACAATTATCACAACACAGGTTTTAATATGGCTTTTTTTCTGGCTTGGCTTCCCCAGTAACTTTACCCACGCACTGCTACTGTCACACCCTGATCTGTTTCACCTGGCTTTGTGATTGTGTCCACCCCCCTCCAGGTGTCACCCATCTTCCCCATTATCCCCTGTGTATTTATACCTATGTTCTCTGTCTGTTGCCAGTTTGTTTTGTTTCGTCAAGCATACCAGCGGTTTCCCCTCTGCTCCTGTCTTTCAATGATTCCTTTTTCCTAGTTCTCGGTGTTGACCATTCTGCCTGCCCTGAGCCTGCCTGTCGTCCTGTACCTTTGCCCCACCTTTCTGGATTACTGACCTCTGCCTACCCTTGACCTGCCCCTGTTTGATTAATAAACTGTTGTTACTTCAACGTTGTCTGCATCTGGGCCTTACCTGAAACGTGATAGCTACTGGTCTAGTGAGACAGGATTTGTGCACTACAACATCCTGACCAGCAAATAAAGAACAATCTCCCAAATGTATTGGTCCTAAGTATATGAGCCAATCATTTAATAATACACAACCCATAGCTTAACTAATGTCATGTTCTATAAAAGAGAAAATAAAAAAACATTGTTTTAGTGAACATGTTCTGTAACCTAGCGTCAGGCTTCTTGCATTAAGTCAATGAAACAGGATTTGGAAAGCTAGTCACACGATACTACCTGTACCTAACCTCTTCATTAGTCCTAAACATGCCAGACACAGTGTGGGACTAGGAGCCTCTTGAAGAGCTCCTCTCCTGTCATGTCCTTGTCTCACTTTGATGTAATATTCGCTGGATTCACAGGTGCTCTAGAGAAAAGAGTCCGAAAGGGAAAGGTATTAAGGTGAGAGACTGACCTCACATCTCAATGAGAACATTTCATTTTTTCACAGTTGCACTCTAAAACCTGACAAACAGGATCAATGTAAAAAGAGCCAATCATTTTGGGCCTTTTTCTCCCCAAAATGTGATAGTGATGCCACTTTATGATCACCCTCATGCCCCTGCAAAAGTCTTACTTTCTGGAGATTACACATATCCCCTGACAAAGCAGCCCTTGGAGTGGGAACAGAGATGTGGCTGTGAAGATTACTACAGGGCCAACCACAGCACAGATGAGAACGATACAATCTGAACATCAGACAGAGAAAGGGCTTTGAAAAGTGTCCTTCGCTCGTTCGTTCCCTGTGATATGTCTCACAGGCTTTGGAGGAGTAAATCCTTGTAAGTAGATCAAGGTTCAGGTTATGCTAAGACAAATGTCACAGAGACACTCATTTTTCAAAATGTTAGCATTATAAATATTACTTGATTGACATCTAAAATGATGACTTGCCTCTCTAGGCTATATAATCAGTATTATATTAGACATGACCCAAGGCACCACATTTTTAATCATCGATAGAATTCAATTCACCAACCCTGAGCACTCACTGTCAACTAATCAAGTCAGCCATAAATCCTAATTCCGGAGACAAACATGCTAGAGTTAGAAATTATCATATTTCTTGCTCAATATTTACCCACGTCCGATGTAAATATATAGGACATTGCCCTGGTGTGTAAAGATACATAGTCAGGGATGTAAATGTTGCAGCTTGGTTTGGCACTAATACTCTCCGCAGGGCTGCTAGTGAAGGAGCGACTTAATCCTGATATTATTCTAATCAGACCAGCAGCTTTCAGGACCATGTACACACTAAGACTTTTCTGTAATTTTAATAGTAAAACAGTGAATTCACAGTAAATTACCTTAAATGTGTTTTACAGAATTAATGCCTTTGATTGCACTGCATTGCGGGTAAAATGCTGTTATTAACTGTAATTGGAAGCCTCATGTAAAATTACTCTAACATACTGTATTTAACAGTAATAGCTTATTCCTACTGTAGATTCACATTTTCAGGTGTCAGCCTTACGCTGTCAGGTGACACACATGAAGCAAAAAAAGGAATATAATTTGATTTGTTAGATGCTTTGCAAACAACAGGTGTAGACTAATAGTGAAATGCTTACCTTACAGATCCTTTCCAACAGTGCAGAGTTAAAGATAACAAAAAGATTATAGTGACATGAAGAATAAAAACACAATGAATAACAATAACAAGTAAAAAATAACATCCAATCCTCTGTATGTAATTATTGGCGGAGAGTCACAACATATTTTTAGATATACTCGAGGCCTACCGTAGGCGACATGAGTCTCACTAGTGTTGAGTAATGTGGTGTTAAAAGTGGTGTAGGTCTTATTTATTTAAAGAGCATATTGTAGTTAGAAGCAATAGGATTTGAAGCAATAGCCTACAACTATTTTAGCACCATTTCGCGCTGTTCTGAGACAAGCATGCGGACTGGTCTTGATAAATCAATGAGATTTTTATTTTCACGGAATCTCCATTTGGGTATTGGTTAGACTACAATTATACAATTAGGGTGTAGAAATGTTATTTAACTAGGCAAGTCTGTTAAGAACAAATTCAAATTTACAAGGACAGCCGACTCCTTCCTCCCCGTCGGGGAATTGAACCCCGGTCTCCCGCGTGCCTGCACGACATGGGGATTCTTTAGCCAACTAGCCTAGTACTGTAGCCTAGTCCTGACCGTCACGTTGTACAGCGCCATATTTTCCATTCCATCCTAACAGAAACCCAGAGGGTTTGTTTTTCTTGGAATAGAAACACCATAATAGTAATCAAATTAATTAAGCAAAATTTCTTAAAATCAGTCCCATATACAATGTTCTTACAAAAAAGGTTGAACATTATCTAGTACAGACACTATTGAAGGCTATCAAATGCTTCTCAAAGATGCCCTCTGGTGGTCAAACTAGCACTAACTAGCATTAATGGGAGCAGTGGTTGACACTTAAATAACGTGCCATCGAATTCTGCGGCACCATGCAAGCTGTGCTGCAGTACGCTGCAACTTTTAAAGGATGAACCACTGTATGGACTTGGTCTTTTACCAAATAGGGCTATCTTCTGTGTACCACCCCTACCATGTCACAACAACTGATTGGCTCAAACGCATTAAGGAAAGAAATTCCACAAATACATTTTTAACAAGGCACACCTTTTAATTTAAATGCATTCCAGGTGACTACCTCATGAAGCTGGTTGAGTGTGCCAAGAGTGTGCAAAGCTGTCATCAAGGCAAAGGGTGGCTACTTTGAAGAATCTCAAATATAAAACATATTTAGATTTGTTTAACACTTTGTTGGTAACTACATGATTGCATATGTGTTATTTCATAGTTGTAATGTCTTCATTATTATTCTACAATGTAGAAAATAGTAAAAATAAAGAAAAACCCTTGAATGGGTAGGTGTGTCCAAACTTTTGACTGGTACTGTATATACAGTGCATTCGGAAAGTATTCAGACGCCTTGACTATTTCCACATTTTGTTACATTACAGCCTTATTCTACATTGGATTCAATTGTTTTTTTTACCTCAATCTACACACAATACTCCATTATGACAAAGAAAAAAACAGTTTTTGTAACATTTTGCAAATGCACATAAAAACTGAAATATCACATTTACATAAGTATTCAAACCCTTTACTCAGTACTTTATTGAAGCACCTTTGGCAGCGATTACAGCCTCAAGTCTTCTTGGATATGAAGCTACAAGCTTGGCACACCTGTATTTGGGGAGTTTCTCCTATTCTTCTCTGCAGATCCTCTCAAGCTCTGTCAGGTTGGATGGGGAGCGTTGCTGCACAGCTATTTTCAGGACTCTCCAGAGATGTTTGATCGGGTTCAAGTTCGGTCTCTGACTGGTTCACTCAAGGACAATCAGAGACTTGTCCTGTAGCCAGTCCTGCGTTGTCTTGGATGTGTGCTTAGGGTCATTGTCCTGTTGGAAGGTGGACCTTTGCCCCAGTTTGAGGTCCTGAACGCTCTGGAGCAGGTTTTCATAAAGGACATCTCTGTACTTTGCTCCATTCATCTTTCCCTCGATCCTGAGTAGTCTCCCAGTCCCTGCCGCTGAAAAACATCCCCACAGCATGATACTGCCACCACAATTCTTCACCGTAGGGACAGCACCAGGGTTTCCTGCAGATGTGACACTTGGCATTCAGGCCAAAGATTTCAATCAGACCAGAGAATCTGGTTTCTCATGGTCGAGAGTCCTTTAGGTGCCTTTTGGCAAACTCCAAACAGGATGTCATGTGCCTTTTACTGAGGAGTGGCTTCCGTCTGGCCTGATGGGAGAACCTTCCAGAAGGATAACCAATCTCCACCGAGGAACTCTGGAGCTCTGTCAGAGTAACCATCTGATTCTTGGTCACCTCCCTGACCAAGGCACTTCTCCCCCGATTGATCAGTTTGGCCAGGCGGCCAGCTCTAGGAAGAATCTTGGTCGTTCCAAATTCCTTCCATTTAAGAATGATGGTGGCCACTGTGTTCTTGGGGACCTTCAATGCTGCAAACATTTTTTGGTACCCTTCCCCAGATCTGTGCCTCAACACAATCCTGTCTCGGAGCTCTATGGACAATTTGTTTGACCTTACCACAGGTGGACTCAAATAATGTCGTAGAAACATCAAGGATGATTACTGGAAACAGGTTACACCTGAGCTCAATTTCGAGTTTCATAGCAAAGGATCTGAATACTTTGTTTTTTAAACAGAAAACATTTCTAAAAACCTGTTTTTGCTTTGTCGTTATGGGGTATTGTGTGTTGATGGATTCAATTTAAAAAATCATAATCAATTTTAGAATAAGGCTGTAACGTACCAACATGTGGAAAAAGTTTAGGGGTCTGAATACGTTCCAAAGGCACTGCATGTATTAGTAATGTCCCTAGCCGCTCATTTGTGGGGGCTCTTCCGGGATATTATTTTGTCATTCAAGGAAAACACCGGTGTATGTTGCATACTTATTAACCATAATTGCTAAGCTTTTATGCTGAGTCACTGTACTGAATGCAAACTGCTAGTTGTTAGTGCTGTGCTTTTTTTCTCACTCTCGCTGTCTAATTAAGTGTACAACATGGAGGAAGATGAGATTGTAGCCTCGAGCAAATAGTTCCACACAATGCTGTTGTACTGAGTAATGTGTGTGTTGAAGTGACAGATGAAAAACTAAACGAAGACCTGAGTCATGTCAGGTTTTGGTGCCCAAATCGATGCTCATATTCCTCTGGTAAAAAGCAGTAAATCTTGGTTGAGATATCCCATGACCTAAGACAATAGTGTCAGATGTTGTAGGGATACCTGGGGAGGTTGGTCCCTGGCCTGTGCATGTCATTGTTACATCACCTGCATCTTCTGCTGATTGTGAATATTTCCAGTCTAAGCTGCTGTATTTTCTGAGGAATAAAGAGAAGATTGTTGCTGATGTGTAAGTCCTGCCCCTGCTGTTGATCTAAACACTGAGCTGGTTAGCGCCATTATCTCATTGGTGGAGAAATGTCACAGTGTGCCTACTGATATGCTACTGCAAGCTACGCATGTTCTCTGGTGTGAAGCCTACTCCCAGTAGAGAAGAGGAGCATAATCCTTGGGCTGAGCAGCTTCCACCCCAGTTGCTGCTGTAACCATATACTGCAAGCTAACAGTGAAATTGAGCTGCTGAGAAAATAACTGAATCATTTGAAAACTGAGATGATTCATCTTAGGTCTGCTGCTGTCACCACAAGTAAGCCTGACACACCCTCTCAGAAGTAAAATTCCGCTGTCAAAGTCAGACAGAAGAATGCTCATCCATCTCAAGGCCCTTCCAAGGGTGAAGGTAGACTTGATATCTTCTGCAATAAATGTGGAGAGGATGGACACTTCAAACGAGACAGGGCAAAGAAAATCTGAAGAAATTCAACAAGAGCCTCATCAGCCAGAAACAGTCAATGGGAAACTACAAGGGACCCAGTAAAGGAGCGACCTGACATCCTGGTGAAGATACATTCCACCAAGTGCAGCAAGAAACATACAGAAATTAAAGTCGTACTACCTACTGGCTTAGTGGGCCCTAGCGCTGTTGTTCCCGTACAGATTTAAGGCATCCATACTAAAACTTTACTAGTTTGTGGATCTCAGATTACTTTACTTGACGCATCTGCCATTAAAGCCCATTGAACACTTGAAGATTAGCTCAGAGAAATACCCCTACGATGGCTATTTGTCATTGAAGTTGAAGTTCTTAAGATCAGTAGTAGGTGTTGCGGAGACTATTGATGCACTTGTGTTGGTATTTTCCAGACTCGGCCATGAAAGGTGAAGTCTCTATGCTGGTTGGTATGAACATTTTTGTGGTGATATGGCTGATGATAGCCTGCGAAGAGAAAGGAGGTGAAGACTTCCTGAGCACACTACGAGTTCATCCTGAGAAACCCCAACTGATGTTGATGACGAGAAAAGAGGAACAGTATGGTTCTCACAAACAAAACCAGTAACATTGCCACCTGGGGGAATAACAAGACTCACCGGAATTCCAAAGTTTCCTGGATCACCTTGTACCCAGACCATCCTGGTGGATAGGCCTGATGAATTCCAATTTCCATAAGATTCCCGGTTTCCATAAGAACTTATTGTGAGACCTGAAATTCAGACATGCGTAACAGTTGCAGTCAGCAATGTGTCATTGCAGGAAATCACCTTAAAAACGTGGCATGCCCATTGCTTACCCGTTTCCTGTAGATATAGCTCCTGATCCTGATGCCCCTGAGGGGATAAGCTCAACTTACCTGAGAAGCTGACTACTTCTTCATTCGACTTTGGTGATATACCTGTATCTGAAGAATGGAAGAGGTTTTAACTGACAAGATGATGGAGCAAAAATAAGTTCTCAACTCATGAGTTTGATGTTGGTTGTTCCAAGAGTACCATCAGAGTCACTGATGACACATTTAGGGAGAGGTCTCGGCGGCTTGCCCCAGCTGACATGGAAGAATTGAGAAAACATCTGAAGCACCTGAGAAATTATTTCAGCATTTTTCAGTCGAGAAGACCCTGTTGATTGTGGTGATGAGGAAGAAGAACGGAACCACATGGATGTGTGTGGAATATAGAACACTCAGACGAACAGTTCCTGACCAATACCAATTTCCACTGATTGAAGACACCCTGACCAATTTCAATGGAAGCAAATGGTTCAGCATGTTGGATCAAATAAGTGGATATTATCAAATTCCGATGACTGAAGGTGTCAAAGAGAAGAATGATTCCATACACTGAGTATACCAATCATTAGGAACACCTTCCTAATATTCAGTTTAAAATGTAATGATATTGAATTGTATTTGGTTGTCAAATCAACCAAATATCAAAATTTGAAGGAGATCTTCCGATTAGATAGTTCCATCTGTACCACTGACTTACTGCATGTTAGATTCAAGTCTCCATCTCAACCAAAAATCAAATAGAACTAAATCAAATCAAACTTTTAAAGTGCATTTTAAATTTGATTTAGTCCTCTTATTTCATTTTTGTTTGACATTCTGACGTGAATTCAACATATCAATTTGTAGACAAACTCGCATTAAAGCCAGAGTCAGTGGCACAGAGGGAACTATCAAAGCAGAAGATACATTTGTTTTCCTTGACAACCAAATACAATATCACTAAGTGCAATAAATAGTCTATTAAAAAAATGATATGTTGGATTCCAACTCAACCAAAAATAACAGTTAAAAGAATGGGAGTAGGCCAGTTGCTCAAATGGAAATACCCAAGCAGTAGAAACATCTCCTTTAAATGTTGATATTTGTTTGTGTTGTCAAACAAACACAATTCAATATTAATTTTGTAATACAGTAAATATCCTAAAGTTAAGGGTATCTTACAAACTAATCTAACATTCAAGCTTAAAATGAGTAGCACATCCATGTCCACATTGAGGTTACTGTAACTATACCGTTCTTATGTAATCATATAGTGTGCATGTCAAGACAGAGAAGATGAAGAAATGTCAGAACCTTTCAGTTTGGACTCGGACATTGCTTGGAATGGAATGACTGTAGAACCTGAGGCAAGAGCAGGAGAAAAAAATTAAAGTCCAATGTAGAAAGACATGAAGCTGAAAAAGCAACAGAAACAAATAAAGCTGAGGAAGTAAATGGAACAAACGGATGTCACGGCTGTTTAAATGATCGGACCAAAATGCACTGTCTGTTTCGTTCCACTTATTTATTTGACTGTGAAACTTAATGCAATACCAAAATAAACTGAAGGACAAAACAGCATACCGTGACGCAGGAGGATTAAACACTACTCACAAAATATAATCACCCACAAAAAACAAGTGGGACAAACATCAACTTAAATATGACCTCCAATTAGAGACAACGACAACCGGCTGCTTCTAATTGGAGGTCATGCCAAACAAAAACCAACCTAGAAATACAAAACTAGAAACTAAACATAGAAATATAAAAACACCCCGTCACGCCCTGACCTACTCTACCATAGAAAATAACAACTTACTATGGTCAGGACGTGACAACGGAGATGAAACAATTGAGGTTGAGGAATCTGACCCAGTTAAAGACAACCCAGAAGAAAGGGAGAAAGCAGAAATAGAGATAAGAATATCTCAAAGAACAAAAAAAGCTCCTACACTACTGACCTATGACACACCTATAGTTCCTAGTGTGGCGTCACGTCCTGACCATAGAAAGCTTTTATTATCTATGTGTAGCGTGGTTCGTTCTGCGTTGTGTACTTTTATTTAGGACACTGCCACAACTGGAATTCTGATGGTTGAATCATTTTTATTCGACCTGCACACGAAGAGACAACACACAATATGTTAGCCCTCGGTGCAGTCACAGCTCTCGGGCACCTTGCTAGTTGAAGGTCCGGCAAAAGAGAACAATAAAAGGGTACGTAAGTACGGATAACCCGCGATGGACCAAACCAAAATATACAAACTTTTACAATTAGGTGTATTTACAATAAAGATATCAAAAAATGTTTGTACACCAAAAAAATAACATTAACTATGCTGCTGTAATTAAATAAAGAAAACACATTGAATTATTATTATTGTTATTAACATCCCCTCTTGACCTGGCCTACTTGAACGGTCCTTGTGTGCAACTTGGTGCATAATCTAGGGGAACAACATCACTCTACTACATATGGTAGAGTAGGTCAGGGCGTGATTGCGGGGGTTCATCTAGTTTATATTTTCTATGTGGGGTTCTAGTTTAGTTTTTCTATGTTTGGGTGATTTGTATGATTCCCAATTAGAGGCAGCTGGTAATCGTTGTCTCTAATTGGGGATCATACTTAAGTAGCATGTTTTCCACCTGTGGGTTATGGGATATTATTTTGAGTTAGTGCACGTAGCATTCGCTGTAGTCATGGTTCGTTAGTTTATTATTTGTTTTTGTGTAGTTTCACTTTCTAATGAAAGATGTGGAACGCTACTCACGTTGCGCCTTGGTCCGATTATTCCAACGAACGTAACATGTGGTGTATGCTCCTATACATGTGAGATACCCTTGATAAAGATGAACAAATGACTGTATAAAAATAATTCAAATACTGAGCTGCGTATATTGTATGCTTTAAAAAAAATTGGGAAATTGTTATTTTATACCAATACAACTGCTCAGAGAAATACACTTGAACAAGTAATACTTTTTCTCAAAGTAGAGGTCAAAATTATTTACTCCCCTAAAGATTCTTATGTATAAAGTAGTCAAAAGTTTGGTATTTAGTCCATATTCCTAGCAGCATCAAGCTAGTGACTACAAACTTGTTGGATGCATTTGCAGTTTGTTTTGGTAGTATTTCAGATGATTTTGTGCCAATAGAAATGAATGATAATGTATTGTGTCCTTTTGGAATCACTTTTAGTGTAAATAAGAATATAGTATGTTTCTAAACACTTCTATATTAATGAGGATGCTACCATGATTACGGATAATCCTGAATGAATCCTGAATAATGATTAAGACAGTTACAGAGGGTCGAAGATCATCCCCCCCCCCCCCCCAAGACATGCTAACCTCTCACCATTACCACTAACAGCAGAGGTTAGCACGTCTTGGGGGTATGTTCTTTGATCCTCTAACTTTCTTACTCATTATTCAGGATTAAAGACATTTATTTAGTAAACTATAGACTACTTTAGTAAACTATAGCCTAACCTAATCATATTTAAGTTATTTTCCTCTATGATCACATGATTCTCTGCCCATGCATAGGCATCACCACACATATACTGTAGAAAGGCTGGTTGTTTAGCCACAAAACTGATGCGTGCCCAACTATGGGGGGAAAACAGGCGGGGTTGGCTTAGATTGTTGACATGTAAACAATATTTCAGATCCAATGTTTATTGAAGACATACATTTGCATTAACGCATCTATAGGCGCACTTGGTCTTGCACGCCCAACTAGGAGATGAGAAGTAGGCTACTGGACTTTAAGCAGCGAATGTTGAGTGTGTGAATAATGCGACAAAGAGAGGATTTTAATACAATAGGTAGGCTAATGCATACAAAGGAGATTATCTGTGTGACAAAAATATTTTCATCCAAAAGTTGTTTGTGACATCCCGCTCCCCCCGCAGCATGAAAAATGCAGACCGCGCTGCAATGATTTCTGTTGGGACCTGCCCTCTATTTCAAAGGAGTTTGCTGGTACCGTGAATAACATTGTGTTTAGTAAAAATAAAAAACATTTTGCTGAATCATTCGTCATACCTTGAGCTCCAGTTCAAGCTTGCTAGATTGAACAGTGTGAATGAGTTTTATAATCACAGTGTGATTGTCATGTGTAACTTAATTTTTATTCGTAATACATCCAAATCAAATTCTATTAAGTGTGCTTTTATTAAGTTTAGTCATACTGCATTTATTCTTTTTGCATGGGAGAACATTCTGAAAACAAGGAATCTAAGCTTTAAATATCTATTAGTAATATCCCTAGCCTCTCGTTTCTCCCCTAGCGAGTCATTATCAAACAAGTTAATTTACTGAGATGTCCTTTTCACAATTGTTCCCATGCTGATCTAAACAAGTCTGGCGAGAGGATTACACAAAAATGACAGCTTGTTTTATCATAGGGAATTAGGGAAAACTATTTATACAAAAATCAAAATATTTGATGCTGACATGCCGGAACGTTGCGATGCAAAACCTTTGTAGTGGTTTTAGTGAAGGTAGTTGATGCAAACTAGCCACTTGTGAAATTTACTCATTAAGTTTAACCTCTATGATCTCCATCTTGCTAGCTAATAACACGCGGATAAGGTAGTGGCATAGAAAAGCCTGATTTTCCCAATTCCACCCTTTCTGTATGCCAAACTGTCATAATTGCATACAGACGTGTAAGACTGAACATTGGTACATTGTGGGAGGCAACCCATCTGTAGAGAGACTAGACTTGTGTGTTGTTTTGCAGACTGGGTTGGCTTAGAATCATATGATTGACAACATGTCAACTATATTTAGTCTCCAAACGTTTATTGAAAACAAATACATTTGCACAATAAGCACTTCTCTCAAATACGTCATTACAGTTGTTAGTTAGCGAATTTAAGCCATATTAACGTAGTTGTGTTATAAACCAAATCACCTCCAAACAAGACATTGTAACTAGCTGAAACAAAACCACCTACAATTTCCCACATGGCAGCTTCTTGTCATTGTTGCTAGCCATCTGACCGTTCAGAATCATAACACACTGCATTCTACCCCTGCGATGCGCACGCATCATTTTCCAGACTTTGTCAGGCAACCGTCTATGTAACTTATAACTCAACCTGAACTTTGCCCTCAGATCCATTTCTCTAACTAGAGTTGTGCACTTGAATGAGAACACAACAAGGATATTGCTTTCAGTATTGACCTGCCACAGAGCTCCTTGTGCTTTCATTTGATCTCCATAAATACAGTATATCGTCTAGTGTTCATTACCATGGAGATTTTACTGAAGTGACTCATTCCCCATTGTTAGCCATGAGAAGATGGCCCTGATGAGGTCCGTGGCAATTAAACTGTGGGTGGAAAATTTGGATAAAGGGAGATGTTAAGGACCTTGTTTATAACATCAGGGACTCCACTCCAAAATAATTCCAGCATCCAAACAGTGCACTTGCGCCATTTGATGAATGGAAAGAGACGTCTGTTACAAAAACACCAAAAAGTGCAATGACATCCAATGACAATCGCTGAGTCTAAATTCATGTAGATTGAATTAATTGATGCTTCTTGCTGACAAAAGGACCTTTTTGTCTCGTATAATGATCGGAGACAGGCGCAGGAATACGAAAATATTTGCATTTTATTTCTCTACCCAAAGTAGCGTACGACATGAACATGACGGGGACGAATACCAAACCAAACACGCATATATAACACAGGGCTGTAACCCAACAAAGAGTGAGGTGTAATCCTCTAATAAATACACAGGACGAGACCCGTAATGAAAATACACGGGATGAGACAAACACAGTAACACGCAAGCCGATACAACAGAGCACAGGTACTCACAAGACCAACGGATATGGAACAGTAATCAACAAGGACAATCGGGAACAGAGGGCACATATATACACATACTAATCAGGGGAAATGGGAACCAGGTGTGCGTAATGAGACAAGACAGTCCGGGGTTGGTGGTGATGAATCCAGTTCAGTGAAGCCTAGAAAGCCGATGACGTACGTAGACCTCTGGAGCTGGTGAACGGAATGAGCAGCAGTACCAAGAAAAGTTGGGACACCAGAAAAGGGGCTGAGATACAGGACTTATTTTTTTTTAACCATGACACAGTGGTGGGGGAGTTCGTTTAATTTGGAATAATCTTTTATTGTAATATTCACCACTGTAGCAGTACAAATTGCATTTTAAACAAATAGGAAAATTGTTAAATTAGCATTATTTAGAGACCCAAAGTTTGACTTTGCTGCATTTAGGACTCATGCCCTATTCAGGGGGTCTCTGACCCCCCTGGGCCCCCAGTAATTCCTACTCTGGCTAAGGGGCTCTCTTGATGATGTTATTTATATATCTCAATAAAGAGAAAATCACTTCACATGGGTACAAATACACACATTCACACTTCAGTATGTGTATTAGAGCATCTCCTAATTATCTCGTTGTCACTTCAAAACCACTATGCACACATGCACGCACACACAAATCTGCTACTCCTACTCATATCCATTGAACCACACTGAAAATAATATTTCAGAGAACAGGCTTTCTATTTGAAAAGTCAGTGTAGGCTAGTTTATGTTGGACAACCAAATTCAATAATCTATACCTCTTTAGAATCCACAGGTTTTAGCAATAAATTAGTATAGGGCAAAAATATGAAAACCTTGACCATGAGTGTTTAATAAAAGTCAATCAAACAGTTATACTAAACATACTTTACATATTTCTGAGCATCACCAAGACCTATGATAACTACTAACGGTCTAGTTACTTTAGACAGAAACAAAAGTAGGGAGGTTGGTCGGGGAGGATGGATGACAACTGTAGCATTTTAGCTAACCCTGCCCGTAACCCTTATTCTATTATTGACCTAACCTGCTACATACATTCACCTAACCATTGTCGTTTTAGTTCTCCTAACCTTTTACATAAATTATCCTAACCTTTGTCGTTAGTTCCCCAAACCGCCAACGTAAATTCTCCCCGTAATTATTCTTTGTTGTTACGCTGCAACAAGCAACCTGGTCTCAGAGAAAGACATATAATACTATACTTCCACCAAGATGTATAATAAGTTATGTTTTCCAGTTTGTATGATATTGTTCATCTGGGTTAGACGTAAGATACTATACAGTGCCTTCAGAAAGTATTCATACCCCTTGAGTAATTCCACATTTTGTTACAGCCTGAATTCAAAATGGATTAAATATTTTTTGTTCTAATTGATTGAAAATGAAATACAGAAAATGAAAATGAAATACAGAAATATCTAATTTGCATAAGCATTCACACCCCTGAGTAAATACTTTGTAGAAGCACCTTTGACAGAGATTACAGCTGTGAGTCTTTCTGGGAATGTCTCTAAGAGCTTTCCTCTAGGATTTTGCCTGTGCTTAACTCACCAGTCCTTAACAATTACAAGCATACCCATAACATGATGCAGCCACCACAATGCTTGAAAATATGTAGAGTGGTACTCAGTAATGTGTTGCATTGAATTTGCCCTAAACATAACACTTTGTATTCAGGACAAAAAGTTAATTGCTTTGCCACATTTTTTTCAGTTTTATTTTAGTGCCTTAAACAGGATGGATGTTTTAGAAAAAATGTATTCTGTACAGGCTTCCTTCTTTTCACTCTGTCAATTAGGTTAGTCTTTTTTTGTAAATTTAACTAGGCAAGTCAGTTAAAGAACAAATTCTTATTTATAATGACAGCTGAGGAACAGTGGGTTAACTGCCTTGTTCAGGGACAGAACGACAGATGCTTTACCTTGTCAGCTCGGGTATTCGATCTAGCAACCTTTCGGTTACTGGCCCAACACTCTAGGCTACCTGCCACCCCATTGTGGAGTAAGCACATTGTTGACCCATCTTCAGTTTTCTACTATCACAGCCATTAAACACTGTACATTAACCTGTTAGGGCTAGGGGGCAGTATTTACACGGACGGATAAAAAACGTACCAGATTTAATCTGGTTACTAATCCTACCCAGTAACTAGAATATGCATATACTTATTAATATGGATAGAAAACACCCTAAAGTTTCTAAAACTGTTTGAATGGTGTCTGTGAGTATAACAGAACTCATATGGCAGGCAAAAACCTGAGATATTCCTTTACAGGAAGTGGCCTGTCTGACCATTTATTGGCTTTCTTTGACATCTCTTCCCAAAACAAAGGATCTCTGCGGTAACTTGACACTTCCCACGGCTCCAATGGGCTCTCAGAGCCTGGGAAAAACCTGAATGACGTAATTCAAAGCCCTGGCTGAAACACACGAGCGCTTTTGCTAAGTGGTCTATCAGAGGACAAAGGGCTTAGACTCGTGCACTGGCCGCCCCGTCTTTCTGTTTTTCCCTCTATTTACCGAAACGTAGATTCCCGGTCAGAATATTATCGCTTTTTTACGAGATAAATTGCATAAAAATTGATTTTAAACAGCGGTTGACATGCTTCGAAGTACGGTAATGAAATATTTAGACATTTTTTGTCACGAAATGCGCCATGCGCACGACCCTGATTTACCATTTCGGATAGTGTCTAGAACGCACGAACAAAACGCCGCTGTTTGGATATAACGATGGATTATTTGGGACCAAACCAACATTTGTTATTGAAGTAGAAGTCCTGGGAGTGCATTCTGATGAAGAACAGGAAAGGTAATAACATTTTTCTTATAGTAAATCTGATTTTGGTGAAGGCTAAACTTGCCGGGTGTCTAAATAGCTAGCCCGTGATGGCTGGGCTATGTACTTAGAATATTGCAAAATGTGCTTTCACCAAAAAGCTATTTTAAAATCGGACATATCGAGTGCATAGAGGAGTTCTGTATCTATAATTCTTAAAATAATTGTTATGCTTTTTGTGAACGTTTATCGTGAGTAATTTAGTAAATTGTTAGTAAATTCCCCGGAAGTTTGCGGGGGATATGCTAGTTCTGAACGTCACATGCTAATGTAAAAAGCTGTTTTTTGATATAAATATGAACTTGATTGAACAAAACATGCATGTATTGTATAACATAATGTCCTAGGTGTGTCATCTGATGAAGATCATCAAAGGTTAGTGCTGCATTTAGCTGTCTTCTGGGTTTTTGTGACATTATATGCTAGCTTGAAAAATGGGTGTCTGATTATTTCTGGCTGGGTACTCTGCTGACATAATCGAATGTTTTGCTTTCGTTGTAAAGCCTTTTTGAAATCGGACAGTGTGGTTAGATTAACGAGAGTCTTGTCTTTAAAATGCTGTAAAATAGTCATATGTTTGAGAAATTGAAGTAATAGCATTTCTAAGGTATTTGAAAATCGCGCCACAGGATTCAACTGGCTGTTACGTAGGTGGGACGATTTGGTGCCACCTAGCCCAGAGAGGTTAACTGTTTTAAAGTCACCAAAGTCACCATTTGCCTCATGGTGTAATCCTTGAACTGTTTCCTTCCTCTCCGGCAACTAAGTTAGGAAGGCTACCTGTATCTTTGTAGTGACTGGTTGTATTGATACACTATCCAAAGTGTAATTAATAACTTCACCAAGCTCAAACGAATATTGAATGCCTGCTTTATTTTTTACCCATCTACCAGTAGGTGCCCTTCATTGCGAAGCATTGGAAAACCTCCATGGTCTTTGTGGTTGAATCTGTGTTTGAAATTCACTGCTCGACTGAGAGACCTTACAGATAATTGTATGTGTGGGTTACAGAGATGAGTTAGTAATTCAAAATGTATGTTAAACACTTTTATTGAACACAAGAGTGAGTCCATGCAACTTATTATGTGACTTGCCAATGGGGTTGAATATTTATTGACTCAAGACATTTCAGCTTTTCATTTTTTATTCATTTGTAAAAAAAAATCTACAAACATAATTCCACTTTGACACTATGTTGTATTGTGTGTAGGCCAGTTAAAACTAAATCGAAATGTAATATATTTCAAATTCAAGCTTTAACACAACAAAATGTGTAAAAAATCAAGTGGTGTGAATACTTTCTGAAGGCACTGTACGTCCTATAATTCACATGATATTGTACGACCTCTATTCCATTCATAACCGGAATATATCATACTAAATGTATTGTCACAGATTTACTTACAGAATAATATAAATTGCCTTGAGACCACATTTGTATCTTTTAAGGGATGATGATGCGTTCCTATGCTGATGTGAGTGTTCAGAAAAGGAAACATCAGTCTCCTCTTTTCCTCTCGCATCAATATTTCAGAGAGGCTGAAACCATGTTGACTAGGCGAGAAAAGGTGTCTGTTTCTCTAAAACCAGGCCACTCTGCATTTCTAAAGAGGAAAGTGTATAAACGTAATTACTAATGTGCAAAATTCAGCACACTGTTAAATTAACATCAGTTTACATTCTATTTGCAGAGGGATATTCTGAAACCCTTTGATTAATAACGTACAGTAATCCTAATCCAAACGGTGCTCTGAGATGTAATAATTATAATTCCTCTCTCAGAACAGTGGGACTAAAGGAGCTAGAGGAGCTAGCCTACTGTTTTTTTTTCATGATTAATTCATTAGATTGTTTTCAGCAGTTTAGTCGCTGCTGGCTGCTGCCCACCACAAATCACAGCACTGAAGCAATGGATAGAGACAGAGACAGCAGCTGTCTAAGCAGAGGAGATGTATTTACAGACATGCTGACTGACGTTGCCGCTTGTGTCATGGAAACCACAGTCACCTCCACGTCAGCCACTGACCTGGCTGGTTTTAATGGCCAGTGGACAATAAATAATCTAAAATGTTCAGTGCACAACTCAACGCTGGACAAATGACTTAATCACATTCTGGTTAGGGTTGAGATAATGAGGGAAAGGTGGGTTCATAAGCCACACTGTGTTTAATATCTGGGTTTTTGAAATGTCCTTTTTCAGGTTTCCTTTACTTCCTCCGACATCCTTCTCCTCCTTCTCTTCTTAACCAAAAGTCCAGCTGTCTACAGTCTAATTAGCAGACTACAGCCTACAGGAGTGATCATATATAACAAACAGTGAAGAGCCCATTGCACCACTAATATGTAACATTGACATGTAGCAGACTTGTGTTTCTTGAGAACATGCAAGGTGCTATTTGTGGCACAGCTCAACATGTACTCAACACAAACAAGGGCAAAGAATCAAACACTTTTGCCATACAACACTGTCAGCCTTGATGGTAATAACCATGGAAACAGTTCATCATCTTGCATACATCCACCTCTTATATCACAATTTGAATCAACATACCATATCTGGATTGCCATATGAGATTGGATCTGAACTGAATAACTGGAATTACATGAATAAATGGACTGGGCACCAGAATGTAAATAAACTCAGCAAAAAAAGAAACGTCCCCTTTTCAGGACCCTGTCTTTCAAAGATCATTCGTAAAAATCAAATTAACTTAACAGATCATCATTGTAAAGGGTTTAAACACTGTTTCCCATGTTTGTTCAATGAACCATAAACAATTAATGAACATGCACCTGTGGAACGAACGTTAAGACACTAACAGCTTACAGACGGTAGGCAATTAAGGTCACAGTTATGAAAACTTAGGACGCTAAAGAGGCCTTTTTACTGACTCTGAAAAACACCAAAAGAAAGATGTTTAGGGTTCCTGCTCATCTGCGTGAACGTGCCTTAGGCATGCTGCAAGGAGGCATGAGGACTGCAGATGTGGCCAGGGCAATAAATTGCAATGTTCATACTGTGAGACGCCTAAGACAGCGCTACAGGGAGACAGCTGATCGTCCTCGCAGTGGCAGACCACGTGTAACAACACCTGCACAGGATCAGTACATCCGAACATCACACCTGTGGGACAGGTACAGGATGGCAACAACAATTGCCCGAGTTACACCAGGAATACACAATCCCTCCATCAGTGCTCAGACTGTCCGCAATAGGTTGAGAGAGGCTGGACTGAGGGCTTGTAGGCCTGTTGTAAGGCAGGTCCTTACCAGACATCACCGGCAACATCGTCGCCTATGGGCACAAACCCACCGTTGCTGGACCAGACAGGACTGGCAAAAAGTGCTCTTCACTGACGAGTCATGGTTTTGTCTCACCAGGGGTGATGGTCAGATTTGCGTTTATCGTCGAAGGAATGAGCGTTACACCGAGGGCTGTGCTCTGGAGCGGGATCGATTTGGAGGTGGAGGGTCCGTCATGGTCTGGGGCGGTGTGTCACAGTATCATCGGATTGAGCTTGTTGTCATTGCAGGCAATCTCAACGCTGTGCATTACAGGGAAGACATCCTCCTCCCTCATGTGGTACCCTTCCTGCAGGCTCATCCTGACATGACCCTCTAGCATGACAATGCCACCAGCCATACTGCTCGTTCTGTGCGTGGTTTCCTGCAAGACAGGAATGTCAGTGTTCTGCCATGGCCAGCGAAGAACCCGGATCTCAATCCCATTGAGTACGTCTGGGACCTGTTGGATCGGAGGGTGAGGGCTAGGGCCATTCCCCCCAGAAATGTCTGGGAACTTGCAGGTGCCTTGGTGGAAGAGTGGGGTAACATCTCACAGCAAGAAGGGGTAAATCTGGTGCAGTCCATGAGGAGGAGTACTTAATGCAGCTGGTGGCCACACCAGATACTGACTGTTACTTTTGATTTTGACCCCCCTTTGTTCAAGGACACATTATTCAATTTCTGTTAGTCACATGTCTGTGGAACTTGTTCAGTTTATGTCTCAGTTTTTGAGTCTTGTTATGTTCATACAAATATTTACACATGTTAAGTTTGCTGAAAATAAACGCAGTTGACAGTGAGAGGACGTTTCTTTTTTTGCTGAGTTTACAATCGAAGTAAACACTGTGTTTTGACAGTGACATTGAATGGAGTGTAGTCCTCCAGAGCTCTGGGCATATAAAGTAGGCCACTGTTGCGTGCAACAATGGTAATGGGCAGGCATACCATGGCACCTCCATGAATTATATACAGGTGCCGTATCTGCACAAAGAGAGCTTCACACCCGCTGTGAGGAGATAGATAACCGCCCTACTGCCTGGGGTAGAGGGAGACCCTGTGACTCTACCTTTATGGCCACACTGGAGACACAGAGCCATCTATCAATCTGTCCTCTGGAAACACAATAGGGCAGCCCACCCCAGAAACGTACGGCACATCAAGGCAAATCCCGGCCCCACACACAATTGCATAGCTCCAATAGCCAAAGGCCTGTCATCAAACAAGAGTCAAAGATACACAGAGACATGACTAAGGTAATCATAGGGTAAAACCACAGCCTATTCACCAGTCTGAACCATGACTGTCTGAGTGTGCTTAAGATTAATGGCTTGACCAATTCTACTTTCAAGTTCTTGGATTCGGTTGCATTAAATTGAATGTAGCTATTCAGGTTTATTTTGAGAGGCGAGTAGTGGGAGCAATGGGATCATTCTCCTTAAGTGTTATTAGGCTGTAACTTGAAATCACAAGAACAGGGGCTTTTGTGCTGTTTGGACAAACTAAGGTGAATTGTTCCAAATCTGAAGTGGTGTTGAATTTGTGGAATTAATGGCTACACAAGGGGGGTAGGGATCTGCCTGTCACCCATTTCCATTTTGATTGAGTGGGTAATGCTTTTCTGGCTCCGAAAATGCTGCTTTAAAATATGAGACTGACTGAAAGTGTGCCTTTAGGCCAAAGAGATGACCAAAGTAACTCATTGCTAATCATGGAACAATGATCACCTGTCATTTTCTTTCATTATATTCAGTAGGCTTAGTGTGTGTGTGTGTGTGTGTGTGTGTGTGTGTGTGTGTGTGTGTGTGTGTGTGTGTGTGTGTGTGTGTGTGTGTGTGTGTGTGTGTGTGTGTGTGTGTGTGTGTGTGTGTGTCTGTGTGTGAGTCCTTCAGTCTACCAGAGAACTGCTTCCTGGTGAGCATTTTTCTATTCCGTGGGACAATGATAAGTGATTGAACTCAAAGGGTAACTTGGTACTGTACCACTTTCTCAAAAAAAACACAACTCAGTGTAATGATAAGGTTGGCACACCACCAACCAGGCACATGCCAGGCAGCAGCCAGATTGCAGGGGGAGGTCGTCTGCGCTGCGGAGGGTCAAAACTCGCGCTGACTCACAGATTAATGTTTAATTGGCCTGTAATTGCATTACTCCCTAAAAAACTCTGTGTGAATTATCTGGGCCAGACACCGTTTTCGCTCTTCCCTTTTCATTGCATATGGCGTGACACTGAACGCATTGAAGGATGGATAAATATGATAACTGCTCACTTCACGCAAATGCGGCGGTTCACATTCTTGCCTCTTTCTAATGGAGTCGTCATGCTCTGAGCAGGTTCAAATGAGGCGTGAAAGAGACTTCGTGAAAGGCCTAGTAGCACAGAGAAGAGGGAGAGAGAGAGTGAGGTAAAGATACCCTTCAGGTATTACAGGCAGTCTGGGGGACGGATGAACTTGACAGGAGTCTGTCTGTCTGCATGTCTGTCTGTCTACCTCAATCAAACTTTCAATCAAATGTATTTATTAAGCCCTTTTTATCCTGACCAGCCCTGTTGAACTGTAATGTACAAATAGGGCTGTGCTGTGTAGAGCAGTTACGACAAAGAAAGATTGAATTCTTAATTATAGTGTCACCTGACCTCTTGAGCACGTCTCTCCAGAGGTGGCACCACTGGTCCCAGAGTGGCGGGCCGATTATTTTCCTTCTGATGATAGACCTAACCAGGTAAAACTCCGGAACCTAGTTATAGCAGTTGTAAGGATTGTCCTTTTGTCTCAGAATAGTTGAGCGTGCCCCAAAGTTGCCCCATTTTGTCTTTTACTGAAAACAACAAAACTGTAAAGAAATTCCAGTAGGCCTAGCCTAAAACAATTTTTTTTCTTCATCCCCATCGTTTTTTAAAGTAAAAGACGGGCAATGTATGGCATTTATGGCAGCCGGGCAAGTTGGGGCTGCTCTGTGGTTGTACCTTGGATAGCGGAGAGCGTGCTTTGCATTTTTTTGCACAACCTGTGATATCCATGAGTCTGATTGGTCAAAACACACACACACACACACACACACACACACACACACACACACACACACACACACACACACACACACACACACACACACACACACACACACACACACTACACACACACACACACACACACACTCACACGAGGATATGAAAATGTCGACAAATCATAAGGCATGGCAAGTCAGTCTAAAATAACTATGCTTTGTCCTTCTTTTCAACACTTTTGCATCACCATTTTTTATTAAAGCCAATCAAGTGGTGCATCTCTCTGTCCTTAAACAAGCTCATAACAAAGCAACATGACACAGGACTGTTTCAATTGACCTTTGACCCCAGAGCCCTCTTTTCTAAAACAGCAAACATACTTGAGACACGGTTGTTCTCCACGCCCTCCACATCATACATCGACCCAAAACCCATTAGTTAACACTGTAGCTCGAGGGGGATGTTCCTATATTATTGATTATGGACTGAAAAGACAAGAGACAAAGACTACAATGTATCAGAGGTTACTTTACTTTCAGCTCTGTCGATGCCTATTGGAAAATCCCAGGGTTGTCAGAACACTCAGGCATTATAGAACAATGTCTCTGTTCTCTATCTGTTCTCTGTCGGCACAACTACGCCACAGCATATAGCGCTGTCTCTCTGAACCTGCCTCTGAGTGGGCTTGAACCAGGGTCCTCTACATCGCCAACACACAAGACCGACCGCTTGACAACATGCGAACCGTTTGAGCAATACAAAACTTACCAATTGGATAGCTCCATCGGCAACATTTCAAGCTAGCTGTGGAGTGAGGTTATGGTATGTTCTTAACTCCGTTACACTCACCCTCTTTAAACTTCCTCCAATAGTAAAACTGCAACCATGGCATCCGTGACAGAGAGGGAGAAGCGTCCATCCATGTATACGGGTAAGAGAGTCTAGCTAGCTATATTTCAGATATTACACATTTCTAATTTTGTTAGAAAGTCGTTTTCAATTCAAGTTAAGTGTACTGTTAGCTAGCTAGCTAAAGTTAGCTGGCTGGCTAGCTAGCTAACGTTACGTGTATGATCTGTGTAGTAATATTATTTGTATCTCAGAGCTATTTGCATTGCTAGTTATAGACTAATGTTAGCTAGCTAACATTGAACCTGGTTGGTTAGCTACATGCAGATTCATGCAGGGTAGTAACGTTATGAGTTGGGATTATGGTTCATTGTTTAGCTAGCTAGCTACATGTCTAAACAAAAGAGAATAGTTTATGATGTCACTGCAACAAATGTCGAGAGACGTAGCTGGTAAATTTGCTTTGGCTATCTAATCCGATTTCATAGCACTCTTGTCTGAGTGTGGCAGAGTGCAGAATAACTGACAAATTTACAAACGCTCAACACCTATTGAATATGGCAGATGTCAGTAAACGTTGGCAAAAAAAACGTAATTAAATTGTTGCCAGCAGCACAGTTGCCGTCACAGACGCTCTGGATCACATAGAAACAGCCTAACCAGCTCTGCTAGGGCAAGTAAAATTGTTAGAGTGAGCCGTTCTCTCATTTGTGTCTGGAAGTAACTAGCAAGCTAGCCATTTATGCCGGAGGACCTGTTTTCCTGTTCCCTCGTGTCGTAGCTCCTGTGGTCTTGGATGTAGATGTGGACATTCGCCAGGCTCTGGAGAGGGAACCTGCTCCTACTACCTGTTTCCTTAGCGCATCTATGTTCCCACGAGGATAAAGGAGCAACTGTTGACCTGGGCACACACGGCTGTCATCGCTGGACATCCTGGGATCACCCGTACTATACAATCACTCTCCAAAAAGTATTGGTGGCCCACCTTAGCGCAGGAAGTTACACGCTAGGTCAACTCCTGTTCTGTGTGTGCCCAAACTAAGTCTCCTCGGCACGCTCCAATAGGGAAACTCCTCCCCCTTCCCGTGCCTCAGCGTCCCTGGTCTCATCTGATCCAATGGAACAAGCTCCCTCACGACGCCAGGACAGCGGAGTCAATCACCACCTTCCGGAGACACCTGAAACCCCACCTCTTTAAGGAATACCTGGGATAGGATAAAGTAATCCTTCTAACCCCCCCCCCCCCCCCCCCCAAAAAAAGATATAGATGTACTATTGTAAAGTGGTTGTTCCACTGGATATCATAAGGTGAATGCACCAATTTGTAAGTCGCTCTGGATAAGAGCGTCTGCTAAATGACGTAAATGTAAAATGTAAATGTAAATCTGTCCATTGACTTTGTTACTGATCTCCCCTCCTCTGACAGTTTCATCACCACTCTAGTGGTTGTGGACAGATTTTCTAAATCATGCCGGTTTATTCCTCTCTCTGGTCTCCCTACCTCTCTCCAGATCACTGAGGCACTGTCCCGGCAGGTCTTCCGGCACTATGGACTCCTGGAGAACATCGTCTCCGACTGTGGCCCCCAATTCACTTCATGGGTAAAGAGGGCTTTCATGGAGAAACTGGGGATCACAGTCAGCCTCACTTCCGGGTATGGGCCTCAGTCCAACGGGCAGGTGGATTCTTCATTTGGGCTGATCTGTGACCCCCCCAACGGGCAGGTTCCTGAGGAGTTACTGCCAGGACCGGCAGGGGAGTGGGCACGATTGCTTCCATGGGCGGAATTCACCTAGAATTTATTATGTCACTCCTCCACTGGGCTTACTTCCTTCCAGTGTGTCCTGGGTTATCAGCCGGCCCTGGCTCCGTGGACTCCGAGCCGAGGCCCCTGCGGTGGACGAATGATTCCGACTCGCAGAGGAGGTTTGAAGTGAGGCTACAGTGTGCCGTCTGTCGCCAGAAGTTAACATAGATAACATAGAGCAAAAAGCTGAGCCCCGGGTTTGTGGGGCCATTCAAGGTTCTCTGGAGGGTCAACAACGGTAACGTATAGGTTACAGCTTCCCAGTGACTACCGTATCTCACCTTCGTTTCATGTCTCCCTTCTCAGGACAGTGGTTTTTGGTCCCGTAGCTGATGCTGCCCCCCACCGACACCCCTCCACCCCCCCTTGGATGTTGAGGGAGGTCCCGCATATGCTGTCAGATCCCTACTGGACTCCCGATGTCGTGGGGGTTGGCTCCAGTACCTGGTGGACTGGGAGGGGTACGGCCCAGAGGAGCAGTTTTGGGTTCCGGGGGAGGACATTCTGGACCCCAACATCATCCGTGATTTCCATCTTTGCCGACCAGCCCGCTCCTAGTCCTCGGGGCCATACCTCTGGCCGGCGTCGTACTGCGGCTGCTTCCCAACTCCCAGTGACCACGTTACATTCCCATTGTTCCTCAACTGTAGTGTATGATATACCATTTCCAAGCTCTGAGTCTATTTTGATCCAATGTAAAAAACACAATTTAAAAATGTTGCTGCATAAGACCAAATCGAGCCAGTCGATCACAAATATGCATATGTTTTCATGGCTATCTTTCCATTTTCTGAATGCATTCTCCATAGTCTACATTCTAGTCTTGAACTAATCAAATTTAAGGTACACAGTATTTAAAGGGATTGCTTGTAACGCCCTGGCCATAGAGAGGGGTTTTTGTTCTTTATTTTGATTAGGCCAGGGTGTTACATTGGGTGGGCGTTCTATGTTCTTTTTCTAGGTTTTTTGTATTTCTTTGTTTTGGGCCGTGTGTGACTCCCAGTCAGGCACAGCTGAAGTTCGTTGTTGTTGATTGGGAGTCACACATAAGGAGCAGGTTTTTCCTTTGGGTTTTGTGGGGGATTGTTTTCTGTCTCGTTCGTTTTGACCAGACAGGACTGTTAGCTTTCGTTGCTGTTTGATGTTTTGTTATTAGTGGTTCATTTTATTAAATATTTATAATGAATCCACAACCTCCGCTGCATCTTGGTTTTCTTGCGACGACAGCCGTTACAGAATCCCCCACCAAGAAACGGACCAAGCAGCGGAGGAAGGAGAAGAGCTATCGGGACTCATGGACATTGAAAGAAGTGGAGAGAAGCTATCTGGAGTCGTGGACTTGGGAGGAAATCCTGGACGGTAAAGGACCATGGGCTCAGGCTGGGGATTATCGCCGCCCGCAGTGGGAGATCGAGGCGGCGAGAGCTGAGAGGCGCTGGTACGAAGAGAGGGAGCGCAACGGACACGGGAGGCAGCTCCCAACATTTTTTTTTGGGGGGGCACACGGGGAGATTGGCGGAGTCAGGCGGTAGACCTGAGCCAACTCCCCGTGCTTACAGGAGGCAGCGCAGTACTGGTCAGGCACCGTGTTATGCAGTAAAGCGCACGGTGTCCCCAGTACGCGTTGATAGCCCGGAGCGCTACATGCCAGCCCCCCGCAAGTGCCATGCGAGAGCAGGCATCGAGCCAGGACGGGTTGTGCCAGCTCAGCGCATCTGATCTCCAGTGTGCCTCCTCGGTCCAGGTTATCCTGCACCGGCGTGGCGCACTGGGTCTCCAGGGCGCTGGGAGGGTACAGTTCGCCCAATGCCTGCTCTCCGCCCGTGCCAGGCCAAAGTGGGCATTCAGCCTGGAGTAAGCATGTTGAGCATCCGTACCAGAACTCCAGTGATCCCCCACAGCCCGGTTTATCCTGTGCCTCCTCCTCGGACCAGGCCTCCAGTGGGTCTTCCCATCCTGGTCCGTCCTGTGCCTCCTCCCAGGACTAGGCCTCCAGAGTGGCCCGCTTGTCAGGAGCTGCCAGAGTGGCCCGCTTGTCAGGAGCTGCCAGAGTGGCCCGCTTGTCAGGAGCTGCCAGAGTGGCCCGCTTGTCAGGAGCTGCCAGAGTGGTCCGCTTGTCAGGAACTGCCAGAGTGGCCCGCCTGTCCGGATCTGCCATCGCCACCCGCCAGCCGGGCGCAGCCATTGCCGCCCGCCAGCCGGGCGCAGCAAGGGACACCCGCCAGCCGGGCGCAGCCATCGCCGCCTGCCAGCCGGGCGCAGCCAGGGTCGTCCGCCAGCCGGGCACAACAAGGGTCGCCCGCCAGCCGGGCGAGGTCAGGGTCGCCCACCAGACCTCCGGCGCGGCCAGGTGCGCCACCTAAGAGGGCGATGCCAAGGGTGGGGCAGAGGCCACGTCCCGCACCTGAGCCGCCGCCGTAAGAAGGCCCACCCGGACCCTCCCCTTCAGTGTCAGGTTTTGCGGCCGGAGTCCGCACCTTGGGGGGGGGGGGGGGGGTACTGTAACGCCCTGGCCATAGAGAGGGGTTTTTGTTCTTTATTTTGGTTAGGCCAGGGTGTTACATTGGGTGGGCGTTCTATGTTCTTTTTCTAGGTTTTTTTGTATTTCTTTGTTTTGGGCCGTGTGTGACTCCCAGTCAGGCACAGCTGAAGTGCGTTGTTGTTGATTGGGAGTCACACATAAGGAGCAGGTTTTTCCTTTGGGTTTTGTGGGGGATTGTTTTCTGTCTCGTTCGTTTTGACCAGACAGGACTGTTAGCTTTCGTTGCTGTTTGATGTTTTGTTATTAGTGGTTCATTTTATTAAATATTTATAATGAATCCACAACCTCCGCTGCATCTTGGTTTTCTTGCGACGACAGCCGTTACATTGCTTTAGATAAATGAACAGAAAAACAAATTGAATAAAAACTCCCTGATCAAATTGGTAGGCGAGGTTTGTTTTCTGGGATTTAATTAAATATATTCACTGCATGCAAGGGAGCCACACTCGCAAACCTTGTTATGCACCGCCATAAGGTAAGTCTGAATACCAACTACTTAGAAGTGCATAGAAAAAGCAGGTATAGGAAAGGTGTAACTTTATTAAGTCTGAATCGGCCCCAAAGAGTATAGAAAAACTAAAATGTGTGCCTCATTAAACTCCCAAACCCAACTGAAACAGAGAAATCCTTCCTCCTACTCAATCCTTTTGTGTGTGGGGAAACAAAGTAATACCTACCATAGGAGCTGAACAATACATACAGACTCAGATACATTAATGAAACTACAACACTTCCTCACCTCCTGGCTTGTTCATTTACATGAGACAACCTCTTCCATATCATTCTCAATAAACATGTGTAGCAGCCAGGGCTAATGTGGCTAATCATGAATTCCAGTGAATCAGAAAATATGCAACATTGTTTCCAAAACACCTATCATTTTCATCCCATTTCATTCTTATATTTAGTCATTCAATTACACTTCTCATCGATCATGTCCCTGCCAAGATTGTTTCAGCTAGAGACATTACAATGTGGTCGAAATACATCACATCCTGAACTTACACGCAACAGAGGATCTCTGGATCAATAAGTCTGCCACCCTAAGCCTGCTATATATACACAGTACTCAACTCACTTGTAAACCATTGTTTGTCCAATATCCCCAGATCATTTGACATACAGTATTCATGCTCTATACAGTATTAGGAATACGAGACACTTGATGGCCAGAAATGGAACGGATTGTTAAAAAGTCTCCCCTAAGCACCTCAGATGACACCCCTTGAAAGAGAGGGATTCTTCATTTGGGCTGATCTGCGACCCCCTAGCACCTCCCCCAGTTAGAGTAGAATAAGGCAACCTCAGAGTTACACACAAGGAAACTTTATTGATACACACAGGAATGAAATGGACATGGAAAGGTAATGGAATGGTAGTGTTTTTTTTAACACACACACTGTTTCACTAGTCCATAGATATGTCCAGATATTTCTGTGCAGGACAGAGGTGAGCTTGCTGATTGCTCTGTCACTGCTTGGAGAAGTCTGTGAAAATGTGTGACCTGCAGAGTCAGGAGGATGGGCAGATGTTCGGCGCCCTAACAACCAGCCCAGTAAGTGCCCTGGCAACCGCCATAGCAACCAACCAGTGGTCAGGGCCCTAGGTCTGACGTGCCAGTTTATGGTCCCTGGCTTGCCTGCAAGGCTTCAGTGGGTGAAGGAAGCCTACTGCAAGAGTTGGAAAGTTACGTAGTTTGTGTCCCTGAGAGAGGCCTGTGAGAATGATAAAACATTACTTTAGATTAGGGGTGGGCAATAATGTTGGCTCGAGGGCCACGTAAGTTTTTTTTTTCACACCGATTTGTTTATGGAAAGCAATTTGCAGGCCGGAAAAATGTCATTTATTTTAATATATACTGTATACAGTCAAGACCAAAATGATTGGCACCTTTCCTGCAATTCTACACATTTTCATATGGCAAGACAAACATGTTATAGCTATTCCACATATTTTGCAGTGAGGGTGAGATCATTTAGAATTTTTAAAGCCAATCTGCTGCTATTCCATACATTTTTGTTTTACATAAGAGAAAACGTTCCAGTTTTACAGCGAATTTCCTAGAATAAAATGTTTTTTATGACGTGTTCATATGCTATCAAATCAAATGTTATTTGTCACATGCTTTATAGACAGCAGGTGTAGACTAACAGTGAAATGCTTACTCACGGGTCCATTTCCAGCAATGCAGAGTTAAATATAAGAAAAACATTTATAAATAGAAATAGTGACATGAGGAATAAATACACAGTGGATAATGAATAATAATAACAAGTAAAAATAACATGGCTATATATAGGGAGTAGAAAATAACATGGCTATATACAAGGAGTACCAGTACCAAGTTGATGTGCAGGGGTACAATGTAATTGAGGTAGCTACTGTATGTCTGTATATATAGGTAGGTGTAAAGTGACTAAACAACAGGATAGATAATAGACAGTAGCAGCAGAGTAAGTGGTGAGTGTGTGGCTTCAGTATGCATGTGTGTGCATGTTATGTGTGTGTGGGCGTATGCAGTGTGTGTGTGTGTTGGGGTGTTGGAGTGTCAGTGCAAATATGTGTGCGTGTGTGGGTATTGTTTTTATATAACCTTTATTTAACTAGGCAAGTTAAGAACAATTCTTATTTACAATGACGGCCTACCCCGGCCAAACCCGAACGATGCTGGGCCAATTGTGCGCCACCCTATGGGACTCCCAATCACGGTCGGTTGTGATACAGCCTGGAATCGAACCAGGGTGTCTGTAGTGACGCCTCTAGCACTGAGATGCAGTGCCTTAGACTGCTGCGCCACTCAGGAGACCCGAGTGTACATGGAGTCAGTGCAAGAGAGTTAGTGCAAAAAAGCGTCAATGCGGGTAGTCCAGGTAGCCATTTGATTAGCTATTTAGCAGTCTTGTTTAGAGGTCAAATGGCTTGGTGGTAGAAGCTCTTCAGGGTCCGGTTGGTTCCAGACCTGGTGCATTGGTACCACTTGCAGTGCGGTAGCAGAAATAACAGTCTGTGGCTTGGGTGGCTGGAGTCTTTGACAATGTTTTGCACCTTCCTCTGACACTGCCTGGTATAGAGGTCTTGGATGGCAGGGAGCTCGGCCCCAGTGTTGTACTGGGCCGTACGCACTACCTTCTGTAGCGCCTTGTTGTGGGTGAACAGGGAGTCCAAGAGGGAACTAAGCAACATCCCTAAGGGTCCCCCGTTTTGAGAATGGTGGATGTGTTGTTTGTGGTCAATTAACCATTTCTGTGAACTTGGGGTCATTGTCTAGCTGAATGATCCACTTGGAGCCAAGTTTCAGCCTCTTAGCAGAGGCAACCAGATTTTTGGCTAAAATGTCCTAAGACTTGGTAGAGTTCATGATACCATTGACATCTTTTGAGGCCAAACCTACCATTGGTGTGCATGGCCAGAGAGCTCTATTTTAATCTAATCTGCCTATAGCACCCAGTTCCAATCAAGTGCCAATGCCGTTTAGCAAACTACTGGGTCATCATTTATCAACCATGCGTAAATGTCTTATTTAATTCTGCCATATGTTGAGATTCTAGGAGTTTGGTGTGCAACAAATTATTTGGATTTATCAAACTGTTGCACGCACCATTTGCAAGTTTTCATTGATAAATCAAAGCCATACCATATTTCTGTGCTCGTGAACAACAGTAGCAGCAGCATATGAAGTCGATAACCCTGATGTACCAACTTTGTCTTTAGAGTCCGAACCGTTTGGGCTACAAATTAATTTGACCCAGTGGCAACGTGTCATTCAGGGCAAGTGTTTCAGCCTAGCTCAGTGCTTTCTGTGGTGGTGGGGCAGCCAGCGGAAAATATTAGAATATAGGGGTTGGTAATGTTCTCTAGTTACACAGTGATTGGCTCAGTGTTACGTCACCACAAAATCAACGGGTAGAGCTCGAAAATTCAATCCCCTTGGATGCTGCCATATACTTACATTAGAAGTGTCCATCCAAGAAGGCTCAAGGTCATAGGCCACAGATAAAATGACATCAAATCACTTTATATCTACAGTAGCTTTGATTGGACTGATCATGTCAACATCATACTTTCAAAATCTTAGTTAGCAAGCTAAACAAGCAGTCATCGTCATGCATCAAGTCGGCAGATCTACTGGCAAATCCTTTTCAATCCTTGTCATATGAAGAGAAATTATAGATTTGCTCATCGGCCATTGGACAAACATTACACAGCAAGTTGGAAATCGCAAATTCAACAATGAGGGCTAAGGAACCACAGCAGCCCCAGTTTCGATCCCAGGTGTTACAGCCGGCCGTGACCGGGAGACCCACGAGATGGTGCACCATTGGCCCAGCGTCGTCCGGTTTAGGGGTGGGTTTGGCCGGCTGGAATGTCCTTATCTTATCGTGGCTCTCAACCTTCTACGAGTCCATTAGGGAGATGCAGCGATGAGACAAGATTGCAACTACCAATTGGATTTCACAAAAAAGGGGGTAACGCCATGGGCCAGAAAAGTTTGAATACATTGGCCATGCTGTCAATCCAGCATGACTTCTGCCGTGTTCAAAACAACTGGGAAATCTCAGACTTCAGTGAGTTCGGATAAAACTATCTCCGACTAGGGAAATTACGGAAAATTATTTTGAACGGTCATCCAACTCGGATTTACAAGTCGGGATTTCGGGCCTCTTTCTAGAGACCACAAGAAGGACCGCCGTGCCACCTTCCTGTTCAAGTGAGCACAGCACAACAAGGTGAGTCCAAAATTGTCTTGTATGCTGACACATATATGATGTAATATGCCAGGGACATACAGTCAGAAGTTTACATACACTTAGGTTGAAGTCTGTAAAACTCGTTTTTCAACCACGCCACAAATTTCTTGCTAACAAACTATAGTTCTGGCAAGTCGGTTAGGACATCTACTTTGTGCATGACACAAGTAATGTTTACAACAATTGTTAACAGATAGATGATTTCACTTATAATTCACTGTATCACAATTCCAGTGGGTCAGACGTTTACATACACTCAATTGACTGTGCCTTTAAACAGCTTGGGAAATGATGTCATGGCTTTAGAAGCTTCTGATAGGCTTATTGACATGATTTGAGTCAATTGGAGGTGTACCTGGATGTATTTCAAGGCCTACCTTCAAACTCAGTGCCTCTTTGTTTGACATCATGGGATAATCCAAAGAAATCAGCCAAGACCTCAGAAACAAATGGTAGACCTCCACAAGTCTGGTTCATCCTTGGGAGCAATTTCCAAACACCTGAAGGTACCACGTTCATCTGTACAAACAATAGTACGCAAGTATAAACACCAAGGAACCACACAGCCGTCATAGCGCTCAGGAAGGAGACGCATCTCCTATAGATGAACATACTTTGGTACGAAAATTGCAAATCAATCCCAGAACAACAGCAGGGACCTTCAGTGAAGATGCTGGAGGAAACAGGTGCAAAAGTTTCTATATCCACAGTAAAACGAGTCCTATATTGACATAACCTGAAAGGCTGCTCAGCAAGGAAGAAGCCACTGCTCCAAAACCGCCATAAAAAAGTCAGACTACGGTTTGCAACTGCACTTGGGGACAAAGATCGTACTTTTTGGAGAAATGTCCTCTGGTTTGATGAAACAAAAATAGAACTGTTTGGCAATAATGACCATCGTTATGCTTGGAGGAAAAAGGGGGAGGCTTGCAAGCCGAAGAACACCATCCCAACCATGAAGCACGGGGGTGGCAGCATCATGTTGTGGGGGTGCTTTGCTGCAGGAAGGACTGGTGCACTTCACAAAATAGATGGCTTCATGAGGGAGGAAAATTCTGTGAATATATTGAAGCAACATCTCAAGACATCATTCAGGAAGTTAAAGCTTGTTCGCAAATGGGTCTTCCAAATGGACAATGACCCCAAGCATACTTCCAAAGTTGTGGCAAAACGGCTCAAGGACAACAAAGTCAAGGTATTGGGGTGGCCATCACAAAGCCCTGACCTCAATCCCATAGAAAATGTGTGGGCAGAACTGAAAAAGCATGTGTGAGCAAGGAGGCCTACAAACCTGACTCAGTTACAGCAGCTCTGTCAGAAGGAATGGGCCAGAATTCACCCAACTTATTGTGGGAAGCTTGTGGAAGGCTACCCAAAACGTTTGACCCAAGTTAAACAATTTAAAGGCAGTGCTACCAAATACTAATTGAGTGTGTGTAAACTTCTGACCACTGGGAATGTGATGAAAGATATAACAGCTGAAATAAATCCCTCTCTCTACTATTATTCTGACATTTCACATTCTTAAAATAAAGTGGTGATCATAACTGACCTAAGACAGGGAATTTTTACTAGGATTAAATGTCAGGAATTGTGAAAAACTGAGTTTAAATGTATTTGGCTAAGGTGTATGTTAACTTCCGACTTCAACTGTATGTATACTGTAGCTATGAAAGTAATACTAAGTGTGTTGTGTAGTAAGTTGTTAGTAGCCCATGTGCCTCACCCTAATAATTTGCTCCCTTTCCCCCCATAACTTAGCCTACTGTTCTGACATGGTGGTGCACATTTAGCCTATAGCCTGTTTTAGAGAAATGTCATCATCAAATATAGTAAGAGCTTTCATTATCTGCTTATATGCCCCCATTATTTATCAAAGGTTCTGACTTGGGGTACTGGGAGAATACTGTCAGAACGGCCCATGTTCTGAATTCTGTCGCTGTACATTTCAAAAGTGCTGAACAAATAGTTATATTGTCTACGTCCGTCCTAGCTCACTCTTAATCAAAATACAGATTGCCTCTTATCTGCTCGTCGTCCCCTTATGTCTTAGTTTGTACATATCAATTGTTACTAGATTCAACATTTGTTTAAGTAAGTCAGCCATATAAGCAATGTTTTTTAAAGGCAGAAAATGAGGCTGAATGAACTGTTTCGCTGCCAGACAAGGCTCCGCTGAGGTATATCAGTGATAAGGTGTTGGGACTGCTGTTGGGACTCTGCTGTTGAGACAGCTTTATGTAGGCCCTAACAGTTTGTGGGCACCATGTATCACCATTATAGTGCAGTTCATGTATTGTTTAGTGTTGTGTTGTGTATTGGCTTTGCTGGCATGAATCTATAACATTTTTCAGGGGCTTTGCCCCACAAAGATTTACATGTTAAAATCACCACTGATATGACCCCACTGTAGAAAGGGGAGACTCTCACGAACATGATGTTCTCCGTTTTGCTCTACAACCCCCAGAAGTGTCATGGGACTTGTCTAAAGGTAACCCATACAAATTAATAGAAGTATGGCGGTAGTTTTGTGCCAACAAAAATAAAGGGTTAAATATGTGTAAAAAAAACTAAAACATTTCCTGAGCTTTCTTATACAGTGGGGCAAAAAAGTATTTAGTCAGCCACCAATTGTGCAAGTTCTCCCACTTAAAAAGATGAGAGAGGCCTGTAATTTTCATCATAGGTACACGTCAACTATGACAGACAAAATTAGAAAAAAAATCCAGAAAATCACATTGTAGGATTTTTAATGAATTTATTTGCAAATTATGGTGGAAAATAAGTATTTGGTCACCTACAAACAAGCAAGATTTCTGGCTCTTACAGACCTGTAATTTCTTCTTTAAGAGGCTCCTCTGTCCTCCACTCATTACCTGTATTAATGGCACCTGTTTGAACTTGTTATCAGTATAAAAGACACCTGTCCACAACCTCAAACAGTCACACTCCAAACTTCACTATGGCCAAGACCAAAGAGCTGTCAAAGGACACCAGAAACAAAATTGTAGACCTGCACCAGGCTGGGAAGACTGAATCTGCAATAGGTAAGCAGCTTGGTTTGAAGAAATCAACTGTGGGAGCAATTATTAGGAAATGGAAGACATACAAGACCACTGATAATCTCCCTCGATCTGGGGCTCCACAAAAGATCTCACCCCGTGGGGTCAAAATGATCACAAGAACGGTGAGCAAAAATCCCAGAACCACACGGGGGGACCTAGTGAATGACCTGCAGAGACCTGGGACCAAAGTAACAAAGCCTACCATCAGTAACACACTACGCCGCCAGGGACTCTAATCCTGCAGTGCCAGACGTGTCCCCCTGCTTAAGCCAGTACATGTCCAGGCCTGTCTGAAGTTTGCTAGAGAGCATTTGGATGATCCAGAAGAGGATTGGGAGAATGTCATATGGTCAGATGAAACCAAAATAGAACTTTTTGGTAAAAACTCAACTCGTCGTGTTTGGAGGACAAAGAATGCTGAGTTGCATCCAAAGAACACCATACCTACTGTGAAGCATGGGGGTGGAAACATCATTCTTTGGGGCTGTTTTTCTGCAAAGGGCCCAGGACGACTGATCCGTGTAAAGGAAAGAATGAATGGGGCCATGTATCGTGAGATTTTGAGTGAAAACCTCCTTCCAACAGCAAGGGCATTGAAGATGAAACATGGCTGGGTCTTTCAGCATGACAATGATCCCAAACACACCGCCCGGGCAACGAATGAGTGGCTTCGTAAGAAGCATTTCAAGGTCCTGGAGTGGCCTAGCCAGTCTCCAGATCTCAACCCCATAGAAAATCTTTGGAGGGAGTTGAAAGTCCGTGTTGCCCAGCGACAGCCCCAAAACATCACTGCTCTAGAGGAAATCTGCATGGAGGAATGGGCCAAAAAACCAGCAACAGTGTGTGAAACCCTTGTGAAGACTTACAGAAAATGTTTGACCTGTGTCATTGCCAACAAAGGGTATATAACAAAGTATTGAGATAAACTTTTGTTATTGACCAAATACTTATTTTCCACCATAATTTGCAAATAAATTCATAAAAAATCCTACAATGTGATTTTCTGGATTTTTTTTCTAATTTTGTCTCTCATAGTTGAAGTGTACCTATGATGAAAATTACAGGCCTCTCTCATCTTTTTAAGTGGGAGAACTTGCACAATTGGTGGCTGACTAAATACTTTTTTGCCCCACTGTATCTCCTAGATATAGGACAAATACTTCAAAACCGTATTCCTTATGATTATTTTTTTGACTGTCTTGTTTTGACATTTATGAATATGTTATTCGTTTCTATAGACTATATTAGTAAAGGGAAAACCCATTATTTTGTCAAATAATTTTTGTATATATATATTTTTAAACCTTAAGGGGTCCTAAAATTCCAAATCAAATAACTAAATTATCCATTGTGTGACCTTCATAAAACAATTCCATATGTCAGCTTCCTCCACCCTCCAACGGGTTAGACTTTTAAGAATTAATTGACATGGAGGTGGCAAGAAAAAGATCAGACATTCTGAACATTTATTTAAGCGTTTTACCATTGTTGTTCTACTATAGTTTAACCACAGTTCCAAAAAATGCTGGTATGCGATAGAGAAAAACTGTAACTTAAAAAAGTAGAATGTCAATGCAGATTGAATTTTGCTTTATTTTATTTATAAGAATCGTTAGTAGTGCCAATCATTTTGACACGTATCTTTTTTAGATTTTTTAAATTATTGTTAAACTAAATATTCTTTCTCTGAGAAATTGTATTAGTATAAAATAATATTGCTTTCCTATTTTTTTTGGCATACAATATAGGTCATTATTTGTATTATTTATTTGAATGTCTTTTTTACTCATCTTTATCAAGGGTGCCAATAATTTGGGTTGTGACTGTATGTCCATTATAATTTCTACATACATTTTATCTAGTTTAAGATGTTCAAGAGTGGTCTGAGTTTTTTTTTGTCCGAATAATAATTAACCCAAAAAATGTCAAACCTCCAGCGGGCTGGATTGAAGGGCCTTAGTTTGCCCACCCCTGCTGTAGATGAAGACTGAATACTGATATCAGCAAACCTGGCTGGCTGTGCAATTAAACTGACAGTCATATCACAATTAGACGTTATAATGTGCTGGTCTCATTAGCCTTTTATTAAGGCTCAGTGCAGTCAAAAATGTGATTTCCAGTGTTATGTACATATTTCCACATGATGAAGTTGGAATAATACTGTGAAAATTATCATAATGCCCTTTTAGTGTAAGAGTTGTTTTAAAAGACAGCTTGAAATTTCTGCCTGTTTTTGTGGGATGGAGTTTTGGCTTTCCGTGGTGACATCACCATGCGGTAAATTAGACCAATAAGAAAGAGAGTTTAAAACCTCTCTGCCAATAAGAGTAACATTTTCAGTTTTCCCTTCCCAACTCAGACCATTCCTAGACAGTCTTAGCAAAATTCTTGCTTGAGAAATTGCCCTTTGCTAAAAAGCTATTCTTGTTTATTTTTGACTATTTTAATTGAAAACAATCACAATAATGTACTTCATTCTTACTCAGAAATGATTTGATATTGAGATAAAATGGCTGCATTGGACCCTTAAAAAAAAAAACTAAACTAGAGGGAAAAAAACATCCAAATTAAAATGTGTCCCCATGACAGTGCACAAGTGCTATAAGAATTCAATATTAAATTAAAGAAACATTTGATTTGTTTAGAAGCCTCGACCTCAAATGACATATTTCTATATCGAATTCCGTTAACTGAAAAGTGGTCCTTGTAAAAATATATTAATGTCTTGTCTAATGATGTTAACTGAGAGCTGTATGAATTTATCCAATAAACAAGCCACATAACAGACAAGACTAATGCTCTCTATCCCAGGGGACATTCAAAGTATCTCTGGCCTGTGCGAGCTTGTCTTGCTTTAGGCAGAGAAACTATTGTAAGACAGGAAAACTTTGAGGCTGGTGGGGGTGAACCACCGAAAACTTGGCCTCCTCTGACACACTCACCCTTCTGTAGACAGAGCAAGACAAGAGCCCAGGGACTGAATTCTCTCTAGGCAACAATATGTAAGAGAACAGACAGAGGCTCACAAGAGGAACAGAATACTCACTCACACACACTCTTACACAAAAACACAAATGCATTCACACGTGAATGCACGCACACACAAGGTTCCCTGCCAATGGCGCTGCCTAAAGAGGCTATGAGGCATAACAGGCTTGAATGCTTGAAGCCGAGGAAAAAACGAATTCCATGCTACAAAAAACAGCAGTTATCCACAGAGGAGTCTTGAGTTGACAGATTGGACCTTTCAGATTAGTTTTGGACATTTTAGGAACATTGTGACAGGCAGCTGTTGTCTGACCTAAAAGCAGGTTAGATAGTTTTCCACCTCAAACATTTGATAAGTATTGCATCGCATAAAACAAGTGGTGGAGAGGGATGGGGAGATATACCTGCATTAGTACCATATTCCTGTGGATTAAAGCTATTCAGTGACTGGATAAATGAGAGAAAAAGAAGCACATGGGTGTCATCCTGTAATTATGAGCAACATCATAATCCCTTATATTTCACAGGGATCAGGCATTTTACTTACAAATCTCTGGGGAACGGCAGTTGGTTTGAATTTGAGAAAGGAATGGCTAGAAGAGTTGAGGTAAACGTCTGTATTTCGCTCCTGCATTCCCTCAATAGCCCTCACATACCAGTTAATGAAAAAGGGTTTTATCTGCTATGTGGCTCTCTTCATTCTTCTTTTTCCCCCTCTACAACCTTAATTAGACATTCCGAAGACAGGCTGCTGCCGCAATGTCTTTCCTAATTTTCTGTGTAAAATGCGGGTGAGATATTACCCATGATTGTGGCCTAATTAATACAACCTCACTAAAAGTTTGTGGAATGGAATGAAAAGGAGAGCGAGATAATCTCCGTCACTGTCTGATATGGCCTTGTAATGAGAAATATATTCAATAAGAATCTCAGCAATGTTCCAAAGTGCTTTTCACATTATCTGGTTTCAGGGAGAAAAAGTGGGCTTGATTCTTGGAAAGATGTCCTTGCCCCTTTTGCACTGAATGAAAAGGCTTTAGTCTCATCATGACGAAATAAGGAACAAAGAATAAAGTATGAGTAATGCAAGTTTTTCACCTCGGAAAAAGTCAATTGAAAGTTGTGTGACTGTATTGCGAGGACTTGGCAGACCTAAGTCAATAACTGATATCCAACTCAAAGGGACACTCCCTGTGAATGGATCGCTCCACTGACCACAATAGACTGCTGCGCACACATCCTAAGAGCATGATCACTGCAGGAGAGATAAAAAACGGGTGATCCTCAGCAATTTCTGCTGCCATACAATTGCTGATGCTCAGCCTTCCAATTTAACAGCCACACGATTTTTTAGCATCACTCCAATACACACATTTCACTTGTGAGTTAGATAGATTATTATATATATTTTCGAGGAAGTGTGGATCATCATTATTTGTACAGTATAGATTACAGTGCCTTGCAAAAGTATTCATCCCCCTTGGCATTTTTTCTATTTTGTTGCTTAACAGCCTGTAATTGAAATAGATTTTTATTTGGATTTCATGTAATGGACATACACAAAATAGTCCAAATTGGTGAAGTGAAATTAAAAAAGTAACTTTAAAAACATTCTAAAAAATAAAAAACTGAAAAGTGGTGCGTCCATATGTATTCACCCCCTTTACTATGAAGCCCCTAAATAAGATCTGGTGCAACCAATTACCTCCAGAAGTCACATAATTAGTTAAATAAAGTCCACCTGTGTGCAATCTAAGTGTCACATGATCTGTCACATGATCTCAGTATATATACACCTGTTCTGAAAGGCCCCAGAGTCTGCAACACCACTAAGCAAGGGGCACCACCAAGCAAGACCAAGGAGCTCTCCAAACAGGTCAGGGGAATGGTTGTGGAGAAGTACAGATCAGGGTTGGGCTATAAAAAAAGATCCGTAACTTTGAATATCCCACGGAGCACCATTAAATCCATGATTAAAACATTTAAAGAATATGGCACCACAACAAACCTGCCAAGAGAGGGCCGCCCACCAAAACTCACAAACACATGAAATATGATTTTCATGTCTTTGTATTACTAGCCTGTTCAACCTCTCTTTTGTATTGTTTGAGATCCCCAAAGATTGGAAAGCTGCCGCGGTCATCCCCCTCTTCAAAGGGGGAGACACTCTAGACTCAAACTGCTACAGACCTATATCTATCCTACCCTGCCTTTCTAAGGTCTTCAAAAGCCAAGTTAACAAACAGATCACTGACCATTTCGAATCCCACCGTACCTTCTCCGCTATGCAATCTGGCTTCCGAGCTGGTCATGGGTGCACCTCAGCCACGCTCAAGGTCCTAAACAATATCATAACTGCCATTGATAAGAGGCAATACTGTGCAGCCGTATTCATCAACCTGGCCAAGGCTTGACTCTGTCAATCACCACATTCTTATCGGCAGACTCAACAGCCTTGGTTTCTCAAATGACTGCCTCGCCTGGTTCACCAACTACTTCTCTGATAGAGTTCAGTGTGTCAAATCGGAGGGCCTGTTGTCTGGACCTCTGGCAGTCTCTATGGGGGTGCCACAGGGTTCAATAGTCGGGCCAACTCTCTTCCCTGTATACATCAATGATGTCGCTCTTGCTGCTGGTGATTCTCTTATCCACCTCTACGCAGACGACACTTCTGCCCCTTCTTTGGACACTGTGCTAACTAACCTCCAGACGAGCTTCAATGCCATACAACTCTCCTCCTGTGGCCTCCAACTGCTCTTAAATGCAAGTAAAACTAAATGCATGCTCTTCAACCAATCGCTGCCCGCACCTGCCCGCCCGTCCAGCATCACTACTCTGGACGGTTCGGACCTAGAATATGTGGACAACTACAAGTACCTAGGTGTCTCGTTACACTGTAAACTCTCATTCCAGACTCACATTAAACATCTCCAATCCAAATTTAAATCTAGAATTGGCTTCCTTTTTCGCAACAAAGCATCCTTCACTCATGCTGCCAAACATACCCTCGTAAAACTGACTATCCTACCGATCCTCGACTTCGTCGATGTCATTTACAATATAGCCTCCAACACTCTACTCAACAAATTGGATGCAGTCTATCACAGTACCATCCGTTTCGTCACCAAAGCCCCATATACTACCCACCACTGCGACCTGTACGCTCTCGTTGGCTGGCCCTTGCTTCATATTTGTCGCCAAACCCACTGGCTCCAGGTCATCTACAAGTCTTTGCTAGGTAAAGCCCTGCCTTATCTCAGCTCACTGGTCACCATAGCAACACTCACCCGTAGCACGCGCTCCAGCAGGTATATTGCACTGGTCATTCCCAAAGCCAACACTTCCTTTGGCCGCCTTTCCTTCCAGTTCTCTGCTGCCATTGACTGGAACGAATTGCAAAAATCTCTGAAGCTGGAGTCTTATATCTCCCTCTCTAACTTTAACAGCTGTCAGCTGTAAATAGCACACCCGACTACCTCATCCCCATATTATTACTTGCCCTCTTGCTCTTTTTTGCACCCCGGGAATCTCTACTTGCACATCATCCGCACATATCACTCCAGTATTAATGCTACATTTTAATTATTTTTGCCTCTATGGCCTATTTATTGCCTACATCCATACTCTTCTACATTTGCACAAACTGTACATAGATCTTTCTATTTTTATTTTCTTTGGTGTTATTGACTGTATGTTTGTTCATGTGTAACTCTGTGTTGTTGTTTTTGTCGCACTGCTATGCTTTATCTTGGCCAGGTCGCAGTTGTAAATGAGAACTTGTTCTCAACTGGCCTACCTGGTTATATAAAGGTGACATAAATAAATACAAATAAATTAAACTTGGCTGCTTAAAAGCTGCTTGTTGAACGGTTAAACTGTCCCATTTTCCTTCCACCACTTAAGAAATACCACCACGGCCACACCTGTGTCCCCCCTCCCCATGCGCCAACTGTAGCGGGCATAACACGTCTCTGTATCAGAACAGTGGCCTTTATGGCAACTATACCACCATATGGTCAAGCAAACCACCAAACAACCATTTTTTACAGCAGTGTTAGTCAGTGCTGAGTTAGACAGAAGCTGGTAATTTGACTTTTAGATTACCTCTTCTCTTACAAACTGTCCAGCCTCAGCACCACTTGTCAGTTTCCAAGAAATTGGCAGCACTTCTTTAACTGCTGGGGTAAATTGAATGGGAGAGTGCATTCAGCTGCCAATACGACAGTGATTCAGAACAACGAGCTAGCTTGGTTCTCATATGTAACCAATCTTCTGGGATGTGCTTTTTACTGCACATCTTGTCTCGAAATGACTCCTCTCATTGACTCACAGATTCAACATGAAGGCCACCCACTTCATTTTCTTAACTGTTTCATTCGATTTATATATCATTTTCTGAACAAACACAGGAGACATTTATTGCAGATACATAAGAAATCTATAGTTAATACAGAAATGAGAAAAAATATCAAGGATATGAGGTGTTACGAGACGTCACCAAGCCAATAGACGGCGCTGCTGTTATGTGTATCTGAGTGCGATACTATATAGTACTAGCGAGCCAATTTAAGCATTACTTACTATGCACTGAATGGAGCTGTATGCATGCTACCGAGTGATGCTTAAGTAATGACTTTCTAATCAACATGACCTTGGTCTTGTATAGAACAAACAGCACACAAAATATGGGGGAACATCTCTCCATCTCCACTTAGAGAAGGCTACAGTAGGCTACAGATTGATGTCGGTTGATGATGGCGAAGGCTGGAGAGCACACTGGGAATTGTGTTCCAGCCAGACCTCTCAGAGCCCAGAGAGAGAGCCTAGCAGTATGGTTAATAGCGATAATTTTCCAATCAAAGGGTTCATAGTAGGGGAGACCGGGTTGGTTGTCTCACGGGTAGTTTGTTACAGTGCTAATTACTACCAATCTAAACAGTGCTGTGTAATAATTTTAAAGTTAAAATGTGTGAATTCTTTGAAATAATGATTTATTTCAGGTTTTATTTCTTTCATCACATTCCCAGCGGGTCAGAAGTTTACATACACTCAATTAGTATTTGGTAGCATTGCCTTTAAATTGTTTAACTTGGGTCTAACGTTTTGGTTAGCCTTCCACAAGCTTCCCACAATAAGTTGGGTGAATTTTGGCCCATTCCTCCTGACAGAGCTGGTGTAACCGAGTCAGGTTTGTAGGCCTCCTTGCTCACACACGCTTTTTCAGTTCTGCCCACACATTTTCTATAGGATTGAGGTCAGGGCTTTGTGATGGCCACTCCAATACCTTGACTTTGTTGTCATTTTGCCACAACTTTGAAAGTATGCTTGTGGTCATTGTCCATTTGGAAGACCCATTTGCGACCAAGCTTTAACTCCCTGACTGATGTCTTGAGATGTTGCTTCTCTCTATCCACATAATATTCCTTCCTTATGATACCATCTATTTTGTGAAGTGCACCAGTCCCTCCTGCAGCAAAGCACCCCCACAACATGATGCTGCCACCCCCGTGGTTCACGGTTGGGATGGTGTTCTTCGGCTTGCAAGCCTCCCCCTTTTTCCTCCAAACAGTTTTTTTTCATCAGACCAGAGGACATTTCTCCAAAATGTACAATCTTTGCCCCCATGTGCAGTTGCAAACCGTAGTCTGGCTTTTTTATGGCGGTTTTGGAGCAGTGGCTTCTTCCTTGCTGAGCGGCCTTTCAGGTTGTGTCGATATAGGACTCGTTTTACTGTGGATATAGATACTTTTGTACCTGTTTCCTCCAGCATCTTCACAAGGTCCTTTGCTGTTGTTCTGGGATTGATTTGCACTTTTCGCACCAAAGTACGTTCATCTCTTGGAGACAGAACGCGTCTTCTTCCTGAGCGGTATGATGGCTGCGTGGTCCCATGGTGTTTATACTATTGTTTGTACAGATGAACGTGGTACCTTCAGGCGTTTGGAAATTGCTCCCAAGGATGAACCAGACTTGTGGAGGTCTACAATTGTTTTTCTGAGGTCTTGGCTGACTTCTTTCGATTTTCCCATGATGTCAATCAAAGAGGCACTGAGTTTGAAGGTAGGCCTTGAAATACATTCACAAGTACACCTCCAATTGACTCACATTATGTCAATTAGCCTATCAGAAGCTTCTAAAGCCATGACATAATTTTCTGGAATTTTCCAAGCTGTTTAAAGGCACAGTCAACTTAGTGTATGTAAACTTCTGACCCACTGGAATTGTGATACAGTGAATTATAAGTGAAATAATCTGCCTGTAAACAATTGTTGGAAAAATTACTTGTGTTATGCACAAAGTGATGTCCTAACCGGCTTGCCAAAACTTTAGTTTATTATTAACAAGAAATTTGTGGAGTGGTTGAAAAACCAGTTTTAATGACTCCAACCTAAGTGGATGTAAACTTCTGACTTCTGACCCACTGGGAATGTGATGTGAAATAAATGCTGAAATAAATCACTCTACTATTATTGTGACATTTCACATTGTTAAAATAAAGTGGTGATCCTAACTGACTTAAGACAGGGAATTTTTACTAGGATTAAATGTCAGGAATAGTGAAAAACTGACTTTAAACGTATTTGGCTAAGGTGTATGTAAACTTCCGACTTCAACTGTACATATGAGATGAGTAATGACAGATATGTAAACATTATTAAAGTGACTAGTGTTCCATTCCTTAAAGTGGCCAGTGATTTTTAGTGTATGTCTATAGGCAGCAGCCTGTAATATGCCAGTGATGGTCTTGATATAGAAGATGTTTTTCAGTCTCTAGGTCCCAGCTTTGATGCACCTGTACCGACCTCGCCTTCTGGATGATAGCAGGGTGAACAGGCAGTGGCTCGGGTGGTTGATGTCCTTGATGATCTTTTTGGCGTTCCTGTGATATCGGGTGCTGTAGGTGTCCTGGAGGGCGGGTAGTTTGACCCCGGTAATGCGTTGGGCAGACTGCACCACCCTCTGGTGAGCCTTGCTGTTCCGGGCAACTTGGTTGCGGGCGGTACAGTTTCCGTACCAGGCGATGATACAGCCCGACAGGATGCACCACCCTCTGGAGAGCCTTGCGGTTGTGGGCAACTTTGTTGCAGTCGGTACAGTTGCCGTACCAGGCGATGATACAGCCCGACAGGATGCTTTCAATTGTGCTTCTGTAAAAGTTTGTGAGGGTTATAGGTGACAAGCCAAATTTCTTTGGCCTCCTGAGGTTGAAGAGGCTCTGCTGAGGTTGAAGAGGCTCTGTTGAGCCTTCTTCAACACACTGTCTGTGTGGGTGGTTCATTTCAGTTTGTCAGTGATGTGTACACCAAGTAACTAGAAGCTTTCCACCCTCTCCACTGTGGTCCTGTCGATGTAGATAGGGTGGTGGACCCTCTGCTGTTTCCTGAAGTCCACGATCAGTTAGCCATTCTCTGGCGACGACCCATTTTTAATTACTCCATCATTTGTGAGGCTCATCCATGGAGCATAATGAGGTCTTGCTTAACGAGGCCTTGCCAAATGAGCCGTTCACTTTATTCCCCTGCCCTGTGATCATTGTCTGATCTCTGGGTGGGTAGGGTACACTGTTGCACTGATCCCCTGAGCTCACCTCCCTTCTCTGCTCCAGTCTCAGCAATCCACAGGATTCACTGCTATTACTCTGCTTACTTCACAACTGTACTCTGCTGTGAATGCCAATTTCTAACACAAACCCACGATAAGAATAAGCCTTGTTTTCATGTTTCAATGTGCCACACAAATATGTATGCTCACTTCCTCTCACACACACAGATGAAAAGACAGACTCCTATTCCCTAGTTGGGTGTATTTTATTCTAAGGAGCTACATACTCCCTAAAGAGCTTTCACAATACACACACACTCCACTACCAACACATTTTACCTTCATAAAAGCACACAAGACACAATGTGAGTCCTCAGTCATCCCCTCCCCTGTTGGTCTGGGCTAGAGCTATATCAGTCTGCAATTATGTTTCATTATGCATGCATGTTCCCTTTGCATTCCACCAGCACTCTTTCATTACATGTGTGGAGAACCTTTCGGATACCATGCTATCATTCATTAGGGGTGTGTCACATGTCACATGGGCCAAGAGGGCCATAGCATGTCCAGACATGCCCTTCCTCTCTGTCTGCCTGGAAGGGGGGTCAAAGATCAGTGAACACAGGTAGAAGAGCTCATAATTTTTTCAGGAGACACTCTTTATTCCTCTGCCCTGTGATCTTGCTGATTTCTCTCACTCCTCATCGCTCAAATCTCTCTCTCATTCGCTAGCTCTAATGACTTTCTGTTCAGGGCCAAAAGTACAGTATGACGATGCACAAGGCTACACAAACAAGGAAGACTATGAATCACAGCTGCCTGGAGGGGAAGTCAAAGGTCAGTGAACACAGGTAGAAGAGCACATTTATTTGGCAGAAAACCCTCTCGCTCCTCATCACTCTCTCTCTCTCTTGTGCTGATTTCTCTCTCTCCTCATCTCTCGAATCTCTCTCTCACTCACGCTCTAATGACTTTCTGTTCAGGGCCAAAACGACTATGACACAAACAAGGAAGACTATGAATCACAGCTGTACACACATGCAAATGGACTAACTTCACCTGCACAAAGTAAAATGTTTTTACAATATATAGAAATGTCTCTTCTTCTTGTCCTTGGAGACTAATGAAGATGTCTAGCACTGTCGAGACAGAGAAAATGATTCAAACCATAAATGCGTCACAGTGGGTTACTCACACAGGGGGGCGATGAGTTCTGTGAAGGTTACAGATATATGTGAATGTGTTCTCAGTGCATTTCATTCTGTTACCCCACTCTTACTGTTTCAGGGCCATCTACTGAATCAACCTAAACTCAGCAAAAAAAGAAACATCCCTTTTTCAGGACACTGTCTTTCAAATATAATTCGTAAAAATCCAAATAACTTCACAGATCTTCATTGTAAAGGGTTTTAACACCGTTTCCCATGCTCGTTCAATGAACCATAAACAATTAATGAACATGCACCTGTGGAACAGTCATTAAGACAGGAACAGCTTACAGACGGTAGGCAATTACGGTCACAGTTATGAAAACTTAGGACACTAAAGAGGCCTTTCTACTGACTCTGAAAAACATCAAAATAAATATGCCCAGGGTTCCTGCTCATAAATTGCGATGTCAGTACTGTGAGACACCTAAGACAGCACTATAGGGAGACAGGACGGACAGCTGATCATCCTCGCAGTGGCAGACCACGTGTAACAACACCTGCACAGTATCAGTACATCTGAACATCACACCAGGGGGACAGGTACAGGATGGCAACAACTGCCCGAGTTACACCAGGAATGCACAATCCCTCTATCAGTGCTCAGACTGTCCGCAATAGGCTGAGAGAGGCTGGACTGAGGGCTTGTAGGCCTGTTGTAAGGCAGGTCCTCACCAGATATCACCGGCAACAACGTCGCCTATGGGCACAAACCCACCGTTGCTGGACCAGACAGGACTGGCAAAAAGTGCTCTTCACTGACGAGTCGCGGTTTTGTCTCACCTCGGGTGATGGTCGGATTCACGTTTATCGTCGAAGGAATGAGCGTTACACCGAGGCCTGTAGTCTGGAGTGGGATCGATTTGGAGGTGGAGGGTCCGTCATGGTCTGGGGCGGTGTGTCACAGAATCATCGGACTGAGCTTGTTGTCATTGCAGGCAATCTCAACGCTGTGCGTTACAGGGAAGACATCCTCCTCCCTCATGTGGTACCCTTACTGCAGGCTCACCCTGACATGACCCTTCAGCATGACAATGCCACCAGCCATACTGCTCATTCTGTGTGTGATTTCCTGCAAGACAGGAATGTTAGTGTTCTGCCATGGCCAGCGAAGAGCCCGGATCTCAATCCCATTGAGTACGTCTGGGACCTGTTGGATCGGAGGGTGAGGGCTAGGGCCATTCCCCCCAGAAATGTCTGGGAACTTGCAGGTGCCTTGGTGGAAGAATGGGGTAACATCTCACAGCAAGAACTTGCAAATCCAGTGCAGTCCATGAGGAGGAGATGCACTGCAGTACTTAACCTGTTGGGGTAGGGGGCAGTATTTACACGGCCGGATAAAAAACTTACCCGATTTAATCTGGTTATTACTACTGCCCAGAAACTAGAATATGCATATAATTATTGGCTTTGGATAGAAAACACCCTAAAGTTTCTAAAAATGTTTGAATGGTGTCTGTGAGTATAACAGAACTCATATGGCAGGCAAAAACCTGAGAAGATTCCTTACAGGAAGTGCCCTCTCTGACCATTCCTTGAGCTTCTTGTCTCTGTTTATTGAAGACTGAGGATCTTTGCTGTAACGTGACACTTCCTACGGCTCCCATAGGCTCTCAGAACCCGGGAAAAAGCTGAATGATATCGAGGCAGCCCCTGGCTGAAACACATTATCGCCTTTGGCAAGTGGCCGATCAGAGGACAATGGGCTTAGGCGCGTGCACGAGTCGACCCCATGCTTTATTTTCTTTAGTCTTTTTATTAAACGCAGATTCCCGGTCGGAATATTATCGCTTTTTTATGAGAAAAATGGCATAAAAATTGATTTTAAACAGCGGTTGACATGCTTCGAAGTACGGTAATGGAATATTTAGAATTTTTTTGTCACGAAATGCGTCGTGCTCGTCACCCTTCTTTACCATTCGGATAGTGTCTTGAACGCACGAACAAAACGCTGCTATTTGGATATAACTATGGATTATTTTGAACCAAACCAACATTTGTTATTGAAGTAGAAGTCCTGGGAGTGCATTCTGACGAAGAACACCAAAGGTAATACAATTTTTCTTATAGTAAATCGGACTTTGGTGAGTGCTAAACTTGCTGGGTGTCTAAATAGCTAGCCCTGTGATGCCGGGCTATCTACTGAGAATATTGCAAAATGTGCTTTCACCGAAAAGCTATTTTAAAATCGGACATATCGAGTGCATAGAGGAGTTCTGTATCTATAATTCTTAAAATAATTGTTATGCTTTTTGTGAACGTTTATCGTGAGTAATTTAGTAAATTTTTTGTAAATTCACCGGAAGTTTGCGGGGGGTATGCTAGTTCTGAATGTCACATGCTAATGTAAAAAGCTGTTTTTTGATATAAATATGAACTTGATTGAACAAAACATGCATGTATTGTATAACATAATGTCCTAGGGTTGTCATCTGATGAAGATCATCAAAGGTTAGTGCTGCATTTAGCTGTCTTCTGGGTTTATGTGACATTATATGCTAGCTTGAAAAATGGGTGTCTGATTGTTTCTGGCTGGGTACTCTGCTGACATAATCGAATGTTTTGCTTTCGTTGTAAAGCCTTTTTGAAATCGGACAGTGTGGTTAGATTAACGAGAGTCTTGTCTTTAAAATGGTGTAAAATAGTCATATGTTTGAGAAATTGAAGTAATAGCATTTCTAAGGTATTTGAATAACGCGCCACAGGATTCCACTGGCTGTTACGTAGGTGGGACGATTTCGTCCCGCCGACCCTAGAGAGGTTAATGCAGCTGGTGGCCACACCAGATACTGACTGTTACTTTTGATTTTGACCCCATCCCCCTTTGTTCAGGGACACAATCAATTTCTGTTAGTTACATGTCTGTGGAACTTGTTCAGTTTATGTCTCAGTTGTTGAATGTTGTTATGTTCATACAAATATTTACACATGTTAAGTTTGCTGAAAATAAACGCAGTTGACAGTGAGAGGACGTTTCTTTTTTTCTGAGTATAGTTACTATTCACTTCAGTTCTAAAAAGGGCTCTACCCATCAACTTTGCTAAGCCACACAGGAGGAGCACTTACTGGAGTGCAAAGCATCATCATTATAAATAACATCGGTCCGATTCTGACGCAAGCTTGTGTAAATTAATTGTAATTCCCTTTTACTGCGCTTTTCTTTCTATGCATATTCTGACCTTGAACTTAGGCATGAGAATAGCATGCTATTCACCCACTATTCGTTTGAGGTGGTGCTCGAAAAAAATGAAGGTGTGTCTACAGATACGCCGTATTATGACCTTGACTTAATTTTCTCACAATTCCACCACCTTTACCAGCGAGGAAACCATGTATAAGGTCAAGCAAACCTTCCCGTTCAAATGGAAAAAGGATCTACTTAATTTTTTCCTGATACACAGCAGCATTCACATTGCACTGTAATTTTATAAATTGATAAGATCAATTGAGCTAGGTAAATGAGTAATCCGTTTGGAGAAGGGGATTGTAAATACACATAGCAATTGTTTAAAATTATTTTTCCTTTTGACCCCTGGAGAGGAACGTGAAACCAACCATATGGATGCAAACTGAAATCATATCAACATTACATATATTGTGGCCCCTTTTCCACAGTGAAATAGGATATAAATAGCTGTGCCATTATTCAGAATGCCAATTGTGTGCCATCATAATTTGCATGAACGAAATTTGGAGACCCAAGCTATAGGCTTCTGTCGGGCTAAACCTGCCGAGTTGATGTATACGTTTTAAAATGTTTTGATTATATGCCCAGGCTTTTTTCTGTTTTATTTTACAATTTGTATAGTATTAAATATTAACAACTATCAGGAGTAGTGGAGGCTCCTCAGAGGAGGAAGGGGAGGACCATCCTCCTCAGTGAAAAAAAATAAATAATAATAATTGCGAAACATTAAAAAAGTTATAATTTTTAGATAGAACTATACTAAATATATTGTCACACAAAAATGTATTAAAACACACTGTTTTGCAATAAAGGTCTACAGTAGCCTCAATAGCACTCTTTAGGGTAGAAACATTGTGTAGCCCGAGGACAGCTAGTTTCCCTCCTCCTCTGGGTACATTGACTTCAATCCAAAACCTAGGAGGCTCATAGTAATTATGACAACTTCCGCAGGACATCCTCCAACCTACCAGAACTCTTGCAGCGTGAACTGACATTTTGCCCACCTACGCTACAGCTAGCTAGCACTGCAGCGCATAAAATGTGGTGAGTAGTTGACTCAAATAGAGAGAAACATCAGTTGAACAGTTTGGAACAAATACATTTCTTCAAAAATGAAAGAGGAGAGAGAGAGAGGTAGCTATATTTCATATTTTTTCCACTTTCACTTACTTAGCTCGGGAATGAAGCTAGCTAGTTTAGCCTACTCAAACACCCAGCTCAAATAGAGGGGTACTATGTTACCTAGCTGGCTATTCAACACTGGAACTCTTCCAAGTCAAGGTAAGCTTTTGGTTTTATTAATTTATTACCACCGAGGCCGGCGGGTGTGTCTGCTAAACTGCTTGCTAACTGTACACTGTGCTGCTAAGTTTACTAATGCGTTAGTTCTGGTAGATATGTTGACTTGACATTAGCTAATATGGTGACAACGATATAAGCTGTGTGTAGTGGTTAACGGTTATGATATGAAGGTTTGGCTTGGAAAGGTTATTTCACCTTATCACAGACAGCTAATGTGTTGTGCACTGAAGTCCAGAAGTGAAGGGAAAAGGTGAGAGGAGTGTGTGTAGATGCGAGAAGGAATTATACAGCGGTCAAAGCGATCATGCTGTTTGTTTGTGGCTGCTATGAAAGTGAACTGTGTTTGTTTGTGATTAGGGATGTATGCATTCTGCCGATTCTATTGAAAAGGTTTCTTAAACAGAAGAAAAAAATAACAAAACGGGGATAAACATACCTGAATTTGTCCAATAGAAACAATTTTTTGCAACTGTGGGACTACTGATTAATCCCTAGATCAGCTCGATGCAGATAAGATTGTGCAAGGCAATATTAAATGTGTCAATGTCTGTCACCTTGATTAATCAAATTTCTCTCGACCAATTACCTGTTTACATTGTAAACTTTCAATCACAGGCTAGGTTGTAGCAACCTCATGATGGGTATGGGGGACATTTTTTTATCATGTAGTAGCCTAAACCTATTGATGTTACACTGAGCTGGGTGAATGGAATATGAATGACAGTCATCCAATATGATGTAATAGAAATAAGGCCATGCTCATAAAAAAATGATCGTCCTCCTCCATCTTAAAAGGCATAGAACGCCAATGATCAGGAGCCACCGTCAGTAATACCCACATACATTGATTTTTGCATCATTCCATTCCATTTACCTTTCTTTCCTCTGTCACGTTCATGTAAGTTGTTCCTGAGGGTAGCTAGCATTATTGGATCATATTAGGCAAATTTTGTGCAATATTTTGGGACAAATACCCAATTTGAATCATTATGGAACTCAGACCACGCGTAGCAGCTTAAACCTGGAGCAAGGCGCATGGTTCACGACCACTGGAACGTTGTCATACAGTTCCACGATTAGTGAGAATTAGGGTAGATTTATAGCATTATTGTTCAACCCCTATTGTAATCTTTTTTCCACCTTCTAATATTTTATCGATTGAACTTGAATATGACAACTTTCAGGATGAATCAAAGCACTATTTTCTGCATAAAGGCTGTCCAAACCGTTTTTTTTATCATTCATACATACTTTACAAGAGCATAGTAAATCAAACAGTTGGTGCTGAAACAGAGACGAAGATGAATAAATACTGAAGCATTCTTTAATTGATTCATATAATCTGAACCCATTCTCTTGATGTGTTCTGTTGAGTCTGTCAACACAAATTATAAGTAGACCGTATTTAAAGGGAAGGCTTAAGATAAATGTACTTTAAACTCCATTGCATGAAAACTCCACGAAAAAAATCTATTGGCCAGCAGGTAGAATGGTTTTCAACTGTTGAATGACATTTATTCAGTGCGCGCAAGGTAGCCATACCTGCAGAGTGCGTTGCGCGATTGAAAAAGATATGTCTGAATACCAAATCTTGAGAAGTGCATAGGAAAGGCGTGTCACAATAGCATACATTCCTAAATAGAGATCGGGCCCATAGTGAGAAGGCATATTGAATAATGCAAGTTTCAACCCCTTCAGCCTCCTCCTCTCCTCTGCATCCCCACCTCTTCACCCTAACAGCAGCAGTCATGATTTTAAATTAGAGTTTTCTTCTCAGTGACCCCATATGTGAACCAAATGATCTCTCCATGGCTTTTAATGTAACGTTCCACTGCTCTCATGTCTCCGTCTCTCAGTCTCTCCCCACTGGGCACACACTGGTTGAAACAACGTTGTTTCCATGTAATTTTGATGAAATGACATTGAACCAACGTGGAACAACGTTGAATTGACGTCTGTTACCAGTGGGTCTGCTCTGCCCCCTCCAGCAGCGAGGAAAATGCTGTAATCTAGTCTGGTTATTACTGGGGATGTTCAGAGGTGGCACCAGAGGGTCACTGTGTTTATACTTTCACTCAGATTGGATTGCAAGACGCTCAGTTATATAACGAGTTGTTCAATGGCCATGACCTCAGAAAGGGTTTTCTTTACATCCTGACTTTAGAGATATATACACAGAACATTATGTCCACTGCTTGTCACATGGGAGATAACAGGAGCCAAACATAGCAATGAGAGAAAGGACTTTATAGAGTCAATGTGCAAATCCTCCCATCAGACACAGGTTCATAATTTTCCTCTAGAGCTCAGTCTTTCCACTGGGCTTTCATTCACCCTCCATCCTTTCCTGGGACTGAAAGCGCAGTGGGAACATCCTTGGGAAATGATAAAGTCCAGATACAGCCCATCTCTCTATGTGTTTAATGATGAACTATAGCTACAGGCTGAATGATGAGAAACCTCAGTTACAGCAAGAGCCAAAAGCAGAGGTAGCTAGTAGGTACATTCCTCATGAGTCATGACACCATTTCTCCACATTAACACAACATTCTGTCATGAAATGTAAAACAGATTTAGCATGATTGAGCTTGTGGGTCTATCAAACATGCAAAAGCAGATATTGACCAAATAATTTCACTTGGACTCCACTTTGACGCCTACATAACTTTGTCCCCAGGCTCAATTGCTACCGCATATAGACAGAGAGAGGGGACCGACAGAGAGAAAGCTGGCTAGAGACGAGGTGAACTATCCATCGACAGAAACCTCCACCATGGGTGTCTAATATCTGTCATCTATCCCCAGAAGGGGGCAGTATAGAACTTGTGAGTCACATACCAGACCCAACCAAGCAGTTTTTCTTTTATGTGTCCTAACTTGATGTGGAGCTAGTCAGACAGCGAGGTGAGGATGTAGAACAGGGCTGTGGGGAGGTGACCTGTAAACACTGGTTGAAACACTGGCTGAGGGGCATTGAGGTGTGTACTGTGGGGTGTTCTGGGAAATAGAGGTCAGTAACCCCATCACCAAACCACTCACCCAGGATGATAAAAGCCAACGGGGAGGAGAAGAGGGCAATTGTCCTCCATTGAGTTCCAAAACACAGACACACACACAATCACCTTCCACAAACAACAACACGCATACAGTAATGGACAGGTATTCACAAAAGCACATGCACATGTATAGACACACAAAGCATTTGTTCCTGATAATGAACAATGTCATCTATCATCACCATGCAAACAAACATAGAACAAGTCGTCCAAATGCAGAAATTACCATGGCAATAGTCATGACAGTGTGTTAACAACTTTCAAAGGATTGAGCACAATGTAACCATTCAGTCTAAGTGCTTGATTATAGACCAGGGCCGATTTTATTTGGCTACCCCAAAAACGTTTTTATATATAACACACAGTGCATTCGGGAAGTATTCAGAGCCCTTCACTTTTCCCACATTCTGTTACATTACAGCTTTATTCTAAAATGGATTACATTTAAACATTTCCTCATCAATGTACACACAATACCCTATAATGACAAAGCAGAAACAGGTTTTTAGAAATGCTTGCTAATTTATAAAAAACAGAAATACCTTATGTACTTTAAGTATTCAGACCCGTTGCTATGAGACTTGAAATTGAGCTCAGGTGTATCCTGTTTCCATTGATCATCCTTGAGATGTTTCTACAACTTGATAGAAGTCCACCAGTGGTAAATTCAATTGATTGGACATGATTTGGAAATGCACACACCTGTCTGTATAAAGGTCCCACATTTGACAGTGCATGTCAGAGCAAAAACCAAGTCAAGAGGTTGAAGGAATTGTCCGTAGAGCTACGAGACAGGATTGCGTCGAGGCACAGATCTGGGGAAGGGTAACAAAAAATGTCTACAGCATTAAAGGTCCCCAAGAACATAGTGGCCTCCATCATTCTTAAATGGAGAAGTTTGGAACAACCAAGACTCTTCCTAGAGCTGCCGCCCGGCCAAACTCAGCAATCGGGAGAGAAGTGACTTGGTCAGGGAGGTGACCCAATGGTCACTCTGACAGAGCTCCAGAGTTCCTATGTGGAGATGGGAAAACCTTCCAGAAGGACAACCATCTCCGCAGTGCTCCACCAATCAGGCCTTTATGGTTCAGGGGCCAGATGGAAGCCACTCCAAGCGCACATGACGGTCCGCTTGGAGTTTGCCAAAAGGCACCTAAAGGACTCTCAGACCATGAGAAACAAGATTCTCTGGTTTTATGAAATCAAGATTGAACTCTTTGGCCTGAATGCCAAGCGTCACGTCTGGAGGAAACCTGGCACCATCCCTACGGTGAAGCATGGTGGTGAAGCATCATGCTGTGGGGATGTTTTTCAGCGGCAGGGACTGGGAGACTGGTCAGGATAGAGGGAAAGATGAACGGAGCAAAGTACAGAGAGATCCTTGATGAAAACCTGCTCCAGAGCACTCAGGACCTAAGAATGGGGCGAAGGTTCACCTTCCAACAGGACAACGACCCTAAGCACACAGCCAAGACAACGCAGGAGTGGCTTCGGGACAAGTCTCAATGTCCTTGAGAGGCCCAGCCAGAGACCGGACTTGAACACAATCGAACATCTCTGGAGAGACCTGAAAGTAGCTGTGCAGCGACGCTCCCCATCCAACCTGACAGAGCTCGAGAGGATCTGCAGAGAAAAATGGGAGAAACTCCCCAAATACACGCGTGCCAAGCTTGTTGCGTCATACCCAAGAAGACTCGAGGCTGTAATCGCTGCCAAAGGTGCTTCAACAAAGTAGAGTAAAGGGTCTGAATACTTATGTAAATCTGATATATTTTTTGCAAAAAAATCTAAAGCTGTTTTTCTTTGTCATCATTGCTTTGTCTAAGAGCCTGATTATAGACCAGGGCCGATATTGTGTGTAGATGGATTAAATTATAGTTTTTTTATCAACTTTAGAATAAGGCTGTAACGTAACAACATTTTGAAAAAGTGAAGGGGTCTGAATTACTTTCCGAAGGCACTGTATACACACACACACACACACACACACACACACACACACACACACACACACACAATATTTTCTACATTGTAGAATAAGACATCAAAACTGTGAAACAACACATATGGAATCATGTAGTAATCAAATTAACAGGTGTGCCTTGTTAAAAGTTAATTTGTGGAATTTCTTTCCTTCTTAATGCTTTTGAGCCAATCAATTGTGTTGTGACAAGGTAGGGGTGGTATACAGAAGATAGCCCTATTTGGTAAAAGACCAAATCCATATTATGGCAAAAACAGCTCAAATAAGCAAAGAAAATGACAGTCCATCATTACTTTAAGACATGAAGGTCAGTCAATACAGAAAATGTCAAGAACTTCTTCAAGTGCAGTCACAACACCATCAAGCGCTATGATGAAACTGTCTCTCATGAGGACCGCCACAGGAAAGTAAGACCCAGAGTTACCTCTGCTGCAGAGGATAAGTTCATTAGAGTTAACTGCACCTCAGATTGCAGCCCAAATAAATGCTTCAAAGAGTTCAAGTAACAGACACATCTCAACATCAACTTTTCAGAAGAAACTGTATAAATCAGGCCTTCATGGCCAAATTGCTGCAAAGAAACCACTAGTAAAGGACACAAATAATAAGAAGAGACTTGCTTGAGCCAAGAAATACAAGCAATGGACAATAGACCGGTGGAAATCTGTCCTTTGGTCTAATGAGTCCAAACTTGAGATTTTTGGTTCCAATGACCGTGTCTTTGTGAGACGCAGAGTAGGTGAACGGATCATCTCTGCATGTGGTTCCCACCGTGAAGCATAGAGGAGGAGGTGTGATGGTGCTTTGCTGGTGACACTGTCAGTGATTTATTTAGTATTCAAAGCACACTTAACCAGCATGGCTACTACATTGCAGCGATACGCATTCCCATCTGGTTTGCATCTGGTTGGACTATCATGTTTTTCAACAGGACAATGACCCAACACACACCCAGGCTGTGTAAGGGCTATTTGACCAAGAAGGAGAGTGATGGAGTGCTGCATTAGATGACCTGGCCTCCAAAATCACCCGACCTCAACCCAATTGTGATGGTTTGGGATGAGTTGGACTGCAACGTGAAGGAGAAGCAGCCAACAAGTGCTCAGCATATGTGGGAACTACTTCAAGACTGTTGGAAAAGCATTCCAGGTGAAGCTGGTTGAGAGAACGCCAAGAGTGCGCAAAGCTGTCATCAAGGCAAAGGGTGGCTACTTTGAAGAATCTAAAATCTTATTCTACAATGTAGAAAATAGTAAAAATAAAGAAAAACCCTGTAATAAGTAGTTGTGTCCAAACTTTTGACTGGCACTACTGTATATGTTCCGGCCCCCGACCATCCGCTCAAGAACAAAATCAGCCACAAGCTGAATCTAGTTGGGGACCATAGTTATAGACCATTTCAGAGAAATAGAACCACTTGATGCTCTGCTTGATAGCAATACAATTGCTTTGAATCAGTCAACAATATGATGTGCTGTGATAAGTACTTTTTTCTTCACTCCATGCTATTGGGAACTGTCAAACAAGAGTTTCCATGATAACACAGGCTCTGAATGTAGAATTTGGCTTTAAAGTCATTAAGACAGCATTGAATTTATACAAAGAGTACCACTCATCTAATAACAATGGTTTATTCATGCTGCTAACAATTGAATTGCATAATCTATACATCTGATTTGACTATGTTTAGAAAAAAATAGTCCATCTTGATGCTTTGGAGCTTGTTGATTGGCTATAAAATACTGACTAGTACTCCCGAGTCCTGACCATAAGAATCGACAAGCTGGCTCTCTGAAAAATTATATGGATGCCGCTCAGGATGTTAATATATTTTTTTCCCTAATTAGCTATGCTAAGCAGTGGTCAACACAATTCAAACTTGCTGTATTATGGGAAATGATGAGGTAACTGAAATGAAAGAATTCAGTATGTCCACAACATCCATCATATTGGTTATAAAATAAGAAGTGTAGGACTGACTGTACTGTTAGTACTAAATCAGCATAGGCTTGAGACTTTGGGGTTAATGCTTTTCTTTAACAGGAAATATTTTTAAAAAGCATGTTGGCACTGTGGAGATGACTCCTTCAGTTCTCTTACGTATGGAGGCTCATACATTCACTGAAATAAGTTATATGAAATGAGAAATGATGTGTGACCTGAAATCTATTGAGGCAAGCATCATAAAAGCCAAGAGAGATACAATTAGGAGAAGAGGTAAAATAGCAGGTCTAGTGTGTGGGTGGACCAGGTCAATCAAATGTGAAAGAAGATAGACGTTTGACACTCTTTAATGTCTCTCAGGACGTTTATTTCCCATGCATAGTTTGGACAAGTGTGTAGTGGAATTTGAGATTGAAATTAAAAAAAGAAAAGATCTGACATTCATTATTACTTTCCATTAGGAATCATTCACAAAATGTTTTCAATTAATGTGAAAAGGTTGAAATTGATCAGCAACTCTTTCAAGGGATGAGTTTGGACGAGGAAAAGTGCTGTAAAAACATAAATACATTACAAAAAAGCCTCTAAAACTAAAACATTCAGCACATTTGTACAACACAGTGCAATATAAAGGGGAAATTCAAAATGGTTCTTTTAGAAAAGAGAAAGCAATGCAATTGTAAACATTATTGAGTAAGATATGACTGATACAGCACTGTTCAAAACCACGACGGAGCAAAAATCCTCAACTTTTCACTGCCATTTTGTTTTCCAGTTTTTAGAGCAGAGAAACATCTGCCTGTGTAACACAGAGAAGAGAAGAGAACAGCACAAGTAACAAACCAATCCATGTAGATCACCATGAGAGATAAGGATAGTGGAGCACAGGACCAGTTAACTCAACTCTACGGTAAGGCTGTGCCAGTATAGCCAGTTCTGATTGAGGAAAGATTGCATTTCGCAGGTCTATTCAACAACACTCCGTAAACCAGGGATGTACAGTTGAAGTCGGAAGTTTACATACACCTTAGCCAAATACATTTAAACTCCCTGTCGTAGGTCAGTTAGGATCACCACTTTATTTTAAGAATGTGAAATGTCAGAATAATACTAGAGAATTATTTATTTCAGCTTTTATTTCTTTCATCGCATTCCCAGTGGGTCAGAAGTTTACATGCACTCAATTAGTATTTGGTAGCATTGCCTTTAAATTGTTTAACTTGGGTCAAACGTTTTGGGTAGCCTTCCACAAGCTTCCCACAATAAGTTGGGTGAATTCTGGCCCATTTCTCCTGACAGAGCTGGTGTAACTGAGTCAGGTTTGTAGGCCTCCTTGCTCGCACATGCTTTTTCAGTTCTGCCCACAAATGTTCTATAGGATTGAGGTCAGGGCTTTGTGATGGCCACTCCAATACCTTGACTTTGTTGTCTTTTTTGCCACAACTTTGGAAGTATGCTTGGGGTCATTGTCCATTTGGAAGACCCATTTGCGACCAAGCTTTAACTTCCTGACTGATGTCTTGAGATGTTGCTTCAATATATATCTACATGGCATCATGAGGAAGGAAAACTATCTATTTTGTGAAGTCCCTCCTGCAGCAAAGCACCCCCACAACATGATGCTGCCACCCCCGTGCTTCACGGTTGGGATGGTGTTCTTCGGCTTGCAAGCATCCCCCTTTTTCCTCCAAACATTTTTGTTTCATCAGACCAGAGGACATTTCTCCAAAATGTACAATCTTTGCCCCCATGTGCAGTTGCAAACCGTAGTCTGGCTTTTTTATGGCGGTTTTGCAGCGGCTTCTTCCTTGCTGAGCGGCCTTTCAGGTTATGTTGATATAGGACTCGTTTTACTGTGGATATAGATACTTTTGTACCTGTTTCCTCCAGCATCTTCACAAGGTCCTTTGCTGTTGTTCTGGGATTGATTTGCACATTTATTTGCACTAAAGTACGTTCATCTCTACGAGATAGAACGCGTCTCCTTCCTGAGCGGTATGACGGCTGCGTGGTCCCATGGTGTTTATACTTGCGTACTATTGTTTGTACAGATGAACGTGGTACCTTCAGGCATTTGGAAATTGCTCCCAAGGATGAACCAGACTTGTGGAGGTCTACAATTGTTTTTCTGAGGTCTTGGCTGACTTCTTTTGATTTTCCCATGATGTCAATCAAAGAGGCACTGAGTTAGAAGGTAGGCCTTGAAATACATCCACAGGTACACCTCCAATTGACTCAAATGATGTCAATTAGCCTATCAGAAGCTTCTAAAGCCATTATATAATTTTCAGGAATTTTCCAAGCTGTTTAAAGGCACAGTCAACTTAGTGTATGTAAACTTCTGACCCACTGGGATTGTGATACAGTGAATTATACATGAAATAATCTGTCTGTAAACAATTGTTGGAAAAATTACAAGTGTCATGCACAAATTAGATGTCCTAACCGACTTGCCAAAACTATAGTTTGTTAACAAGAAATTTGTGGAGTGGTTGAAAAAACAGTTTTAATGACTCCAACCTAAGTGTATGTGAACTTCCGACTTCAACTGTATGTGTTTTAAACATGACAGTTTTAGGAGCTACAGTATCTACCGTGTGTGTCTCTACAATCTGTGAAATACATCTGCTGTCCTTGCCTGTCTCTTACACCTTCTCACATTTTTTCTTCTTCTTTTACTTCATTACCGGAAAAACACAATAGAACAAGCACACACTAACAGGTGTCAATTAATCAACATCGATTTAAACGGATCCCATGTCTAATTCAAGCATCACATAGCAAGATGGTGGTGTATCAGCAGCTGCAGATTGGCGGATGTAATATGGTGATACAGTAGGTGGTTTGTGGGTTAAAGGTCAGGTTTAATGGGGAGATGGGTGGTGTTGTGAAGGGCATTATAGGAACAGGAAGTGAAGTGTCTTCATCCTGATACTCAAGTCCAGTCATCTTCGTTCTACCCAAATTTAAAGCACCAGCAGTAAAGAAAAATGCTGACAATAATGAAAATAAGATTCAGTGTCATCCCAGTGATTACTGTGAAAGATATTATATATCTACACTTACAAAAATACCTTTACACACCAAGATTGAAACAGTTCCTTCGAACAATATGAAAACAATACAAATAAAAAATACAAATATTTTCAGACGCTAGGTAGTTTTCTGTTGACATGAAATCAGAGATAAATATTTCCCATGCTTTCCCCCTTGCATTAAGAGAAAATACAATTGTGGTTTTGGAAAAACGAATCTATCCATTTGCAAATATTTAATCTGTAATTGATAACCTTGTGACACCCATTCCTGTAATTCAGCTAAAATGCTTTCTAGTTAACAAAAGAGCCAGTGTTCAAACAAACCATATAATTATTTTAAAACATTATACACTATGCACAGGTAGGTAGAAATAAAAAGGTGGAGATGGTCAGCTCCATAAGAGGGCCCTGAGGGACAACAGGTCACTCACTGACAGGTCATGAGCATCAACGGCTCAGGAAAAGCAAGTTGTCATGAGCAAGAAATGCTTCAAACAATCACAATCAAATCAAGATAACTGTAATATAAACAGTTAAATTAAGCTTGCTCAGGAGATTAAATGTTGGATCTAAAAGTCCCATTATCAACATCCTGTGAACCCTGGAGGTGAGAGGGGAGGGAGAGGGCTAGGGGACAGGTATTGAGGTGGTGGGGAAGGGAAGGTGGGCACAACTGTGTGTGCAGGTAGCGTATCTCCGCTCTTAGTGTAATACGAATTTTGACCCATAAGAAGAAATAAGTTACCATAGTAACAATACCGGGAGCGTCAGCGTCCGAGCAGCTAACCAGTGCCTGGCGAGTAACAGTCACATTTACTTCAGACAGTCCAGAAGTGGTGCTATGCCATGGTGGCACTGACACAGGTGAATAGCTGGGGCTGGGCTTTGAGGGGACACTGTGAGGGGACACTGTGCAGAGACAGGCATGCTCACTTGACGTGCTCAGCGCTGTGGGAGGAACAGTAGTACTTTTTGTGGGCTATGAACGTGGACAGGCTGCTGAACTTGATATTGCACAGCCGGCAGAAGCGGATGTTACCGTTTTGCAAAGGGGAGACCAGGAGGGTCTTGGGTGTGGTAGGTGCCGGGACAGCAACATGGAGTGGGAGACCCAGGGTGAGGGCTGCCCTGTCTGGAAGCAGAGCAACAGCAGCCTGGTGGTTCATAACACCAACCTCCCTCAGGACCTCAGGCACAGGGGACACAGTCAGGGGGAGGGACATTGTGGGAGACACAGCAGGAGGGGCTGCTTTGGGGGAGCTGCCACCCCCAGCACCCAGGGGGCTAATGTTCACCAGGGGAGAGGAGGGGGAGACAGTGTCCATTCTGACCCGAATGTTAATGCTGTCCCTGCGGGTCTGGAGGCCCAGTTTGGGCGGGGTGGCGGGGGTCTCGTCCCTGGGGCTCAGGCTGGGGCTGATGACAGCTGGCTGGCCCTCCAGGTTCAAGACCAGGCCATGCATGGATCTGAAGTGCTCCACCAGGTCACAGGTCACCGCCCTATTGGGAGGGCAGTAGGGGCAGACCACAGGAGGAGAGCCTGGGCATTTGGCTGCAGGGCCGCTGTGAAGGGATGTAGCCTCAGAGCCAGGCAAAGCTGAGGGGTGAGGGCTGGGCGAGGCCCCCTGAGGAGCCTTCTCTGTGGGGAGCCCATTGGCCTCGGGGGAAGTGGAGGCTGGTCTCTTCAGCCTGTGGAGCGTCTTCAGGGTGTGGGGCTGCAGGGTGGTGGCTGGGCAGTAGTAGGTCTTGTGGGCCAGGTAGTTTTCAATGCTGTTGAAGCTGATGCTGCAGGCGGTGCACTTGTGGTAGTCAGTGAGGGGCAGAGCAGAGATGCTGCTGCCCCGTGGGGTGTCCCTCAGACGGGGCCTCTTACTCAGGTCGATTGGGCCGTCTCCATCAGGGCTGGTGCTACTGGAAGTGGCGGGACACAGGCCCAAGGCTATGGCTGGAACAGGGGCCTCCAGGACCTTCCCCACTGAGGCAGCAGCCTCCTGCTTCACAGCCAGGCCTAGCCCTGGAGCAGAGGGAAAGGCAATAGCAGCAGCGTTGGCTAGGGCCTCAGTCCGAGCCATGTGGATCTCATACATCTTCTTCCTCTTGCGTGTGCGAATGGGCTGAGGCAGGAAGGTGGCTTTGCCAGCGCTTGATCGCTGGTTGGACGGATCGTGGCGCGAGGCACAATAGAAGCGCTTGTGGACCGTGTAGTTCTCATGGCGACTGAAGTGAATGTTGCAGGCCTGACAGAAGGTCCTGGTGGGGTCTTCTTCCTGGTCCTCTGCTGAGCCGCTGGGGCTCTGGCTGCCCTCACTGGCCAGGCCTCGTCCTCCTCCACCCCCTTCCCCCTCAGAGGAAGAGGAGGACACAGCCTCCTTCACCCCAGGGTTCTCACTTTTCACCTCCACCAGCTTGCCCTCGGTGCCGGTGCTGCCTGGAACAGGGTCTGAGTCACTGTGGGAGGCTGTGGCAGCCTGAGGGGATGAACCGTGCCCGACAGAGGGGACGGTGACCCCCGAGGCCCCCTCCTTCACTGGGCCAGCCGCGTCTCCCTGCTGGTGCCTGCTGGAGCAGTAGAGCTTCTTGTGAACGTAGAAGTTGTTGATGTTGTTGAAGGTGATGTCACACTCTAAGCAGGTGGCCCCCTTGTGGACAGCGGCGGTAGTGCCTGCTGGATAGAAGGCTGGTGCTGCCCCAGGGGACCCCTGGCCCTGCTTCAGCCGGCTGTGGACCATCTCAGACATCTTGGCCAGGATCTCTGAAGCCTGGGGCAGGATGGCTGCCTCTGGGCTGAACATGTACTGTGGCAGGAACACAGCTCCTCCAGGCAGCACTGAGCCAGCTCCTCCCAAGTGGGCAGGGCTGGAGCCAGGGGTGGGGCTTGTTGGCTCTGCCTTCACGGCCACAGCAAAGGGACTCCTGGGGGAGGTGGAGGTCTGAGAGCACCCTACCCCTGTGTGTCCACGGCTCTTCCTCTCCCGGTCCTCCTCCTCCTTCCCCTCATTCTCAGAGTCCGAGCGCAGCTCCTCTTTGATCCTCATGTCTGTGGGGAGGTGGTCAGGTGGGCTGCAGCCTCGCGGGGTGGCTGAGCTCCCATTGGCCCCAGGGCTGGAGGAGTCAGGGTGGGGTACGCAGGCAGGGGGCTCAGGGTGGTCAGCTGAGGAGGGGGTGCTCTGGCGGGGTGAGGGGCTCCTCTCTGCCGGGACCCTCACCTCCAGGTGTGTGCGAACATGCTGCTGGAGCTGGCTGGGTGAGTCTGTGATGTGGCCACATATCTGACATTTCAACACAACACCAGAGTCTCCTGGACTTAGACCTGCCACAGAGAGACAGAGACACACGCTATTAGAAATTGGTTTCTTACTATTAAACATAACATTAGATCACTGTGGTTATGCTTCATAGCCTATAGGACCGAATCATCATCATCAATATACCCATAATCTCTCATGGACAGACCCTCCAAAAAACACACGTTATATTGTCACATACCCTGAATAAGTGCAGTGAAATGTGTTGTTTTACAGTTTCAGCCATAGTAGAACAGCACCCCTGGAGCAAAGTATGGTTAAGTGTCTTGCTCAATGGCACATTGACAGATTTTTCATCTTGTCGGCTCTTGGAACCAGCGAGCTTTCGGTTGCTGGACCAACGCTCCAACCGCAAGGCTACCTGCCCCCCTTACACTATGTAAACATAAAGGGTACTGTAGAATCTGTCTCGAGACAATGGGAAACATCGAATAGCAGCAGCAGTAGTTCCGGGGCTTGAGTTTCTCGTCACTGGTTATTTGGGTGTACCAGGGTGAGAGCGGTGCTTAAACTTGGGGCGGGGACACGCTGCGAGGTTATTCCTCCGATTGCAGACTACGAGAACCTGGCCATGCTTGATAGATCACATTTTTGCCGGAGCCAGATGGCAAGTATGCAAAAACGTCTCTTTTCCCTGTTAGCATTTTTAAGCACAACTGTTGCAGTGGCTTAAAACGAAGGGATGAAATGGACACTGCTAATTCAAAATAGTGTTGAAAACAGCCTCACATATCCATGGTGAGTCTTACACTGCTTTTGTATGTCAACATGGATGCTAAATACGAAAGGAGGGGGGGGGGGGGGGGGGGGGGGGCTTTGGCTGAGCGTTTTAGTTTCAGTTTGCGAGGGTGGAGACTTTACAAATCAAAAGATCACAATTTCTAACACGTCTCCCCCAGAACTTAATCAAGCATCAGACCAAATTTCACAATATTTCAGTTCTGGGTTAACATATATTAATATACCCATAGAAAACATGGTATCTCTGCATAGTTGCTGTTCTGAAGTAGAACCAGTGATGTTATCCTCTCACTGCAATTGTAAACAAAAAATGTCAGTCTGTTCATGTATTTACCTGTGGACAGAGGCAGTTTGGGCAGGCCAGGACCTGGGGAGTACACTTCACTGCGCGAGCCGGGCTGACAAACCATGTGACTGGTAACCAGGTGGCTATAGAGGATGTCCCTCGTGGTGGAGATGAAGCCACAGCCGTGACACACTCCGTTTTGCGTGTCCGTGTGCACCTTCAGGTGACGCTCACAGTTGGCTTTAGTGGTGAAGGCCGACAGGCAGATCAGACACACAAAGGGACGCTCACCTACAGACACACAGGATACAACACAAGAGAGACAGATCAACAAAAGTGTCTGACGCTAACATACACTGAGTGTACAAAACATTAGGAACACCTTCCTAATATGGAGTTGAACCCCCCTTTGCCCTCAGGACAGCCTCAATTCGTCAGGGCATGCTCTGCAAGGTGTCGAAAGCATTCCACAGGGATGCTGGCCCGTGTTGACTCCAATACTTCCCACAGTTGTGTCAAGTCGGCTGGATGTCCTTTGGGTGGTGGACCATTCTTGATACACACGGGAAACTGTTAGGCGTGAAAAACCCAGCAGCACAGTCAAACCTGTGCGGCTGGCACCTACTACCATACCCTGTTCAAAGGCGCTTAAAGAGTTTGTCTTGCCTATTCACCCTCTGAATGCCACACATACACAATCCATGTCTCAATTGTCTCAAGGCTTAAAAATCCTTCTTTAACTTGTCTCCTCCCCTTCATCTACAGTGACTGAAATGGATTTAACAAGTGACATCAATAAATCAAATAACATTTTTCTGTCACGTACAAATGGTTAGCAGATGTTAATGCGAGTGTAGCGAAATGCTTGTGCTTCTAGTTCCGACAGTGCAGTAATGTCTAACAAGTAATCTTACAATTCCCCAACAGCTACCTAATACACACAAATCTAAAGGGGTGAATGAGAATATGTAGATGTAAGTGTATGGATGAGCGATGGCCGAGCGGCATAGACAAGGTGCAATAGATGGTAGAAAATACAGTATATACATGTGATATGAATAATGTAAGATATGTAAACATTCTTAAAGTGGCATTATTTAGAGTGGCATTGTATAAAGTGACGAGTGATCCATTTATTAAAGCGGCCTGTGATTGGGTGTCAATGTAGGCAGCAGCCTCTCTGAGTTAGTGATTCCTGTTTAGCGGTCTGATGGGATCATAGCTTTCACCTGGATTCACCTGATCAGTCTATGCCATGGAAAGAGCATGTTTTGAACATTCAGTGTAGGTCTTTTAACACACAATGACCACCAGTAGACTTGCTTACCCAAATAATACAAAAAGAGAGAAACGGTCCTACTGTTATAACTGGCTATTAAAAGTGCAATACTTACACAAATATTCACACTTATGGAATCTGCTTTGAGAGAGAGAGCTGAAGCAATGTTTTGTAAGAGAGGTGACAGTTCTCACCACTGTGCGTCCGCATGTGGATCTCCAGGGAGCTGGCGCTGGGGCAGCTCTTGTTACATTGTGGGAAGGGGCAGACACGCTCATTGGGGTAGGAGTCCTTGGGCTTGTCCTGGGGAGGGGAGCAGGAGGACTGCTGCTTCTGCCGGCTGGCACAGTAGTACATGAGGTGGGCCTGGAGGTTCCTCTCACTGCGGTACCAGATCCCACAGTCCTTACACGGAAAGATGTCCTCTGGACCAAGCAAACAAACAACTGTTAACTCTATCCCTGTAATAACCAATCACTTATCAAATGAGTAGTACATAAACAATGCACTTGTGCAGTGCATGTTCAATCATAAAAATAAAAATAAACTGATTCCATGTGATCTGCTTACACATTAAAACGTTACATAAACACTTTCATGTATACATCATGTTCATTGATGTGTACACACATCACCACACACGCATTCAGCTGCGTCACATGATCGATTCAATTGCGGAGCGAGAAAACACACTTGATATTGCTCCGGGGTCTCCAAGGCAACAAGAGCACAGAGGTTGTGGGAGCGAGCGCCCGCCCGCCCGCGCGGGGTAATCGTACTGATCTGGTGTCAGGGCTCATGTTAAACAGGCTATTTTTGATAACGTCCGTAATTACCCACAGTCCTCAGCACAGAGCTTCTACAGCAGGAACCGGGGATACGGCTGATCATGTTTTACCCTTTAGCTTGATTTGTGGTGATTAATCATGCACTCATCACAGCATGTCCATTCCTGCTCCCGCTGCTGACTACACTGCCAATAGGGGACTTTATGAAAAAGCGTGAAGGCAATTACAACGCAGTCTACCTCTGAGACCAGGCAGTATAGAGGAGTTACACTGCCACCTTGTGGTGTACTGGGTGAATGAGAAAATATGGCATGGTGAACTGTTGCACTTGCATTTATCTAGGTTCCAACATTGAGTCCCTCAGCATCTGTTGTTCACATTGACAGTATATACACAGTACAGTAACTGCAAATGCTTTGTGCTATGCATGTAATGATTAAATAGCACTGCAGACATTAAAACCAGTAGATGGTGTTGGCGCTGACATTCCTATGGAAAACTCCCGATGGCGCATGAAGTATTTGAATTTTGAGGCGCCATATTGCTGAATGGGGCTGAATAGCACCAGAAAATAACTAAGGATCATAATGAAAGTGGCCGTAACTAGCAAAGGATCATGGTCAATGTAAATAAGAATTTGTTCTTAACTGACTTGCCTAGTTAATTAAAGGTTACAATGTACTTGTTTTCATCCTGCCTGAGAGAGTCAACCTGCCTGAGAGAGTCAACCTTAATGTCAATGGTGTGAGGGCGCGAGCCTCCTTGTAGCATGCCGGCCCGTGATTGGTCTGTGTCGGGAACGTGGTCCTGTGTCAGGACAAATGTAGTAGTCAGAATGGGTCACTATTTCATTAAATGTCTCAATTTGTAGCGAACTTTCAAATAATGTTTGGCCGTTCTGTCGATTGTAATTGACATAGACTTTTTAGGGCAGAACAGGCCTTTTGGCACCACTAGGTTTCTACGCAGTAGCCGACCAGCAGAGCTCGTGACTTCATGCTCCAGACCGGACACTGGGGGCTTGGGTGCTTACACAGACACATGTACGAAAACACACAAGACACACATATAAAAAGAACACATTATTATCCTGAGCAATCTGAAACTCACTGTTGACAACTGCCGTGGCCAAGATGGCTGCCATCCCAGCCTGCTGGGGGAGGAGCTGTATCTCAGAGTGGAGGGATGCTGGGTAGACACCTGTAGGCTCCTCCTTCACCACTACACCCTGGGTCTTAGAGGGGGACCGCTGCTCCATAGAGGGTGTAGACAGCGTAGCCAGCAGACCGTCCCCTGTGGAGATGTCCTGGGTTACCTTACAATACAGCTCCTCACCTAGGGAGAAGAGATAGAGTCATACACACAACAACACATGTCACACCTGGGGCATGTACCGAAACACAGATGGTATTGTACAGTATATTATCTATGGAATGTATAGTAATCTATAGTAGGTCAAAAGATCTCCATTCTGGTCTCACTCTAATAAGAGATCTCTGATTGTAAATTTGGATAAGAGAACCAGAACTAAAAATGTAACGATGCAAATGGTGCATTATCTGCATGAGTGCTGTGTTGATTGTTTGGGCAGTTTGTAGAACCTTGGCTGTAGATGGTACAGTTGGTATCTGTTGCATCAGAGGTTAACAGGACTCTACGGAGCCAGCAGTCTGTGTCCTCACACACCAGACTCAACTTGGAGATCTGTAGACACAAATAAACAAACAGAGACCGTCAGACTTGCTCTGGAAACACAGTGTCACGGTTTTAATAAAGAATGAGGTACGGCAAATAATTATCTTAAGCCATCATCACGTATCCTCTGATTCTCACACACTTTTCCAAGTCTTTTCTGACAAACCTATTTTGATACAGAACATTATACAGACAAAGACCTACTGAAAAGTGAGGTTTAACAATGAATTAATCCTGACAATGTCCTCTGAATAAACTGTTCAATAATTAAAGCACATCGAATATACACTACAGTAAAGGGACTAATCTTTTCCAGCAGTAAGGGGCAGGCCCGTAACATGGGCAATCAGAAGCATAGAGGGAGAGGAAGGGGGCACGGGCTGAACAAAGACTCACAGAAAAGAGCTATAGACAGGGCATGGAGAAAGAGAGGGAAGGAACAGAGAGACCCCAGGAGAGAGGAGAAGAAAAGGTAAGAAAGGAGATCCGATGACGTTGTAGTGCTCCTGTAGTGCTCCTTTTCTCAATACACGATGGGACAAAAGGTGTGTGAGTGGAGGGGAGTCATAATCTAGCTGTGTGTGTTGAAGAATGTGTGTCAGTGTCAGCACATGTGTGAGTGCTGCTGAAGCCAGGGTAGGGCAGACCAGAGAGAAACACACACCTGTGCCGTCCTCAGCACAATCTTGTCTTTGTTCAGTGGAGGCTCACAGAGCATTCCACCTGACAATCACTCCCACAGGCTTATCGTGTGTCTGCATGAGACACACACTCATCTACGTACCTCTGTGTGTTACGGCACAGTTAAGCAGAGTGTGTTCGTAACCAAATATCTTATAGCAGTCCCAGTAAAATGTTGTCTTCTTTGTGAGGTTCAATGATACATTCATGAGAGTGTGTAGTAAAACCATAAACACAGTAGCATTAGGTTGAGCTCCACAACTACCGTATAGTATAGTTGCACAATGCCTATAGCAGCCCTACTCCTGTATGGAGGCCTGAGGACATATAGATTCTAGAACACTGTCTCCACTAGGTGGCAGCAGTCATTCAGCAGCAACAGCCCTGACACACGCCGCTTCAGGAGAACCACAGTCAGTCAGTCAGTCAGTCTGCTTGCTACAGAGGATACCTTGGTACACATATTCCAACATGGCACCACATGGACTGAAACTTTTTGAGAGAATATGAGGTATGAGTTTAAACTGACGTGTGTACAAGGACTGGGGGTATATGGGGTGAGTTGGGAGGCAAGGGAGGACAGTGGAAGGATTTATTTCTGAATCGGTCTGTTCTAGCCTGAAGACGCTGCGTATTGTATTTCATGGGGAACTTGCGCTGATGTAGAGATATGGCTTCTTTTGTTTTAGTTTGTAACCCAATGCTGGAGCCGTCTGAGCTATAAGTGCTGCTAATTTGTTTCAGACTAATTTATCATAAATCTATCACAATGCTTTGGTATTCACTGAAGAAAAGGCCAGTGTGGTCCAACTTGAGGAAATTTCACAGGAACATTTCACACTGTATATAGGACAGAAAAATAAAAGCTTACAACAGAATCAGTTGGGAGTTTTGGACAGTTTGAACAAATGCAAAATGCTCTCTGAGAGACTCTCTGAGACTAGCAGAGAGAAGATGAGGTGGATATGGTGGTTTAGCTGGCTCTGATCTGGCTTCGGGCCCTGACTGCACTGGGGCTTGAATGATGGCTGGAACCAACACACAGTGAGATAATATGAACTAAAAAGACATGGGGCAAGATTGCAGTTTGATAGGATGTGTAATTAACAAAGCCAACAGAGGCTGTGGCCGCCAAAGATGGTTGAGTTAAGAGGAGCAGAGAAGCCTCTAGTATCTCCCTAGCCTGGAGGACATAATCAACAATCACAGTATCAAATTAAACATATAATCAAATGGCAAGTCCCTACCACTGAACACACACACACACACACAACCAGCTAACAAGCACACTCCACCACTAGTGCTGTAAACTATCCCACAATGCAGTGTACAACATCCCTAACTGAAACACTTTCTAAGGAGGAGGGAGAGAACAAGGGAGGGGGAGCCAGAGGAGGACTAAAAGACTAAGAGGAGAAGAGAATGTTGCTCAGCGCTGCCTGCGTTCACCCTGGTGGTCTCCCTAGGATCCAGGCACTTTGAGAGCGCTTCAAGTCCCTCAGTGAGGGAGTCTTTGAGGTGCAGTCTAAGCCCCCTCTTCCGGACCCTCGTCTCTCATGAATATTAATCAGCTCAGCCGGGCTTTAATCTGCCTGATCCCCGCACTGCTGCCGCCGTGACGATAGCAAATCTAATTATTTGGTCTGATATTAACCACCACCAGCCCCCTCCCCACACCATACAGGCTCACCATAGCCACCTTCAACTCCCAAACACGCACACACACAGCCTCAGTCGCACGCACCTCACCGCAGCCCACGACGCCCTCTCCTTATCACTCCCAAAAACGCCCTCTTCTCACACCGATAAAACTTGAATGCAAATGATGCTCGGCTGATTTCATTTCTCTATTCGTTCATTCTGTAGCACTGTAGTTGCGGAGTATAAAAAGGAATATAGAATTCTCCCCAGATGCTCTTGTCTGGGGGTTGGAAATGAAGGGAGAAACCTTTCCCTGAACTAACTCCAAGTCTAACCTCGACTCAGATCAATTCAGCTTAATATACGGTTCAATTAAAGCAGAGGAAATAAGAAAACGCCTCCCCCATCCTCCAGTAGATTAGAAGATTAAGCCTTCATACCACTGTCAACTCTCCACATAGATTTTCATTTGCATACACATCATTGCTACCATAATTTGCTGAATATTCCCTGGTGATTAAAGCAATTATAGAATCCTGTTCTCTGTGGAACCATGAGAAACCCAATGGAATGATTGGTCAATAATGAACTTCTATTTCAATGTGTGCATCCTGGATAATGATATCATCCAAGTGTGTTTGAATGTACTCTATGAAGCGGACACAGCTGGACAGACGGAGAAGAAAAGAACAGGAAGGTAGAATAGTCTCTCCTTTCCTGGCCAGTTCAGCTGACTTCCACTGAATTCCACCATAGACCTCCTGACTATTGGGGCTGGCCTGGTCTTTACTCATACTCGTTATCCCTCTCGCTCTCTCTTTCACCCCCTCCTACCATTTACCTCTTCCCCTTCGCTTAATCTTCCCATCCCTCCCACTCTACAGTACTGTATGGCTAATCACAGCCTCTCTCATCCCTCTCTCTTTCCCATTCCTCGACCTCCCTCTCTCATTCCTACCCCTCTGTCTGCCCCTCTATCTCCCCTTCAGGAAATGGTTTCTTTCCCAAAAGGGGAATGAAGGGGGTACTCACTGTCCCAAACAAAGAGGTCACTGTGTGAATCCTCCAAAAATACAGAGAAGAAAAGGAAGGAAGATAAACATCAGAAACCTACTCAACATCCGCCTCTCACACACACACACACACACACATTCTCTCTCTCACACACACACACACACACACACACACACACACACACACACACACACACACACACACACACACACACACACACACACACACACACACACACACACACACACACACACACACACACACACATTTCTTTAACACAAATAAACACGCTCATTAATACACTAACACATGTGCTTACTGTACAAACACACTGAATCACATTCCCTTATACTGGTCTGCTCATGCACAACCACACATCTGCATATACACTATATATACAAAAGTATGTAGACACTCCTTCAAAATAGTGGATTTTGCTACTTCAGCCCCGTTGCTGACAGGTGTATACAATCAAGTACACAGCCATGCAATCTCCATAGACAAACATGGCAGTAGAATGGCCTTACTGAAGAGCTCTGTGACTTTCAACGTGGCACCATCATTGGACGCCACCTTTCCAACAACTCAGTTCATCAAATTTCTGCCCTGCTAGAGCTGTCCTGGTCAACTGTAAGTGCTGTTATTGTGAAGTGGAAACGTCTAAGATCAGATGTGAAGTGGTAGGCCACACACGCTCACAGAACGGGACTGCCGAGTACTGAAGCTCGTAAAAATCGCCTGTCTTCGGTTGCAACACTCACTACCTAGTTCCAAACTTCCTCTGGAAGCAACGTCAACACAATAACTGTTTCCATGGCCGAGCAGCCACACACAAGCCTAAGATCACCATGTGCAATGCCAAGCGTTGGCTGGAGTGGTGTAAAGCTCGCCGCCATTGGACTCTGGATCAGTGGAAACGCGTTCTCTGGAGTGATGAATCACTCTTCACCAAATGGCAGTCCAAAGGACAAATCTGGGTTTGTCTGGGATGTCAGGAGAACGCTACCTGCCGAATGCATAGTGCCAACTGCAAAGTTTGGTGGAGGATGAATAATGGTCTGGGACTGTTTTTCATGGTTCGGGCTAGGCCCCTTAGTTCCAGTGAAGGGAAATCTTAATGCTACAGCATACAGCGCATTCGGGAAGTATTAAGACCCCTTGACTTTTTCCACATTTTGTTACGTTACAGCCTTATTCTAAATTTGATTAAATAAAAAAAAATCCTGAATATACACAATACCCCATAACGACAAAGCAAAAGCAGGTTTTTAATTTGTTTTTGCACATTTATTGAAAATAAACAGAAATAACTCATTTAGATAAGTATTCAGACCCTTTGTGATGAGATTTGAAATTGAGCTAAGGCACATCCTGTTTCCATTGATCATCCTTGAGATGTTTCTACAACAGGCCAGATGGAAGCCACTCCTCAGTAAAAGGCACATGACAGTCCGCTTGGAGTTTGCCAAAATTCACCTGAAGACACTCAGACCATGAGAAACATGATTCTCTGGCACCCTCCCTACGGTGAAGCATGGTGGTGGCAGCATCCTGCTGTGGGGATATTTTTCAACGGCAGGGACTGGGAGACGGTCAGGATTGAGGGAAAGATGAACGGAGCAAAGTACAGAGAGATCCTTGATGAAAACCTGCTCCAGAGCACTCAGGACCTCAGACTGGGGCAAAGGTTCACCTTCCAACAAGTCAACAACTCTAAGCACACAGCCAAGACAACGCAGGAGTGGCTTCGGTCAAGTCTCTGAATGTCCTTGAGTGGCCCAGCCAGAGCCCGGACTTGAACTCGATCAAACATATCTGGAGAGACCTGAAAAAGAGCTTGAGAGGATCTGCAGCGAGGAATGTGAAAAACTCCCCAAATACAGCTGTGCCAAGCTTGTAGCGTCATACCCAAGAAGACTTGAGGCTGTAATCTATGCCAAAGGTGCTTCAACAAAGTACTGAGTAAAGGGTCTGAATACTTATGTAAATGTTATAGTTCAGTACATTTTTTATAAATGTGCAAACATTTAGAAAAACTGTTTACTTTTTCATTATGGGGTATTGTGTGTAGATTGATGTGGAAAAAAACAATTGAATCCATTTTAGAATAAGGCTGTAATGTAACAAAATGTGGAAAAAGTAAAAGGGTCTGAATATTTTTAGAATGCACTGTACAAATGACATTCTAAACGATTATGTGCCTCCAACTTTCTGGCAACAGTTTCGGAAAGGCCCTTTTCTTGTTTCAGCATGACAATGCATCCGTGCACAAACCGAGGTTCAGACAGAAATGGTTTGTCGAGATCAGTGTGGAAGAACTTGACTGGCCTGCACAGAGCCCTGACCTCAACCCCATCGAACACCTTTGGGATTAATTGGAACGCTGACTGTGAGCCAGGCCTAATCGCCCAACATCAGCACCTGACCTCACTAATGCTCGTGGCTGAATGGAAGCAAGTCCACGCAGCAATGTTCCAACATCTAGTGGAAAGCCTTCCTAGAAGAGTAGAGGCTGTTATAGCAGCAAAGGGGGACCAACTCCATATTAATGCCCATGATTTTGAAATGAGATGTTCGACGAGCAGGTGTCCACATACTTTTGGTCATGTAGTGTGCCTCCAAGAAAAAATAATCCAGGTTTGATGAGCTGCATGCAAATGACATGTAAAAATATAAAACTGCGATACTTAAAACAGGCAAGATAAGAGATTTGAAAATGAGGCACTCTTGGAAAGCGGGCTCCAGAACTGCCGGAGATGAGCCTCGGAGATAGGTTTTCCCTCTCTCCTTTACTCTCCGCCCCGCAGAAGCCAGCGCAGATGACAGCGAGCTGCAGATACCAGCCCAGTCACAGGGACTGAGTGATGAGAATAAGCACCCCCTCCCCATCAACTCCATCTCTCCATTCCCACCTCTTTCCATTCCATCTCCCTTCCTCTCTAGCACTGCCTTCATCCTTTTGCTGGCTTTTGCCATTGCTCTTTCCTATAATTTCTCTTTTTCTCCCTTTTGCCTCTCTACTTGCCCCTACCATAGTCCACCTCTTTGGTCCATTCCCTTCGCTACTCAACACCTTCTCAGTGTCTGGCAGGGGCAGGAAGAGGGAGAGATGCCATAGTGGAAGTGTCTGAGGAAGAATTCAGGCCTCTGGTCGTCCTGTGAGCTCTAGCTCTGTAGCACAAACTCAGGTCCTTGTTGCCAATGAACGTATACATGGACGTGCTCTCAACATATCTGCCATCAAGATTAAGCTAGTTCAGTGCACTTTATTATCATAGACATTCAGGAGCGATCAAGAGGGTGACAAGTGCTAAATTACAGATTTGGGGTCTTCTGGAGCGACTGTTTAAATTAAGATCTAATTTGAGAGGGCAGGGTGCAGAAGGCTGCCAAAGACCGTCTCTGTTGATAATTTGAGATCAACTGGAGAGATTTACCAGGAGGTAAACAAACACTGCTAGATAGAGAATGAGAGAGAGTGAAGGTTCTCACCTTCACTCGTCCTTCGTAAGGAACGACAGAGCAGTGAGGGGGAGAGACTCCCCAAAAGTGTGTTCGCAAGCCGTGGGTGGCGGGCCTTATCATTTGAGTTCTCCTGGAGAGATTATTGGGGGATTAGCGCTAACGCTTGTTTCTAAAACATGATGAAAAGACGTTTTGCACGTGATAAGGCTTTGAACTCCACACTCCGCTCCTTCTAGGATCATGCCTCTAGGCTTTGTTTCCGCGAAAGACAGGAGGGTGAAGAGAGGGGAACAAAAGTGATGCGGAAGTTGATTTGCTTTTACAGTGGTGTGTGCTCGGCAGAAGATGGTTTGGAGGAGTATCACTCAAACTAAGGTGAAACTGTAAAGCATGATGTTCTTTTATTTGTTGAAGCATTGTCATTATGAAATTATTCTAATTTGTTTGTTACCACCAAATCATCACTACATATCAGGTGTAACCTACTAATCTTAAGACTCTTGACTGAGAAATATAATCATCATCATTTGATCAATTTGTGATACAATCAAAACGAGGGGAACTATATCAGATGTGTCTGATCCAATCAGAAAATACACACCTCAGTTGCCATGAGACGAGGACATGTTCACTGAATGACAAACTCCCAGAAATCGAAGGAAACCTGATCAGCTCATCAGTAAACATTATTACGCTGTGTACCAAAGTCCAACATCCATATCAGACAGAATCTATTTAAATAGATTTTAATGCCTCTTTCTCAAGAGATGCAAATTACAGGATTTCCATATGACACACACACACACAGCCCAGTGACATTGATAATCTAATGAGTGAGATCTCTTTAAGAGAGACCTGTCATGGATATCAACTCACTATCCACCCCGTTTCCTTAGAACTGACTGTCGCTCATGATCCCCACCCACACAAAGCAACAAACATATGCGCGAGCGAACACACACATTTCTCGTAGAAGAATGGTGTCAATCCCTCCAATAGAGTTCCAGACACTTGTAGGTTCTATGCAAAGGTGCATTGAATCTGTTCTGACCTGTGGTGGCCTAACGCCCTAGTAAAACACTTTATGTTGGTGTTTCCTTTATTTCGGCAGTTACCTGTATATCAGATCAAAAAAGAACAGGTCTTATATTAGCTAGGATCTTTGTTTGTTGTGTGAGAGTGCACTAGTGTGCAGTGTGTGTGGGTGTTCAAAGTGAACGCTTGTCTTGTTGTGTTACAGGGTAGGCCCGTATTAAACTGATAGCTTATCTGGCAAGATCAAATAAGAAGCACATTTGCTCAGAGAAGGCAGAGCACAGCAGGCAGGTTTGGCATGGATCTGCAGGTCTGCCAAGCGAGGCCAGGCGGGTGGTGCCAAGTCACCATGTGATGTGATGAGGGGCAGAACCCCAGGGCTCCAGACGCCACTGCAGGCTGCATGACACCACCAGCGGGACAGGTCTGAGGTGGAAAGGGACAGGGAGGAGGTCACACTAACAGGACAGCTAATGGCATACTGCCATGAAACCAACACATCAACACTGAATGTCTCTTTTCTGTTACAAAAACATAATCTTGTAGCTGAATCAGGTAACCCTTTGTCCAATCCCCTACACATAATATTCCCTACTGAGGCCAATCAAGCAGAAAGGTTGGTAATAAGTGTAACTCAATCACAGCAAAATAAACAAAAGTTAGCTGTGTAAATTGGGCATTTGGAATTGTTTAGGCTGTCAATGTTGAATCTTTACACAGTACACGATGGCAACAATCACGCAAAGCCAAATAAATTGCACATCCATTGTAAGCACCAGTAGTTTATTAATAATAATTGGTCTCTTTATAGTGGGAGAGAACGCAGCAGAAAGCAATCTTGGCTAAGCAGAGATAGAGATGAAGGGCTGAGTAGTGGTGGATCTACTCTATTGAGGGTAACCCTGACCCCTGCTGTCCCCTGGGCTGGCGGCCTGGCGGGCGGGGAACTGTGGGAGGAGGATGCGGAGTGACAGTGGGAGACACAGGAGGAATGTGAGATTAAACCCACTATCTCCTCCTGACTGAGGGTCAGTCTTCACTCTTTCAGCCCGCAGATAGAGAGAGAGAGGGAGCGAGAGACAGAGAGAGAGAGATGGAGAGGGTGAGGTTAGAGAGAAGGTGAGAATTCAAAAGAGATGGTCAACTCCGAAAATCTAATAAAAACTGCATTGAGACGTAGTCTTCTTGAACATGATAGAAAGGGAAGAGTGAGAAAAGGAGATGAGCAGCGGAAGGGAGGAAACGAAAGATGGGTGATGGGTGTGTGGACTCAGAAATTCTGATAATAAACTAAATCTTAGAAATGAGAGCCTATCAACCAGAAATCAATCATTGGGATTTGTTGTCCAGGAGGATGGCGCCACGCAGAGATAAAATACAGGCGGACGTCTGGGGAGCAGAGGGTAGAGGAGAGGGGTGGGCTGGTCTGGGTTTGCTGGGCTGCAGCTGGGAGAGGAAAGGCTGCAGGACCAGTGAGTCAGTCAAGCTCATGGATGCATCAGCATGAGACAAAAAGTAGAGGAGCAGTCTCTCAGAGAAAGATTCATGGTCATTCAAGTATAATGTCTTCATATATTTATTAACCCTTTGGGGAATACATACGGCATATACCGTCATGTAATAACAACATCGCAAAGGGCCGCTACACATTTTGGATTATAAACTGGGTGGTTTGAGCCCTGAATGCTGATTGGCTGAATGCTGATTGGTTGAAAGCTGTGGTAAAGTATATCAGACCGTATACCACAGGTATGACAAAAAAGTACTTTTTACTGTTCTAATTCCGTTGGTAACCAGTTTATAATAGCAATAAGGCACCTCGGGGGTTTGGGTTATATGGCCAATATACCATGGCTGATGGCTGTATCCAGGCACTTCGCGTTGCGTCGTGCAAAGAACAGCCCTTAGCCGTGGTATAGTGCCTTCGGAAAGTATTCAGACCCTTTGACTTTTTCCACATTTTGTAACGTTACAGCCTTACTCTAAATTGTATTACAGATTTTTTCCCCTCAGCAATCTACACACAATATCCCATAATGACGAAGTGAAAACAGGTTTTTAGAAATGTTTGAAAATGTATTAAAAAAAATATTTAAAAAATACCTTATAAGTATTCAGACCCTTTGCTATGAGATGCGAAATTGAGCTCAGGTGCATCCTGTTTCCATTGAACATCCTTGAGATGTTTCTACAACTTGATTGGAGTCCACCTGTGGTAAATTCAATTGATTGGACATGATTTGGAAAAATATACACCTGTCTACATAAGGTCCCACAGTTGACAGTGCATGTCAGAGCAAAAACCAAGCCATGAGGTCGAAGGAATTGTCCATAGAGCTCTGAGACAGTATTAAGCATGGAGTTGAACCGATCGAACATCTCTAGAGAGACCTGAAAATAGCTGTGCAGCGATGCTCCCCATCCAACCTGACAGAGCTTGAGAGGATCTACAAAGAAGAATGGGAGCAACTCCCCAAATATAGATGTGCCAAGCTTGTATGGTGATACACAAGAAGACTCAATGCTGTAATCGCTTCCAAAAGTGCTTCAACAAAGTATTGAGTAAAGGGTCTGAATACTTATGTAAATGTATTATTTCAACAACAAAGAAATTTAATAGAAATTAGCAAAAATTTCTTAAAGCCTGTGTTTTCTTTGTCATCATGGATGTGGTATTGTGTGTGGATTGATGAGGGAAAAACCCAATTTAACCAATTTTAGAATAAGACTGTAACATAACAAAATGTGGAAAAAGTCAAGGGGTCTGAATACTTTCCGAAGGCCATATACCACACCCCCTCAAGCCTTATTGCTTAAATAGAGCATGGATTACAAATCTTTAAAAAGTATTTGATCCAGTCCAGAGAAAGTGTGTGTATGTGTGTGTGTGTGTTTTTGTGTATGAGAGTGTGCAATGTTCTGGTATCTGTATCTGGTCAGTGCCAGGAAAACTCCAGCTCAGAATCACATGATTAGATGGACTTTCAGCACATGATGAATAAGAGACAACTCCAGCGAGAGGAACATCCTGTCTCTAACATTTCCCAAGGAAATGTACATAGCGATTGGCCATGGGGTAATAGGAGCGTGTGCACATGCACACAAAGATATTTCCATTTCCCACCACTGACAGATCAATGGGTGATAAGTAATTGTTTTTATTATCCTGTCCTATTGACAGAACCCAACCCGCTACTTGACCTCTAATATCTCAATCCATGCACTTTGAACCTTCACCTCTGACTCCTGGTCATCTCCTGCATCTTCTGTTTGGACGATCCCAGCGTATGGCCCCCATAGTGTGTCGGTGGTGAGGTCTCTGCAGGCCAGGACCTTGGGGTAAGCAGCATCATCACTCAGCTCCAGATCATCTATAGATAGAAAGGGAGAGAAGAGAAAGGGAAGAGAGAGATTAAGTCACTAAGGTCCCACAAGCAAACAAGATACACAGCCAAACAAAATCAAACTAAATCCAGGTAAAAATACGGTCTCAAACAAAACACAACTACAATGATCTATGTCATGTAATGGCCAGAGCGCTGGAGATAACTGAGGAACAGACATGGGAGTCGAGGATTTTCGTAAACAACCGGTGTAGACTAACAATGAAATGCTTACTTACAGGTCCTTCTCCAACAATGCAGAGTTAAAAAATATAAAACATCTAACAAAAATGTAATTAGTGAAATGAGGAATAAATGCACAGTGAATAACAATAACGAGTAAAAGTAACATGGCTATATACAGGGAGTACCAGTACCGAGTTGATGGGTAATGGAGGTAGCTATGTACATATACTGTAGGTAGGGGTAAAGAGACTATGCAACAGGATAGATAAAACAGTAGCAGCAGCGTATGTGATGAGTGTGAAAGTGTGTGTCGTCAGTATGCATGTGTATGCGTGGGGTGTCCGTGTAAATATGTGTGAGTGTGTGGGTAGAGTCCAGTGTGTGTGCATGGAGTCAGTGCAAGAGAGTTAGTGCAAAAAAAGGCCAATGCAGGTAGTCCAGGTAGCCATTTGATTAGCTATTTAGCAGTCTTGTTTAGAGGTATTATGGCTTGGTGGTAGAAGCTCTTCGGGGTCTTGTTGGTTCTAGACTTACTGCACTTGTACTGCTTGCCGTGCAATAGGAGAAAGAACATTCTATGGCTTGGGTGGCTGGAGTCTGAAAATTGTTTGGGCCTTCCTCTGACACCGCCTGGTATAGAGGTCCTGGATAGCAGGACCCTCTATAGCGACTTACGGTCGGGGGCCTTGCGGTTGCCGAACCAAGTGGTTATGCAGCCAGTCAAGACGCTCTCAATGGTGCAGCTGTATAACTCTGAGAATCTGAGGGCCCATGCCAAATCTATTCAGCCTCCTGAGGGGGAAGAGGCACTGTCGTGCCCTCTTCACAACTGTGTGGGTGTGTGTGGACCATGTTAATTCCTTAGCTATGTGGACAATGAGGAACTTGAAGCTCTCGACCCGCTACACTATTTCTCCTTTGACGTGGATGGGAGTATGCTCGCCCCTCCGTTTCCTGGAGTCCACAATCAGCTCCTTTGTCTTACTGACATTGAGGGAGAAGTTGTTGTCCTGGCACCACACTGCACCTCCTCCCTATAAGCTGCCTCATCGCGTCGATGATCACTGCTAGCATTGGTTTGTGGTGGTAAACAGACAGCTATGAAAATAGTAAATAGTATGGTCTGCAGCTTATCACGAGGTATTCTAACTCAGCAAATACTCGAGACTTCATTAACATTACAGATTGCGCACCAGCTGACACACCCTACCTTTGTCTTACTTGAGTCGGTCTTGACAATGTATAGAAAAAACAGATATGTATATTATCCATATCCTTGTTCAGCCACGACTCTGAGAATAGAACATTCAAGTTTTTCAGGTTCCGTTGATAGGATAGTCTCGAACGGAGCTCGTACAGAGCTCATCCAGTTTGTTCTCCAGGGAGTGCACTCCAATACAACAGAGGGCAATGGTGGTTCACCAACGTAGTCGCGTCAGTATGCGCCCTTGCTTGCATCTCTTTTGCCGCCGCTTCCTCTTTCGAGACCTGGGTGTTTAAGGCCTGGTCCGGAGTAAGCAGAATGTCCAGAGCTGCCAACTTGTTGAAATAGAAATTTCCCTCCAAATCAAGGTTAGTGATCACTGTTAAGATGTCCAGAAGCTGTTTTTCAGTCATAGGAAATTATGGCGGAGACATTATGTACAATAAAAAAAACATGAGCTGCGCACATGCTGACAAACGACGAATATAAACTATAAAAATACATAATACAGAGAGTCGCACACTATTGGGTTAATCACCCAATAAATTACTGGAAGTTGATATATGGAATGTGCGGGGGGGGGGGGTTACTAGACTACTAGAACAGGAGGAGACAGGCCATTGAGGAGGAGAACGCTTCACTAACAAACTGACACCCCTTACAACAACACAGAGGATCAACCAAGTAGGATCTCAACAAAAATACACATCTCTCACAAAGGGATGATTGAGAAAGACATGTAGAAATTCACTGAGTCCAGTACATACAGTAAGTCGTCATATGACACAGCCCCCGTAGAAATGGTGCTCTACAGTGCAGTCCCATTGGAAACCTGCTGTGTACCAACCAGTGGTGCTCCACACACAGCGTCCGCCTGTCCCTCTCCCTCCATGTTGATTCTGTTGCACTGTGCCCCCCCCCCCCCCCCCATGGTTCAGCTTCACTTTCGGGGCTCGGGCTAAAGTGCCGAGGCGATAAGAGTGTTTGTCTAACACTCTCCATGTCAAAACACTCATCTATCTTCTCTGTATCTATCCCCACCAGAGAACAACAGACAGACGCTGATAAAATGTCTTTCCCACAAGCCTAGAGTGGGAGAGAGAGGGATGGAGAAAGAGGGGGTGGCAGGGAGAGAGAGTGAAGGAAAGGAAGAAAAAGATTCAGACGCAGTAGTGAGAAGGAGATGGGAACGAATCAAGCTTGTGAATGTGTTTTTGAGTGTGTTACTGTGTTAATGTGACCACCGTTTAACTCTGGTTGTCATAAATGGAGCTCATACCACAATATGTGAACACACTGTAAGCTACTGTATGAAACTGCACTGGGCTAACAAACTCATGATTAAACAAACTCCATTGTAAATCTCTAAAGCTAAAATGTATTTGATTCTCATGAAATGTTGAAGACTATACAGGCAATATGCCCATGTCTCTATTAGCTATTAGTCCGTGTTAGTCTTCTGTCCACATCAGTGAGGCTGAAGTCCAGTGTCCAGGCTTGGCCTATTACCCATCACCCCTGGTCAGATCACACTGTAACCGCCTAATCTCAACACTCCATCAATGTCCAGTCTGCTGCCCTGTCCCTGGCTGGCCTCGGTCACATGACGCCTTATCAACGTGAGCACCACTATTAACCTAATTGTGAAATTGTCTGCTGAGATTTTACCTTTGTGAGGAAATACAAAGAGAGCACACAGAGTCAGTGTTTAGAATGCCTATTCCCCCTCAGGAGACTGAAGAGATTTGGCATGGGTCGCCAGATATTCAAAAAGTTCTACAGCTGCACCATCGAGAGCATCCAGACTGGTTGCATCACCGCCTGGTATGGCAACTGCTCGGCCTCCGACCGCAAGGCACTACATCACTGGGGCCAAGCTTCCTGCTATCCAGGAACTCTATACCAGGCGGTGTTAGGAGAAGGCCCTAAAATTTGCCAAAGACTCCAGCCACCCTAGTCATAGACTGTTCTCTCTGCTACCGCACGGCAAGCGGTACTGGAGGGCCAAGTCTAGGTCCAAAAGGCTTCTTAACAGCTTCTACCCCCAAGCCATTAGACTCCTGAACAGCTAATCAAATGGCTACCTGGACTATTTGCATTGACTCCCCCCTCCCACACATATTTTTCCGCTGCTGCTACTCTCTGTTTATTATCTATGCATAGACACTTTACCTCTTCCTACATGTACATATTAATTACCTCGACTAACCTGTGCCCCCGCACATTGACTCTGTACCAGTACATCCTGTATAGAACCTCGTTACTGTTATTTTATTGTTGCTCTTAATTATTTGTTATTTCTCAAAAAAAAGATGTTTATGTATTTTTTTTAACTTCAGTTTGAGTAAATACTTAACACTTATTTTTCTTAAAACTGCATTGCTGGTGAAGGGCTTGTAAGTAAGCATTTCACTCTAAGGTCTACACCTGCTGTATTCGGCTCATGTGACAAATAACATTTGATTTGATTTAGAAGGTACAAATATTTGATCCTGCTGCCCAGTTTTCGCCCTCTCTATCATCTGTAGCACAGGAAGGCGGCGTCACCTCCTGGATGGCAGGGTCCAGCTCTGAGGTGCCCACGGCCAGCCGCCCGGGCACACCATCCAACCGGCGGCTTTAAATTAGAGATCAGTTTCATCCTCCCACTGAGGCGGAGGGAGTGATCATGAGGCCCATTTTAATCACTGCACATCTGTAATCTCTGCAGGTTAGCATGTCGCTACTCTACGCAGGGCCTCCTCCAATCCTAATCACTGCTAATTACCACTACCGCCCACCACAAAACCTCATAATGACCTGGGGCTCTTATCAATACTGAGGTACACAGCCCTGTTCAAAGCCCTGCCACTTGCCCACTCCGCCTGATACCCTGGCCCCTCTCCTCGCCTCTACACCATATCTATACCCTCACAGCCCTCAACAATATCCCCGGCCTGGACCACAGACATCATCTACGCTGCTGCGTGACCAGTGGCCACAAAAACACAGGCCTTATCAATAGGGATCTTTTACGACAGAGTCCACGCAGACCGAGTGGCCAGCCTTATCAATATAGCTCCAGTCTGGCAGTGTCCACACAAAGCCTCATCAATACGGCTGCTTCACCAGCCACTGGGGCGCCCTGTCCGTTTACAACAGCAGACAATAAAACAAATAATCACTCTATCATTAATGAAATGACTAATGCAATTACCCGATGAGTAGACAGATGGGGATAGAGGTAGGGTAGGACGGAGAGGAAGGACAGGAGGGTGAATAATGCAACATTGAGGTCATAAATTAGTAACAAAAATAATTTGTGATATACATGTACAGTATTTCAAATGCATCATTGACCTGGATGTAACCAACAATCACATTACCAGTTTTATTTTATAGAGACCTTGTACGTTTGTGACCTGTTGTGGCACGTATCCACAGACAGACTCACGCAAATTCCCTTCCTCTCTGAACCCTTCAAGAGGAACAAAGGAAACATCACATCTAAGCTGAGAAAAAAAACATACTTGGTAACAGACACCTGAAAGTAGTTTGACGAGTCTGTCAAATTGTCATGAGCGCAGTGAACATTGATGTTCTGCCTTTACATGGCCCTATGAGTAACCCAACACCACCAAATGGGTTATAAATTATATCATGTTAACGTACTACCTATGACTGTAGTTTATGGTATAGTACTGTAGGGGGGCCGGAGTTCAGACTAGATTACCCAAACAATGTTTTGAGACAGACATACAGTAGCACTTCCTGGTACAGGTCAAATACATAGCGTACATTTACGTAGTTATTCTCAACAATTCATGGGACTCTTGGACAGCAATTCATGGTCTAATGGACAAGAACTTTGAGTTATTGAGCAATGAATGACAACATCACCAGCATTACTCAACGACAATGACCAACATTACATCAGCCAACCTAACCTAGCGTTCTGTTGGTTGTCCCATATGCAAAACAAAATGCATGACCATCTGCACCGTCCAATGGGAGTCGAGCAGGCTCACAGGGACTCACCTGATTGGATCTCAATGACTAACAAAAAGCAGTTACACAACCCTAAGTAACAGGTGCTCCCCATTCCCCAACGCCATAGTCTCCTCTATCAAGGCTAATTGATTTTAAAAAACAATTGTTGATATCAAATGAGCACATCGCTGCGGAGCCATTGATTTTTTTGACACAGTACAACAGGAAATCTTTAATCGGGGCCGTACTACGACCCCGCGCTAATAGGTGAGGTTTAACCTCTGCTGAATGACAAATCCCTGAGCTTTCTTCCCCACTCACTCAGCATGGGGACTCCATCTCTGCTCTGCCCGGTAAATCAAATCAAATGTTATTTGTCACATGCTTTGCAAACAACAGGTGTAGACTAACAGTGAAATGCTTACTTACGGGCTCTTTTCCAACAATGCAGAGTTAAAGATTAAAATTAAAAGATAAAATAAAAATAGATGGTGACATGAGGAATAAATACACAGTGAATAACAAATAACAATAAGGAGTAAAAAATAACATGGTTATCTATATACAGGGAGTAGCAGTTCTGGGTCGATGTACAGGGGTACGAGGTAATTGTATAGGTAGGTATAAAGTGACTAGGCAACACGATAGATAATAGACTGAGGAACAAAGGAATGCCAAATCATTTCAGCCTCCTGAGGGGGAAGAGGCGCTGTGCCATCTTCATAACTGTGTGGGTGTGTCTGGACCATGTTAATTCCTTAGTGATGTGAACACAGAGGAAGTTGAAGTTCTCGACCCGCTCCAATACAGCCCTCATAGATGTGGATGGGGACATGCTCGCCGCTCCGTTTCCTGTAGTCCACAAACAGTTTCTTGGTCTTGCCGACGTTGAGGGAGAGGCTGTTTTCCTGACACCACATAGCCAGGTCACTGACCTCCTCCTTACAGGCTGGCTCATCGTTGTCGGTGATCAATCCTATCACCGCCTGGCCATCAGCAAACTTAAAGATGGTGTTGGAGTTGTGCGCAGCCATAAAGGGTTAGGGATAGGGTGAAAATGTCAGTGAAGACACTTGCCAGCTGGTCAGCACATGCTCTGAGTACGCCGCATGTCCTAGCCCCGCGGCCTTGTGAATGTTAACTCTTACTCATATCGGCTACGGAGAGCGAGATCACACAGGTGTCCGGAACAGCTGTTGCTCTCATGCACGGTTCTATGTTTCTTATCTGGAAGTGAGCATAGAAGGCATTTATCTCATCTGTTAGGCTCGTGTCGCTGGGCAGCTCGCAGCTGGGTTTCCCTTTGTAATCCGTGGTAGTTTGCAAGTCCTGTATTGACGCTTTGCCTGTTTGATAGCACGAAGGTCGAAGCGGGATTTCTTATAAGCGTCCGGATTAGTGTCCCACTCCTTGAAAGCGGCAGCACTAGCCTTTAGCTCAGCGCAGATGTTGCCTGTAATCCATGACTTCTGGTTGGGGTATAAACATACGGTCATTGTGGGGACGACGTCATTGATGCACTTAGTGAAGCCAGTGACTGATGTGGTAAACTCCTCAATCAGATGTGTCCCGGAACATATTCCAATCTGTGCTAGTCCTGTAGTTTAGCATCCACTTCAATGGATCATTTCCGTATTGAGCGCGTCACTGGTACTTCCTGTTTGAGTTATTGCTTGTAAGCAGGAAGCAGGAGGATAGAGTTATGGTCTGATTTGCCAAATGGAGGGTGAGGAAGAGCATTGTATGTGTTTCTGTGTGTGAAATAAAGGTGATCTAGAGTTGCCACCTCCAGTTGCACAGGTGACACGCAGGTAAAAATGTTTAAAAAAAACAGATTTTAGTTTCCCTGCATTAATAACATCTTGACGGTCTTGACGATGTATATCCATGTCCTTGTTCAGCCACGACTCTGAAAAACATAATATATTACAGTTTTTCAGTTGATAGGATAGTCTCGAACGGAGCTCATCCAGTTTGTTCTCCAGTGATTGCACTTTCGCCAGCTGCTATCCACTGCAGTGCCACAGGAGGCCTACGTTGCAGGCTTGGAGAGACCACTAGAATTAATAGTATCAATACCTGCCTGTGTGTATGAGACAGACAGACACAGAGAGACAGAGAGAGACGGGAGAGAGGGGGGGGAGAGAGAGAGAGAGAGACGGGAGAGAGAGAGATGAGAGAGAGATGGGGGGAGAGAGAGAGAGACAAGAGACGGGAGACACAGGAGAGAGAGACGAGAGAGAGAAAGCCCACTCCTCCAGTCTGGGTAGAGAAAAGGCGTGGTTTTCCACCTACACTCTCTAACAAGAAACATTTCCATGATCATCCAAGCAGAACCAGAGTCCCTTCGGGTCCAGTAGCGGTTCAGTTGAAAATATACACATTTTTGGGATATGCATCTCATGCTCAGGACGCAATCATTTCCATTTTACCCTCTGTTGCACAGCAAAGATAAGACACCTGCATCGCCACGCTAATCAGATGAGCTTCAACAGAACTTTATCATTGACATTTACGACTGTTTACCCAACTAATTTCTTTTAACTGCACTGCTGAACTTTTATCAGCAAAATACATACCCTAGGAAAGAGCAGATGCCAAACATGCAAATTCCAAATATGTGAAATAAGATAAAATAACTTAAAACAAAATGGGGAACATTACTGTAAGCCAGGGTGGCAAGACAGTGTTGACAAAATGTACTCCTGGGAATACAGACAGAAATGAAGAATGCTGACATTCACATGCAAAACTTCATTTTGAGTTCAAAGCCCAGTGGTTGAATGTGTTTACCTGCAATAAGAGCCTGTGATTGAGATACATGACTAGTAACACCCTTGTCTGAGTTTATGCTTCAAGTATACTTTATCACTCTAAAAACACAGCCAGCTGGGAGTCCAAGGTTATGTAAAAAAGAAACATACAAAAAGGACAAGCACTGAATGTCATCATTAATAGTGGCTATGTGCAATGTACTCCCTGTGTCTCCAGGAAGCTGTACCAACAGAGGGCACTGTAAAACAGAGAGCAGCTTTATTAGGGTCAAGGGCAGCAGCAGTAGGACTGGAGGGTCACAGACAGGGGAGAATGGTTAGATCTGATCAAGACACCAATACTACCCCTGATCTCCCCCCCCCCCCCACACACACACACACACACACACACACACACACACACACACACAGAGAGAGAGACAGAGTGTGTGTGCGTGCGTTTGTGTGTATATATGTGCGCGTGAGCTCAATCTCTATTCATTCTTTGCCTCAATCTCTTACAGCCTCCCCTTCCTCCACTGCTACCCTTTTAGAAATTGAAAGTAGAGACCTTCCAGAAACTCTCCCTGATAATCACACATAAATTAATTAGAAAATGTTTCTTGACATTCTCTCCGCATAGAGAGGGAAAAAAAAAAGACTCGGGCAAAGCCACAAAATTAATTGTACGGTATGTGACTTCGATAATTAATTCAATCATTAATTCATGTCTTCTTTAACAACTCCTTCTGGCTTCATGAAGGACATTTCAATCATAGCTGTATCAGGATGTAGAGTGTTCTAGAATGAAGCTACTGTAAACGGTCAGGGCCATGCACAGATTCACTAGCTAGAAGTTAGAAGGCCTAAGGCGCTATAATAATAGCGCACAAGGATGTGAAACAACATGCCATAAAATACGAGTCCTTTCCTTACACTCTGGTTTGTGTCTGTACTTTAAAAGAGCAAACAATTTTTAAACATAATGCTGCTTCCTGTAATAAATCTAGACAGAAATCACAGGCAGTGGTGTAGTGGAGGGTAAATGCAAGTAAACGCCGTTTACCCACCTTTTGCAGAAAAATGCATTAAAACAATAGGAAGCGTTCTTTTTGTCACTGCGACCGGTGAGCAGAGTTACCCACCTATTTGTTGACCACTACATTACTGATCACGGGTAAGAAAAGGGAAGTATTAATGGGCTAACGGAGGAGAGACAATTGAGTCTGCTCTTGTTCCACTTCCAAAAATGGCTACTTTGTTCCTACAGTATTAACGGCAGCTTTTGTTAGAGGAGTGTGTCAGAAAAAGTGTCAGAAATTCCCATTTCCTGGTGTTAATTCATTGAATCAGGCTGGAGGAGGTAACTACTGTATTGACATCCAATCATTCCAGAGATATTTCCATTTGGGCACACCAAGCCAATGATGCGTTTCATAAAATGCATCACCCTCTCCAAGTTCACCACAGTACAGTACATGTGACAATGCTCTTTCCCCTGCATGAAATCTCATCACACACATCAGATCTAAACCATATAAAAACATTCAGTATAGTGGAGCAGTGAGCTGGAGTGGGAAGTTGGTGTGAGTCTGGCAGTGGAGAGATAGAGGACAGGAGGGGGAAAGAACGAACTGAAACGCAGGGTAGGAAGGACAGGATGTGGGCTAGCACTGCTGAGAAGCCAGGCATCTGATAGGGTTGTAATCACCATGGCTCTGTCCCGGCAGCAGGCGCTAACACATCGGCGATGGGAGCAGCTGGGCTGATAGGGCCTGGACAGCACTGAGAAATGTTCCTTTAGATTATACCCCTCGCCTATCAATCATCACGAGGGGAGCAGAGTGACACAGAGACAGGGCCAGTTGAGAGAGAGCGAGAGTGAGAGAACAGGGGTGGGGTTCAAGAGGAACGGAGATAGAGGGGGTAGTTAAGGATGAACTACAGTTGCTCCTTCATTCTAGATAAATACACCAAGCAGGTCCATCATTAAATAGTGAGCCTATTATTTTACCACAGTGAAACAGACATGTAATGGCTACCATATTTATTCACAGGAACAGATTTGCTTATGATGGCAGAGTGACAGTCAGCCACACACAAACAGTAGAATTGTTCATGTGACACACATTGGGTTGCTGTTGCAGTTTCTTCTCAACCACAGCGGTCCCACAGCCCATCGCACCACCCTGAGGTTACAGTAGAGCGAGAGCAGGTGTGGAACCGCTACTGTATGTACTGAACACAGGCCTCTAGAAGGCCCACTAACCAATCAAAGTTACTATAGGGCAATTCCACAGTAACAGAATGATGCTTTGACACCGTTTTTTTTTCAACTTTCAAATGTATGCCAAACAAAAACCATTGCTTTCAAAGGTAAACAAAACCTTACAACTCTATACATATGAACTACTTTTGACCTGTTCTACTGAAAATTTTACAAAACATTTTTTTGTGGAAGAACTGTGTAGTCACCCTTAGATTTTTATGCGACCACTTTCTCTAAAAAAGATTCAAACATGTCTGCAGAAAGAACGGGGTGTCAGCTATGACATGGCACCTTGAGTTTACAAAATATATATTTTGGTTATTGAACTAAAGTAAGTGAAGTTGATTTAAACAGAATTACAGCAACGGAATTACAACATGGGTCCCTGATATGTACTACACAAGAAACGCATAATTATGGATATGAATGTCAATCTCCTCATGTTTCACAAGTAGTTTGGACATCCCAATGCAGCATAGTAGAGTACAGTAGAGTGCAGTACAATATAGCACAGCGGAGTAGGGTAGAGTAGAGTTCAGTACAGTAGAGTTCAGCACACTACTTTTATTTACTGTACTATACTCAGTACTTTACTGTGCTATGCAAACTTGTGAAACATACATCTACAATAGGTTCAGATTTGGTCCAGTCCAGTCCAGTCAGGCCAAGGTGGACTGACCAAATTTCAAATACATTTCAATGTCCATGGACGTCCGGTGCTCAATGTGTGAGGATGCTGGTTACAGTAAATGGAAAGAGAGGAGGCTAATGGGTAGGTGTCAGTAAGAGCTGGGAGTGGTCACATTAACTGGAGTGAGTGAGAGAGAGAGTGAGAGAGAGAGTGAGAGAGAGAGTGAGAGAGAAAGAGGAGTTGTCCACTCAGACTGTTCTATAACTCTTGGTTTGACCACCTGACGACAGAAAGAAAACAGTTATGAGCTGAACATAACATTATGTCAATTCAGTTGGCAACGAATTACAAGTTTTAATCACTTAATAAATCATTTTAAAAAATGATATTAGTAAAATCACTATAACTAATTGGTAGGTCTACCTGTTACTTTTGTGAACTTTCATTATCCTGCTTCCTCATGAGGGAGATAAATTTCAAAATATCTTAAAGACATGTGGGTTTTTGGTAACAGAATTACAAGGCACAATGCAATATTTCTTAAACTTACAGAAGGTAAACAATTTCTCCAAAATGAAATATACGTATTGATATTAGTTGGCAGGGGTCTTTACGTCAACATTATTATGTTCTGATGTATTTCTGATACCTTTTCTGGCAGATGTTTTCTAAGACCCCTTTTCCATCTGTTCATACAGAAATCAAAGCCTTTACTTATGGCAAATTTTTTAATTGGAAAATGGTTGAAAATTGAATCTATGCCTTAATTTCCCAAAAATATAGGCTCTTAGCTTTCATTTGACACCCAATTTGATATTCTCCTATGACCTTCACATGTAGGCAGTGGCGTGTATTCATGGATGCCAAGGGAAGCCAGGCTTCAACAAATATTTGACCAATAAATAAAATAATTTATATTTCGTCTCTCTGTGTTTTCATAATTTTCTGTCAATTTGCAAGTGGCTGAATCTCACTGGAGAAATCATCCGAGCGAGGGAAACAATACCCCTCTGTCTCCGCATGTCTAGTGCATGTATCTGATTCTCTCTGGACCAAAAGAGTATAACATGTTGCCGACGTAGCATTTAATTGATTGACTGATGCCAGCAAGAATTTGGCCTACCTTGATACATTTTTTTTTGCCAATCAGCATTGAGCTGAGCTCATCTGTGGGATGTTCCGGTGCAGCAAAACACCCCCCAAGGGAGGCCAGTTTGGATTTGGCTTCAGACCAATCAAATCACGTATCTGTTTCTGGTCTGCTTGTGTTGTTGTCCTGTAGTAGCTAGCTTCTAAATCGGCCCTTTCCTAAGCCATGGATGGAGATGGGGATTTGGACTTGTGGTTTTGACGTAATTCTCTGTACAGGCCAATGATTATGACAGCGATTCTGATCTAACCATAAATTAATATGTTGTGCCACTGGCCTGAGACAAGTTCAATATGCAGCCTAGATGTAGCTTAGTAGGCTCACATTAACTAGATAACTAGCTAGCTTAGCTGGTTAATTGTTGCCCATACGAGAAAGTCAGGCTAGCAAGCATTTTAACCTGTTGGGGCTAGGGGGCAGTATTTTCACGGCTGGATAAAAAAACTTACCCGATTTAATCTGGTTACTAATCCTACCCAGTAACTAGAATATGCATATACTTATTATATATGGATAGAAAACACCCTAAAGTTTCTAAAACTGTTTGAATGGTGTCTGTGAGTATAACAGAACTCATTTGGCAGGCAAAACCCTGAGACATTTTCTGACAGGAAGTGGATACCTGATGTGTTGAATGACCTTTAAGCCTATGCCATTGAAACACACAGGGGTTGATTAATGTTTTGGCACTTCCTATTGCTTCCACTAGATGTCACCAGCGTTTACAAAGTGTTTTGAGTCTTTTACTGTGAGATCTGACCGAACAAGAGCCATGGAACGGTGATGGCCGATTAGACTCTGGCGCGCGAGTTCATGTTGGGTACCCTCGTTCCAATACGTTATAAAAGAGAATGCATTCGTCCACCTTGAATATTATTCATGTTCTGGTTAAAAAAGGCACTAATGATTTATGCTATACAACGTTTGACATGTTTGAACGAACGTAAATATATTTTTTCCCCTCGTTCATGATGAGAAGTCCGGCTGGCTTAGATCATGTGCTAACAACACGGAGCTTTTTGGATATAAATGATGAGCTTTTTTGAACAAAACTACATTCGTTATGGACCTGGGATTCCTGGAAGTGACATCTGATGAAGAGAATCAAAGGTAATGGATTATTTACATAGTATTTTCGATTTTAGATCTCTCCAACATGGCCGTTTGTCTGTATAGCAAAGCATATTTTTCTGGGCGCAGTGCTCAGATTATTGCAAACGTGTGATTTCCCAGTAAGGTTATTTTTAAATCTGGCAAGTTGATTGCGTTCAAGAGATGTAAATCTATAATTCTTTAAATGACAATATAATATTTTACCAATGTTTTCTAATTTTAATTATTTAATTTGTGGTGCTGACTTGACTGCCGGTTATTGGAGGGAAACGATTTCCTCAACATCAATGCCATAGTAAAACGCTGTTTTTGGATATAAATATGAACTTGATAGAACTAAAAATGCATGCATTGTCTAACATAATGTCCTAGGAGTGTCATCTGATGGAGATTGTAAAAGGTTAGTGCATCATTTTAGCTGGTTTTATGGTTTTGGTGACCCTGTCTTTGAATTGACAAAACATTACACACAGCTATTGTCAATGTACTCTCCTAACATAATCTAACTTTATGCTTTCGCCGTAAAACCTTTTTGAAATCGGACAACGTGGTTAGATTAAGGAGATGTTTATCTTTCAAAGGGTGTAAGATAGTTGTATGTTTGAAAAATTTGAATTTTGACATTTATTTGGTTTCAAATTTGCCGCTCTTGAAATGCACCTGCTGTTGATAGGGTGCACCACGGGTGGCACGCTAGCGTCCCACATAGCCCCAAGAAGTTAACTAGGCAGCCTATGACAACAAAAAACTAAAAGTGTACTGTATGACAGAGCCATAGACCGGTTTGCCAACATGAAAAAAAGGAGGATGCCATTGGCATTCAACTAGTCTACAAGTAGGGTGAGTCAACATTTTTGTTTAAGCGCGCACACACACACACACACACACACACAGAAATCAGTACCATGGACAGCCACATGATATTTAGCAACATTGATTGGACTAAATCGTTTTTGGTATATCTAAGTTTGTTTTCAGTGTATTACACTATGCATATACAGCCTTGTTGATTTGATGTTGAAATGTTTAAGTTGAAATGGCGCTGGAATAGCAGAGGCAGTGCTCTTGTTGTCTTTATGCTGACGTGCAGTAACTCTGTGGTTCTAAATCACTAGTTGTTTAGTAAACTGTCGAAAACATTAACTTGCTTGACCATGCTGCAGGTGATAACTGTTTGTATGAAACATTTGCTTTGTGGACTTCACCGGACAGATGTTGCTTTCCTTTTTTTTAATGAAACAAACGTATGTGTAGTTGAATTTATTCTGCCACTGTGCGACTGTTGTCTTTCTGTTGTCGTGGCCTTATTGTATATCACAGTGGGGTATGAACGAATGCGTTATCGAGCAAACAACGCAATTATCACAACATAGGTGGCTTTTTTTTACTGGCTTGGCATGCTCAGTGATTTTACCCATGCACCGCTACTGCATGTAGGTGCTCATGGGTCCTTTTCGATGGAAATGCCCCGAATCAACATGTCCAATGGGCATAGAGTATCAAAAAGGCAAACAAACCTCCAGGAATGAGTAAGAAATAGCTTCTGAATGATAAATATAATCTGTGGTAATAGACAGGTTACGGAGAAGCCATGAGTAAAAGGTCTAGTAATGAGTGGTTGGCTTTCTATACACCAGTCTGCTGTGTGCTCAATATAAGAACATATCAAGAGACCAATATTTCCCTTAGACACACATTCTCGGCCTCACCCCAGAGGGCGAAACACACTCACTCATCCTATCCCCGCACTCCTACTCCTCAATCCCAATCCCTCAAAATTGATGTCATAAATGTCAATAGACCAACCGTAAACCAGCCTTAACGCTGGACACCGCACCCCCCCAGATAACAGGCTGTCTTCACACAACCACAGTCGCTGCCAACCGGATCACAAATGAGCTGCTTTACCTTAGCATTGCCATTATAGAAAAATGTCTCTTCTTTCGCCAAGACATGCTGTAGATATACACCCACACCTTTGCAGAGATTCATAGAAATGCAAACTGTACCACAACAATCAGTACACTTCATCCATGAAAGAATCACTAATTGGTGGTCACAGCAAACAAGTGTTCTTGTCCTTAGAATCATCGTCTAGGTCAGTACAAACTGATACTTTCGGTAACAAAGTATTGTCCTAAAAAAATAACAGATTTTGTGATGGGTATTTTTGTTGATTTCTAATACTAATAGAGAAAATAGCTACAAAACATTATGCAAATGTCTTATTACTGCACTTGATACCTCCACTGCCTTCTGCCTTTCGTGACACAAGGAATAAGCTGAAATAAAACCTCAAAAGTAAAAACTGCTATATCGCAACCTGATACACACAACTAAACTTGAATAATTTCTAATTTGATGGATATCTTTACAGAGAAATAAAGCAACTTGCAAAATAATAAAAAAGCAAAGCACACAAAGAACATTTTCCAGATAACATTACTGCCTTTAATATTATGTCACAGGAGATTACGGTCTCCAAAACTGCTAAATATAAGGCATGTTCAAAACCTTGCTGTTAGGTACATGAATTTGCTTTATAAATTCACATAAAACCATGTATCATATGCAGATTTAGAAACAGACTTCATAATAATCATAATTTTTAATAGTCATGATTAAAACTACTTGTATTTAATACTTTAATCTTGGTATACCTGTAAGGAGCCATGTCAGTTCTACCTCTGCCTTTTCCACTTTAGTTCTGCTCATCCCTCATCCCCCTGCTCCCTTCTCGCCCTCTAATTCCCTCTACGGAGCTCTCCTATAGAGGGACATGCAGATTCAGTCATTCTCTGCTGACAGAGAGACAACCTAACCCACTATACACACCTTCATATCAGGACCACTCCCTCCCTGCCTCTCACCCACCACCACCGCTGCCCAAAATAAATTATCATAATTTATATGCCATTGATAATATGCATATTACTATGTCACTCCATGGTCCTTCATAATTAAATATTATAAAAAATCCACCACAACTGGTAAATAATAATAATTATTATTATTACGTTGCCATAATAATTTATTATTGCGGGTCATTTGAATAACTCAGGAGGATAAGGATAGAGGAAAATGCTAGCAAGGCAGGTCTGCTGGGTTTCTCCAGGTCCGATTGCACAGCTCAGTGACACTCAGTCTGTTCTGTTCTGTATGTGGAGGAGAGAGAGCCAGGAGCGACAGTCCGTGAGCCACGAGGGATTACTATGACGGCTATTTGCATATCAAGAATTTTAAGCAGAGAGGAAAATATCAAACCCTCCAGCCAGCAAGGTCATTCAAGAGACACATTTTTTTCTCTTCATAATTTATTTTGCATATCATGCAGCAGGACACATCCTAGATTAAAAAGCCGCTTTACCGTATCATACTATCCCTGCCAGACACTTGGTCCCAGCCACCGCCTTCCATTCTACAACACCACACCCTCATCAAACTCTATATTACACACACCAACTCCATTACAGAGACATACAACCCCAGACACACACCTCCTCTTCCAGGTTGCCTGAAAAATATAGCAAGAATATCATTTGTTAAATAATTATTTGAGCTAGAGTAAGCCTTTTCCTACAGCATCCAACTTCTTTAAATATTGCTTATAATCAAAGCACATGTTTAATGTTCATGGTTTTCACTATCAATTAATATCACAAAGGCAATGTATTGATAGTTATTGACAGTAAACAGGATCATTTTATTTTTTATACTGCTTGATAACTATCGTCTATAGTCATATCACTCAGTTGGATGAAAGTGTAGGCTACAACCATATGATAACCAATTATCATATGGTCCTACCAGGGAAAATAACACACTAATCACACTTAACAGGAAGATAATATAATGGCTTTCTGATGGGAAGTGTCACATTTTATTTTCTAATAACAGGAAACGAATGTGGTCGACAAATATAGGCATGGGAAGAATTAAAATCCTTATTTTCAGCAATTACAATATGAGTCTTCCTTCTGTTCGTGTGAAATGTAATGTCTGAGCAGTGGTAATGACACAGACACAACGCAATATAATTTACATGAATGAAATAGATTAAAAAAATATTTAAATCCTTTCTATAAAGAATTGCTAACGTAATGATCATTACCATTATATTGTAAAAATTGGATTTTTGGACAGAATTGGAAATTACATGAAAAATATTTCTACACTGTAAATGAACAACAAATATTCATGATTGTGTTCATCATTGACTCATTATGGCATAGAGAGAGAGCGAGAAGACTGCGAGGGCCTGAAGACATCAGTCATGGAGACAGAATATATCAAATTTCTCACATGAAGCGTGGCTGCCATGACATGAACATCTAGAAAGCACAGAAATTGAGGGCAAGCACCAATCTCTGGCAGACAGGAGCATGACAGTCTGCATTTGTGAGGAGGAAAATAGTTAAGTTGGACAGCTTGTGAGAGCGACAGAGAGAGACGGAGAGAGGGAGGGGGAAAGAGAGAGTAAGAAGGAGAGGGAGAGGTCTGTGGTGAGGACCCGACCAGACCCTGCTCTCTAGTGTAAACCACCCCAAATCCCTGTACCCAGACAGACAGCCAGATGGCCAGCCAGGAGGTAGAGACAAAAACAGATATGCTGCTAGAAAGTTCTGTATCTTCAGTCTGATCCGAAAACAGGGGTAAACTAAGTGACAGTGAGAAATGAGCAGAACGCTAACACAAAGAAGAATGAGATTAAAGCCTTTTCCATATGAGAAAATGTTCTTCTCCCAGAGACTTGTGAGAAATCGCTGATGGAGACTAAACGAATGTATGAACAAGACTACGTTCACCATGTCTCCATTCCTGACATTCAGAAGAAGAAAAAACAAGAGGGAAGTGCATGTCTGGGTTTGGGGGGTTGTTAGTGGTGATGGGGGATTGTGGGGGGGGGGGGGGCTTGACGATAAGGGAAAAATTCAGACCGGTCAAAGTTTCCCTTTTGCCAATCGTGCTCCTGATAAAGACAGCGCCTGCTCCAGTACTGATAGAAGGGCTATCTCTCGCTCGTTCCCCCTCTCTCTTGCTCTCCCGGCAGTTAGTTTGTGAGGAAAAAAGCCTATCACACTAACATCACTGTGCTGCCATCAACCAGCAACCACACAGCAATTAATATCGCTCCAATTACTGTTAAAGGGACAGGCTGGGACATGACGATAATGAAAACATCCTCAACTAAAATAATTAAAAAAACACTGACATACTCACTGATGGGCACACACACACTCACGCACACAGTTTGAAAATAAATATGAAAGATAGATCCTATAGTAATCTCCTTACATTATTTAACTGAACAGAAGAAAAATAAAACAGCTATGACAAGAGGGAGGGAAAAAAATATGATGGCAATCGCTTGTTAAATCCTCTGTGCCATGTTTGTGCTCTCAGACGGGTTTTTGTTACAAGTTGAATAAATTCCCATTGGTCACATTAATGGTCGCCTCTCCCAAACAACAGCCTGGGAACGTCACACCATCTACACAAAGGACAGCAACTTAAACACACTCACACTTACTTTACAAAACAAATACACAGCCCTCAGTCAAGACTGCTATGACACAAAAACAAACACATTACACACGCACCACACAATAAACAAGACATGGATTCACAGTCTCTGACTAATCGGACAGACAGACAAACTGACTCACCTGGTCCCCTCCAATGTAGACAGTCTTCCTCCTCTTCCATCTCCTCCTTAGTGTGTGTTGGACCTTTCCCCTCCTCCTCATCATCATCATCATCATCATCATCATCAGGTGCACAAAGGGATTCATGTGTCCTTGGCTCTGTTGAAAGAAGAGGGCATCAGAACAATGAGACATCTATATCAGGGTTGGTGCATTATACATTATATATTTACATTTAAGTCATTTAGCAGACGCTCTTATCCAGAGCGACTTACAAATTGGTGCATTCACCTTATGATATCCAGTGGAACAACCACTTTACAATAGTGCATCTAAATCTTTTGGGGGGGGGGGGGGGGGGGATTAGAAGGATTACTTTATCCTATCCCAGGTATTCCTTAAAGAGGTGGGGTTTCAGGTGTCTACGGAAGGTGGTGATTGACTCCGCTGTCCTGGCGTCGTGAGGGAGCTTGTTCCACCATAGGGGTGCCAGAGCAGCGAACAGTTTTGACTGGGCTGAGCGGGAGCTGTGCTTCCTCAGAGGTAGGGGGGCCAGCAGGCCAGCGGTGGATGAGCGCACCTGTGGTGTGTGTGTGTACCTGTACCTGTGGTGTGTGTGTGTGTGTGTGTATCTGTGGTGTGTGTGTACCTGTGGTGTGTGTGTTCCTGTGGTGTGTGTGTGCGTACCTGTGGTGTGTGTGTGTGTACCTGTACTGTGTGTGTGTGTGTGTGTGTGTGTGTGTGTGTGTGTGTGTGTGTGTGTGTGTGTGTGTGTGTGTGTGGTGTGGTGTGTGTGGGGCGCTCGCAATTCGTCACACTTGAGTGTGTATGTGTGTGTACAATGAGTCTACTCCACACATACTTTCCTCATCATTGGCGGTTCCTGTCTGTTGATCAAAGCCCTCAGAATAAAGCCTCCATAGCTGTGTAACACAACACCTCAGCACGGAGATGGACCCTTTGATTCTCCAAGCGACACCACAGACAGAAAACCTCATTAGAGACGATGTCTAGTGATCTCTCCCTCTCTGCCTCTGTCGCATAAAGGCAAACCACCTCCAACAAAGACACAGACGGAGTATACACACTAATCACTGTCATCAATATCCCTGTCTGTCTTTGATGAAGGTGATTACTGAATCTCTCTCTCTGATCAGTGTTCACTGTGTAGGGAGAACTCTGAACCTCCTTTTTGACTTTGGTATCATACACTTTACCTCAACTGTGTTCCTACCTAGCAGAATGGGCTGATTATTAGCCATTAGCTTAATCAGAGGGACTCTCCCGCCCCTGCCCCCCTCACCTTCTCCCCTTCCCCAAATCCCTCCCCATCAACCCACCCCGATAACACCTCGGCCTTGTGCACAAAGGGCATGTTTACCATTGCATTCTTGCTCAGATAAACAGCGATAGCTCTCGATCGATACCCAGCCATAAACGTCTGCCCACGTGACGCCCTCAGAGAGGTGCTGTTATTAATGTAACAGTTGAAGATTAGATCTGTATCGTTAACAAAAAAAAAAAAAAACATTGCCCGCCCCCTCCTCCCTAAAACCCACCCACCCCGTCCAACTCTCAATCCCACCCCACACACACACTCAGCCTGTCCCAGCACATCAGCCCGACACTACTAACCCTCCCTCCCTGCCTAAACAGTCCCATTATTTTCAGCTATAAATCACATTGAATGGCATATTGATTTTATCATGCAGCGCTCAGCTGGGGGAGTGGAGCTGGAACCACAGTTATTGCGTTTAATATTATCAATATTATCTCCCATATCATCTGAGCCGAGGAGGCAGGTATCAGGAGTCGACGACAGAGACTTTTCTGCCGCCCCCTCCTCCCCCCTCTCTACCTCCTCCCCTCCTTCTCTGCCCCCCCCCCCCCCCCCCAAACCGAGACAGCCTCTATCAATCTGATAAGCAGAGCTTCCCCTGTCACACCTGCAGGGCAAAGTCACCCAACAACCAGAACTTCTAAACCCTCTTTCTCATCCCCAACTCACTGTGTGTCCTCCCCCCTACTGCATTGTTGACCTCTGCTCTTAACTCATGTTAAGTCACTGGTGAACTCCACTGGTTCCCACAGAAACAAAAATAGGGATGCTACTTGAGCACAAACGCCCTGTGAAGAGAAAGAGTTATTTGGACCAGCAGTGGGCTCTCTTACTCACTACCATATTTTTTATTATCCTAATAAGGTCTCAGACAAGGGTCCTTGTTTCAGTAAGAGTTCCTGTATCACCTGTAGACCATAGATCTCATCAAACACTGAGAATAAAGGAACATTGAAAGGAAGCAGTCATACCACGACAGAGACAGATGGATTGAGCAGATGAGTAGCGTATGTGTGTGTGCATGTGCAAAGGTGCCTTCTTTGTTCATTGCAAATTAATATATTTGTTTTTCTGTCTAGAAGATGAACACAGAGCGGGTCCTGTTACTGGTAGAATGTGTTTTTCTCTCTAAGTTATCAGGAGCTTATCGCCTGTGTCTCTCTCTCCCAGATGGTGGATAAGGGACCTTGCCTTTATTAGCCAGCGCTGGCCCGATAAAGACCTGGTATTGATCCCAGGTTGAAAGAGCAGGTCCGTCAAACACGGCTGATTTACAGAGAGCTGATAATGGCAGGACCGGGCAACCGAGGAACCAGAGAGAGAGCTAAATCAACAAGGTGACGTGTCGCTTTTCTCCATTCAGTTTGGGGGGGGGGGGGGGGACAAAGACACAAGAGAAAACACAAAAATACAAGCTTTATTTGTCTCTGAAATGTAATCGACGTTCTATTCTTCTCCATCACACGCACGCACGCACGCACACACACACACTTCATTCTCTCATCCTCACCTGCAGCACACAAGCTGAAACCAACAAACAACCCTGGGTAATCTTTAATCTAGTCTCGATTAACACCTGACAGAATTTCCATGGGTTTATCAAACCAAGCCAACCAGCAGACGCTTATCACTCCAGCCTAAAATTTCACAAGAGCAGGAATTTGTCTTTTTAAAAAAGAAATACAGAACTCTGTAATAACTCAAAAGAATATGATTCGAAGATAGCCCTATTTGGTAAAAGACAAAGTCCATATTATGGCAAGAACAGCTCAAATAAGCAAAGAGAAACAACAGTCCATCATTTAAGACATGAAGCTCAGTCAATTCGGAACATTTCAAAAACTTTGAAAGTTTCTTCAAGTGCAGTTGCAAAAACCATGATGAAACTGGCTCTCATGAGGACCGCCACAGGAAAGGAAGACCCAGAGATACCTCTGCTGCAGAGTTTATTCAAGTTTATTAAAAGTTACCAACCTCAGAAATTACAGCCCAAAAAAATGCTTCACAGAGTTCAAGTAACAGACACATCTCAACATCAACTGTTCAGAGGAGACGGTGTAAATCAGGCCTTCATGGTCAAATTGCTGCAAAGAAACCACTATTAAAGGACACCAATAATAAGAAGAGACTGGCTTGGGCCAAGAAACATGAGCAATGGACATTAGACTGGTGGAAATCTGTCCTTTGGTCTGTCTGATGTGTTCAGATTTTAGATTTTTGGTTCCAACCGCTGTGTCTTTGTGAGAAGGCAAATAAGTTGAACAAATGATCTCCGCATGTGTGGTCCCACCGTGAAGTATGGCGGAGGTGGTTTGATGGTGCTTTGCTGGTGACAATGTCTGTGATTTATTTTGAATTCAAGGCACACTTAACCAGCATGGCTACAGCATTCTGTGCGATATGCGATCCCATCTGGTTTGCGCTTAGTGCGACTGTCCTGTTGAAAAACAAATGATAACGACCCAACACACCTCCAGGCTGTATAAGGGCTATTTGACCAAGAAGGAGAGTGATGGAGTGCTGCATCAGATGACCTGGCCTCCACAATCACCTGACCTCAAGCCAATTGAGATGGTTTTGGATGAGTTGGACCGCAGAGTGAAGGAAAAGTAGCCAACAAGTGCTAGGCATATCTGGGAACTCCTTCAAGACTGTTGGAAAAGCATTTCAAGGGAAGCTGCTTGAGAGTGTGCAAAGCTGTCATCAAAGCAAAGGGTGGATACTTTGAAGAATCTAAAATATATTTTGATTTGTTTAACACTTCATTGGTTATTACATGATTCCATATGTGTTATTTCATAGTTTGTCTCCACTATTATTCTACAATGCAGAAAATAGTAGAAGAAAGAAAAACCCTTGAATGAGTAGGTGTCCAAACTTTTGGCTGGTACTGTATGTACATGTAAAAGTATCTTTTCAACATTCATTGATGGTGTGCCCCTATTCTGTATAGTTTTGGTTAAGAATTAACAAGTAGTGGGATATTGGGATATGATGAGTTTATGGGTATTAGTGGTTACATAGCACTGGCAGTAGATTTGAGAGAGTATAGAACTTATTACCCAGGAACCACATAACGTATATTTTAACGTACAACTAATAAAGAAATCAGAATGAGTAGGGGGAATCAATCAAATCATCAATGCAAATACTACATAAGAGTGTCAACATAACAGCCGCAGTCATACCTACAGTAGTGAAGACAGCCGAATAGATAAATAATTACTACAAAAAATATGACTGAGACCGAGACAGAAGACTGAGGACTGAGACGATGCTATCAATATATCTCCAAGATCCTGGTGCCATCACAGAAGACAACTGTTGTATAAATCAACTGAAATGATGAGCTCACCACAGATAGTTCCACAGAATGAAACAGGGCACTTGCCAAGAAGTGGTCATACCCTGGGGCAGAATCAAAAGCAATGGTTCAGTGAGAAAATCCAGGGGACTGCCGCTGGCAGTAGTATTTGAGTGGCATATGAGCCGTTTGGCAATAGTGGCAGAGAGCCAGGTCATTCACAGCATCTCAGCAAGCTACAGTACCAGCCATGAGCTAAGACATTGTGAGAAGCAGTGGATCTGCTCAGATGCCACCAGGTATTCACTGAGTTGTGTTGCATGGTTATAAGAGGATAGCTGTATGTTTCTCAGTGCTGCCCCGGGCTGAGAGAGCTCACCTTCATTGCACAGGGGGGTATATGGTGGTGTACTGGTGCTGTCACATTCTGCTGAGTCTGAGGCTCCGCCCTCATCGTCCGATAGGCTGACGTCGTCAGGTGTGTTGTCCTCACCACCCTCCAGGTCACCAATAGAACCTTACAGAAGAAACAAGAGGGAACATTTAATTGAATTGAAAATCTTTACTCATTTATATGAAGGCATTAACCACTAACCCACAGCACAATAACATCAGGTGAAGGAATCCATACCCCAATTCATGACTATATATTTAGCCATTTGAATTGAATACAGTGAAACTAGAATATTGTGCTGTCACAACCTCAGTAGAGATTACTGAACAGAAAGCTCTGAAGTGATTACATTTTTCATTTCATGTCCCTTGTAAAATTGATCTCATGGAATTAGGAGTGCCCCAAAAAATTAAGGATATCAAATTCTGCACAACAGATTCAGTAATGTGTGAAAAAAATAAGTGCTATTCCCTGAATGCAACATTTTTAATACATTTTATATTTGGTACACTAAAGCGGTTTTACTAATGTCATAAGATAATTAACTCACACCTGATATTGTATTTCTATAATCCCTGCTGACTACCTGCCGATTATGTTGCTGAGCTCTTTTAGACCAGTGAGGATAGCCTAAATTAAAGCATAATAATATCATGCTTTAATAATAATGCTAATAATGCTTTAAAATAATAAAATGAATTGATATGCATTCTTCTAATAATTATAATCCAGACTAAGTAAAACCAAGGATGAGAACACAAAACCTCTCCTTGTTTTCATCAGACCCAATCCCCATCATCACTGTGCTGCTCTTCATAGTCTCATTCTATTGGTGCAGGTCGGGAACAGCTCTCTCCTCACATGCTTTCACTCTACTGTCACACACAGAAAAGGTTCTACATGAGACCACTCTAATTATGAAAGCCCACCAGTATTTCAAATCGGATTGGATGCCACAACTCTCTGTAGACATAACGTTACAGCCTATTCCCAGGAGAGCACAGAGATTATTAATTCATCTCCGGCCCTATTCCATAAAGACGATTAGGAACCGTCAAATCGGTGTAAATGGTTATTCTACTGATTACCATGGGAGAAAATAAACAACAAATGCAAACAAAGGCATTGCAATTAAGTCTTGGGGCACAACACAATTTTTAACAAGTACATTTTTGTCAAATTAATACTGGATATTAAAATGGGATTTTACCCCATAGTTTGTCAATTAATTCCCATGAGGTTGTGATGAGCGAAGTGGGATTGTTCCAAGCTAAAGCCATGACTGGGGGCGTATATATTTACACTCCTAGAACAAAAAGGCCTATAATCTAGACAAAGCACACAACAATACCCGTGAATAAAGAGTCTTGTAGAAAAAGAGAAAGGCAATTTTTCTAATTCTGTTAATTTCACTTCCAAGCAATTAAAACGAGGCAGAGATAATGCTTGGAAACAATCGCTGCCTGACAAAGTGTTTCTGTCTTTGTAAATGAAACATCTTTAGGCTAATTTTGACTTCCACGCCTGCATGGTTCACTGTTTCAGATAAATTGAACAGTTAGATTTGGACCTTAATACTAAATAAAAAAAAGATGAAAGAAAAAAGATCGATCCCGAACACAATATTTTAGAATTATGTGGCTTGAGCTTTGGTAGATCAAATTTTCAGTATCTGTGAGGACATTTTCATACAATTAATTTTCCTTTAATAATAATTGTACAAAGGGACTTCTCTGTATAAAATTCCAATTATATTTCTTGTTAAAGATGTAAGTTTGAATTATGATTTCTTTCCTCATTACTGTTCTGGTTTAATGAACCAATCGCCGCATCACATTGTGGGGAATAAGTTTAAACTTTTGCCTCATTTATCAACAAAAAAATATAATATTTATCCCTCTTCAGGATAGTTGGAAGAAAGGACAGTACAGGTTACTTGATAAGCATTGTACCATCCTACATCATCTGAACTTCTCAAAAGTTATAACCACAAATTGTTTAAAACTCACAGAATAAATGGACTGTTAAACAATTCAGAATTAGACTTAACAAATAAAAAATTAATGAATTTGTTAACCAATCATATTAGGTATATTAAGTAACTGAAAACAACACAGAAATATGTCACACAATGGAGAGATGTAGCCTAGTATAATTTCAGGAGCAAATGTCTGGACTGTCAATCAAGTATTGAAACATGTAGTATATAACCTGAACTGATACCATTAGCCAAATTCTGAGATAAGTCTCAAGTCATTCATGTGCGTGCACTCACACGCACACTAACCTGCATGCATCTGTGACACAGAATTTTCATCATAAAGACAGTGAAAAAGAAAGAGAGAGCGGGGAGGGGTGGGGGGGGGGAACTCAGAGCAGCCAGCAAACTCCATCTGCCACTCTAATACAGCACAGAACAAAGTGTTGAGCTGATGAAGGCAGAGGAGATACTGCTTTATTAACTTGCCGTCCACATCAAACCTGTGTGCTCAGCAGCGGTGATTAAACACAGAGACAACACATCAAACCTGTGTGCTCAGCAGCGGTGATTAAACACAGAGACAACACATCAAACCTGCATGCTCAACAAGCCTGATTAAACAGTCGCCGCGCCAGCTCTTACACTAATAATCATCTTACAAAACAGCAGAACAAGAAGAGAAGCGCTACTTGTATCAGACAATCAGACACTTGTGAGAAAGAAGAAAACCTTAAAGGAGGATATTTAGAGTGAGTGAGAGAGCCCCCTTAGTATGTACTCTTGAAGTGGGAACTAGGCTACCTGACATAGAGTCACATGCTGAAGAGGAGCCTCTTATTGATTAGAGTAAAGGGAATGGCAAAGGGTTGAGTAAATATTATTTTAACTTCAGTTCTATCAGGTCTTTCAAGCTTGAACCCCCAAGAGGGTTTAAAGCCCACTTCAATTATCAGAATTCAGCTTTTGTTATACTTTGCAAAAAATGTAGTCATTGCGATCGGATTGATTTCTCTAATTTGATATCTAAGTGAAATAAAAAATAGATTTCCTTTGATCCGAGGCAAGTAATGATGAATGACTTCATTGATTACACCGTAAATGTAAAAAATCTAGCAAAATGTATAGAAATTGACGGTGATACCAAGTAACAGCGCCTGTACCGTATTTAAAGGACCAAGATGGTGCCGGAGAAGAACGCTGATGTTTTACGTGTTCCTAACCAATTGTGTTTTTTTCTTTGTAACAATTTTTTTTAAACTTATTTTGTACATAATATTGCTGCTACCGTCTCTTATGGCCGGAAATAACCTGTGGACATCAGAACAGCGATTGCTCACCACGAACTGGCAGAATACAATTTCTCTTTTAACGAGTCTGACAAGCCCGACGTGAATGGCATACTGCTTTCCCGGGAACAGGTCAAGATCCCCGTCATTTGCGTGAAGAGAAGGCGGAGAAAAAGGGTCCGGAGTCAGGCTGCCTTCTGAGAATTCGTAGGCGATCGAATAAACCCCCACTGCCTTCCGTTCTGCTTGCAAACGTACAATCTTTGGAAATCGATGACCTACAGGGAAGACTAAACTACCAACGGGACATTAAAAACTGTAATATCTTATGCTTCACGGAGTCGTGGCTGAACGACGACAGCTGGCTGGTTATACGCTGTATCGGTGGGATAGAACAGCGGCGTCTGGTAAGACAAGGGGTGGCGAACTATGTATTTTTGTAAATAACAGCTGGTGCACGATATCTAAGGAAGTCTCAAGGTTTTGCTCGCCTGAGGTAGAGTATCTCATGATAAGCTGTAGACCACACTACACACCTAGAGAGTTTTCACCTGTATTTTTCATAGCAGTCTACATACCACCATAGGCAAATGCTGTCACTCAATGAGCTGTATTCCGCCATAAGCAAACAGGAAAACGCTCAGCCAGAGGCAGCGCTCCTAGTGGCCGGGGACTTTAATACAGGGAAACTTAAATCCGTCTAACCAAATTTCTATCAGCATATTAAATGTGCAACCGGAGAAAAAAAAAAAAAAAAAACTCTGGACCACATTTACTCCAAACACAGAGATACATACAAAACTCTCCCTCGCCCCCCATTTGGCAAATCTGACCATAATTCTATCCTGATTCCTGCTTACAAGCAAAAATTAAAGCAGGAAGCACCAGTGAGTCGGTCAATAAAAAAGTGGTCAGATGAAGCAGATGCTAAGCTACAGGACTGTTTTGCTAGCACAGACTGGAATATGTTCCAGGATTCTTCCAATGGCATTGAGGAGTACACCACAGTCATTGGCTTCATCAATAAGTGCATCGATGACGTCATCCCCACAGTGACCGAACGTACATTCCCCAACCAGAAGCCATGGATTACAGACAACATCCTCACTGAGCTAAATGCTAGAGCTGCAGCTTTCAGGGAGCAGGACTCTAACCCGGAAGCTTAAAAGAAATCCTGCTATGCTCTCCGATGAACCATCAAACAGGCAAAGCATCAATACAGGACTAAGATTGAATCTTACTACACCGGCTCTGACGCTAGTCGGATGTGGCAGGGTTTGCAAACCATTACAGACTAAAGGGAAGCACAGCCACAAGCTGCCCATTGACACAAGCCTACCAGATGAGCTAAACTACTTCTATGCTAGCTTCGAGGCAATAACACTGAAACATGCATGAGAGCACCAGCTGTTCCGGAAGACTGTGTTATCACGCTTTCCGCAGCCCGTGTGAGTAAGACCTTAAACAGGTCAAAATTCACAAGGCCGCAGGGCCAGACGGATTACCAGGACGTGTACTGCGGGCATGTGCTGACCAACTGGCAAGTGTCTTCATTGACATTTTCAACCTCTCCCTGTCCGAGTCTGTAATACCAGCATGTTTTAAACAGACCACCATAGTGCCTGTGCCCAAGAACACTAAGGTAACCTGCCTAAATGACTACCGACCCGTAGCACTCATGTCTATAACCATGAAGTACTTTGAAATGCTGGTCATGGCTCACATCAACACCATTATCCCAGAAACCCTAGATCAACCCCAATTTGCATACCGCCCTGACAGATCCACAGATGATGCAATCTCTATTGCAGTCCACACTACCCTTTCCCACCTGGACAAAAGGAACACCTATGTGAGAATGCTATTCATTGACTACAGCTCAGCGTTCAACACCATAGTTCCCTCAAAGCTCATCACTAAGCTAAGGACCCTGGGACTAAACACCTCCCTCTGCAACTGGAACCTGGACTTCCTGACGGGCCGCCCCCAGGTGGTAAGGGTAGGTAACAACACATCCGCCACGCTGATCCTCAACACAGGGGCCCCTCAGGGATGCATGCTCAGTCCCCTCCTGTACTCCCTGTTCACTCATGACTGCACGGTCAGGCACGACTACAATACAATCATTACGTTTGCCGATGACAACAGTGGTAGGCCTGATTACCGACAACAGCCTAGAGGGAGGAGTTCAGAGGCCTGGCCGTGTGGTGCCAGGACAACAACCTCCCTCAACGTGATCAAGACAAAGGAGATGATTGTGGTCTACAGGAAAAAAAGGACCGAGCACGCCCCCATTCTCATCGACAGGGCTGTAGTGGAGCAAGTTGTGAGTTTCAAGTTCCTTGCTGTCCACATGACCAACAAACTAACATGGTCCAAGCACACCAAGACAGTCATGAAGAGGGCACGACAAAACCTATTCCCCCTCAGGAGACTGAAAAGATTTGGCATGGGTCCTCAGATCCTCAAAAGGTTCTACAGCTGCACCATCGAGAGTATCCTGACTGGTTGCATCACTTCCTGGTATGGCAACTGCTCGGCCTCCGACCACAAGGCACTACAGAGGGTAGTGCGTACGGCCCAGTACATCACTGGGGCCAAGCTTCCTGCCATCCAGGACCTCTATACCAGGCGGTGTCAGAGGAAGGCCCTAAAAATTGTCAAAGACTCCAGCCATCCTAGTCATAGATTGTTCTCTCTGCTACCGCACGGCAAGCAGTACCGGAGCGCCAAGTCTAGGTCCAAGAGGCTTCTAAACAGCTTCTACCCCCAAGCCGTAAGACTCCTGAACATGTAATGGCTACCCAGACTATTTGCATTGCCCCGACCCACCCTTCTTTTACACTGCTGCTACTCTCTGTTGTTATCATCTATGCAAAGTCACTTTAATAACTCTACCTACACAACTGTTCAAACGTTTGGGGTCACATAGAAATGTACTTGTTTTTGAAAGAAAAGCAAATTTTTGGGCCACTAAAATAACATTAAATTGATCAGAAAAACAGTGTAGAAATTGTTAATGTTGTAAATGACTATTGTAGCTGGAAACGTCTGACTTTTAATGGAATATCTACATAGGCGTACAGAGGCCCATTATCAGCAACCATCACTCATGTGTTCCAATGGCACTTTGTGTTAGCTAATCCAAGTTTATCATTTTAAAAGGCTAATTGATCATTAGAAAACCCTTTTGCAATGATGATAGCACAGTTGAAAACTGTTGTTCTGATTAAAGAAGCAATAAAACTGGCCTTCTTTTGACTAGTTGAGTATCTGGAGCATCAGCATTTGTGGGTTCGATTACAGGCTCAAAATATCCAGAAACAAAGAACTTCCTTCTGAAACTCATCAGTCTATTCTTGTTCTGAGAAATGAAGGCTATTCCATGCGATAAATATCAAGAAAGTGAAGATCTGGTACAACACTCTGTACTACTCCCTTCACAGAACAGCGCAAACTGGCTCGAACCAGAATAGAAAGAGGAGTGGGAGGCCCCGGTGCACAACTGAGCAAGAGGACAAGTACATTAGAGTGTCTAGTTTGAGAAACAGATGCCTCACAAGTTCTCAACTGGCAGCTTCATTAAATAGTACCCGCAAAACACCAGTCTCAACGTTAACAGTGAAGAAGCGACTCCGGGATGCTGGCCTTCTAGGCAGAGTTCCTCTGTCCAGTGACTGTGTTCTTTTGCCCATCTTAATCTTTTCTTTTTATTGGCCAGTCTGAGATATGGCTTTTTCTGCCTAGAAGGCCAGCATCCCGAAGTCGCCTCTTCACTGTTGACGTTGAGACTGGTGTTTTGCTGATAATGGGCCTCTGTACGCCTATGTAGATATTCCATAAAACATGTTTTTTTATTTAAAACAGACGTTTCTAGCTACAATAGTAATTTACAACATTAACAATGTCTACACTGTATTTCTGATAAATTTGATGTTATTTTAATGGACAAAATAAATGTGCTTTTCTTTCAAAAACAAGGAAATGTCTAAGTGACCCCAAACTTTTGAACGGTAGTGTACATGTACATATTACCTCAATTACTGACTAACCAGTGCCCCCGCACATTGACTCTATACCAGTAACCCCCTGTATAGTCTCGCTATTGTTATTTTACTGCAGCTTTTTAATTACTTGTTACTTTTTATTTATTATTTATTTTTTAAACTGCATTGTTGGTTAAGGGCTCATAAGTAAGCATTTCACTGTAAGGTCTACACCTGTTGTATTCGGCGCATGTGACTAAAAACATTTGATTTGATATGAAATCCTGGTGACATTGATCGTTCTGAAGATCTCCAAATCTCCTGCGATGATGATTGAGTACTCTGCAGACAGATGAAGGACCAGAGTGCAGTAGGGTGATGTGCGCCACAGGTGACCACAATCCCTGACGTCGCAGATAAGCCCGAGGGCCTCTGGGCTACACTGCTCTGCGCTCTCACTGCCCTGACAGCAGACGAGTGGCAGGGACTCACTCTGGACCGACTGCAGACAGACAGGTGTAGAGAGTCAGGGAGATGGAGGCTCTGAAACAGGCTGGGGCCCGGCACACCCCTCTATCTGGGTTTAGAATTACCATACCACTCCCTAGCTGTCTCACCAGCCCTCAGTGAAGACCCAGACCCACATAGAGGCTATAGAGAGGATCCACAGCCCAGTGGGCAGTCACACACTCTATAATGCCTGTATATGGGGATGAATGGGAAATGAGTATGGTTGGTACACTACTTACTTTTCTTCCCATAAAACACAGGTTGTATGAAGAATGTTGGGGTTGTGGAAGAGAAAATAAGTCTTCCATATTTTATTGGCTGCATCTCATGTCATTCCATCACTTTATAAATAAGTAGCATTCCTGTGAGCTGAACTGTCTGTCAAACCACAGCCAGACTAAACACAGTCAGAAAAGATATGAGAGCTATAGCCTGCAACTAAATAGAAAAATATATCTGCATAAAATGTCTGTCAACGCCATCAGTGAATTCATATGAATGACTGATTATAATACTTATGATAATGAGTGTGATTATAATATGATGATAATGCGTGGCAATGATATTCATGTGCACAGGGCATTGGAGCACTTCAAACAGGGCCCGCCTGATCCCAAACGTGGACCACGTGACAGCAGGACGTCAAACATCAAACAGTTAAATCCCCGGACAGAGCACTGAGGTACAGAAGCTTTGACAAACACCCCCCCCCCCCTTTCCTTTACATCTCCCCAAATGAAATCTCTTTTCCCTTTACTACATCCCTCACTCCATCCTACAGTATATAATCATCCCCCCCATTTCTTCCCTTTCCACCCTGCCATCTCTCTTTTATATTCTTGCTCTCCCGCTTTCTTCCTCTCCCTCCCTCTCTCTACCCCCCCACCACCCCTCCCTCGCTCTCAGAAAAAAACACTGTGACTGGGAGCGTCACTCTGTGCGGATAGCTGGGAGCCGTTCTCGGTTATCGGCTCCTGCAGACTCTCTCTGCTGGTCTGATCTGTCTCCTCTTCATTAAGCAAATACGCCGACGTGGAAATGAAAACATAATAGCTATTTGATTTCCAGCGAGATATTTTGCATATTGGTTCGGAGCTGATAGTGGAATTTCATCAAGTCGTTCTATTTTTTTTTTCTTCATTGCTTTAAAAACTGAATTACTGAGCTGGGCGGCTTCAGCAGGATTTCTTTACATTGCTGGGAAGAGAGAAAAAAAAAGCATAGTTCCCCAGGAAGACTACTTAAACGATTAAATATCCCCCATTTCCCCTTTTTCTCCTTTTGATAACATGAAATACATTTAAAGAATTCACAGTGCTTTAGGTTCACTATACAAATCAGAGATAGGAAGGAGAAAATTAACTCCTTAATGAGCAGGAGCTCTCTCCCTGATAATGGTCCAGGGGAGACAACGGGGTGAATGAATCCACAGAAAGAGAACGGGACTAGAGAAGGAAAACAGGAAGGAGTCAGTAACATGGAGGGAAACCAGCTTCCTTCTGCCTGGATATCACTCTGTGGGCCCTGAGAGGGCAGGTGTGATGGTAGATAGCACCAAGGTTACCTACTGCCCAGCATCGCCAGTGATGGATTGTCCAGTACAGGGGTATACTTCATGCCCCCATGAGAGAAAAACTACCCCTGCAAGGGGAGATCAACAAACCTCTTCACACCAATCTATCAGATAGCGCCACCTCTCAAGAGGACATTTCTGCTGGGCTAAAATAAATCGTCCTCTTGTTTTCCATGTTGGAACATGGTGTTTTTAGCCCTGATAGGGTCCAAGCGTCTTTGAGCCTCATACACACTAACAGCATTACATTCACAAAAGGCATTCTCACTTTTCATCAAGCTCCACTAGCTACAGTACCTACTAACACAGAATTTTCAGATGAGTCCAGATTGTGTGACACTTCATGGGCAGCGGGGTGGGAAAGGAGGTTGTTTAAGACACTCGTTATACCAACCACGCCTTACACCTTGAGATACAGTATATTCCCCACATCAATGGCATCAAAACAGCATTGTGTGCACCAAGGTACATGGTGAGGTATAAAACAATATCTGTAATTGCAAGGACATTTTACAAGATTTCATCACCTTTGTTTGGGTGCAGAATACAGATTATTATCATTGAATTTGCATGTCAATACATTTCACACGGCTTAAAATTCAACAGGTTTCTGGTATGGAACATTCAAGAGCACAGCAACATCTAACTGTGTGACCTAGCTATGCCCTGGCGACCTCTCAACCATTTTAGTTATTTGACTGTAAACCTCACTGTCCTTGTTCATCTACTTGTAATTACAGTAACTGTTAAAGCATTAACAGTTAGCAAAATAGTAACATCTAACAGTAATGTGCAACAGGTTTAAAAGGGGAGATCTATATATGACACCTATATATGACACTTCATAATCATAATGAGGTTCTTATATGACCAGTGTATGTTCCCTCTCTAGGATACAGTATGTGGAATGATGTCCCCTCCCTCCCTAGACACACATCACAACAGTTCCTACTTGGCACCTCATCAAACACTCTCCCGGTGAAAGATGGTCATTATTATCAAGGCCATGATACTATCCCATAGAGGTTATATAGGAGGGCAGGTCCTATGATCCACTCATTATAGGATGTACTGTATGTAAGAATGTGTGTTGTGTTGTCTAAAGGGAAAATTGTGTACTGTATGTGCACCTGTTTTCTTGTGTTTAAAATGTCATTTCATTTTAAGAGAAGGTTTTGCGTCACGCTGCCTGTACGAAGGAGGGTTATTATGAATACATTTCTCACTCACACACAGACATAACCTCCAAAAACAAGACGCACACAGACACAAAAACAACCATCATGAAAAACATTGACAACAATTTTCCCTAAATAAGAAAAAAGGACACTGTCCTGCTCGATCCCCTCTCCATGGTCATATTTGCTCTTGGGCAGAGAGTACAGCCAGAGCAGAGCACGAGGGGAGAACCAGGGGGAGTTGAGTTGCCAGGCGGCTTGAGCCGAGACCCTGGACTATTGAAGCCAGGCATGCAGACAAGAGCCAGGCGATAAGCGCCCTGATAAAAGATTGAAAATAGCAGCAGATTTTCACTTTCCCACCGTTCCCAAGATCCATGGGGAGAGGGGGGGGGGGGGAAATCAACTACTTATTGCACTGCTCCCTATCTATCCTGAACAACCAGCAAGGCCACTGAGTGGGTATACTGACGCACTCAGACACACACACCCCTCCAATTCAAATTTTTGACTAGTGTGTGTGTGTGTGTGTGTGTGTGTGTGTGTGTGTGTGTGTGTGTGTGTGTGTGTGTGTGTGTGTGTGTGTGTGTGTATGGAAACTGGATAGAGGGACCTTTTGCAATAACATCTTCCTCCATCTTTTGATCATAATTACATACCCTATTTCACAGAAATCTAATGCTCTGGACTTCCAACATACACAAATAAGGTACAAGAGGTTTGAAAATAGGAGCCATAAATAGGTAGTGATTCTGGGGACTATAGCGTCCAGCTGTGGGTCTGTACGTTGAAACCAAGCGAATAGCTTGCTGAGCCAATTGAAAAGAGATGCACCTATTAGAATCAAAATGGGCATTATTATAGGCGTCACTAGGGGGTCGTAAAGGGGTCACTATAGCCTCCCTCGCTCACACACACAAGGTCAATAGATCTTAAGTGTGACTGTTATTTTCCAAAACAGAAACCACGGTAGAACAATCTCTCTACACTCTAGTCTGGAAGGCTAAATATCAGTGATATTGTTGCATATTCTTTATCAGACTCTCACATGCTATATAGGAAGTGTCCTTGAGCACCGATGAGAATTTCCACACTCATTCTCATAGAATATAGGTAATTTTGTGTCAACTGTCCGTAAGACCTTAGGGCCAAACTCATAACTTGGCTTGGATCCTAACATGGCCTTTTACGCCAATTACACGCACGCTTAAGTAAATCTACACAGGTCTGAGTAGTTCATATCCGAACTTTTAGTTTGGTGCCAGTTTTTCTCTGTGCCATCCAATTTCTGAGCAACACCACTACAAGAATGGAACTGAACGTCCAAACAAAGAAAGACATCTGAGTGAGTCAAGTTAGAATCATCCCCTTAGTAATTACTTATGTGGGAGGGAATATGTGAGAGATCTCATAAGAGGAGGATGATTGCAATCCCTCCACCGCTCTCCTCCTTGATCTTAACCCTGAATGAAGATGGGAGGGGGAATGATTATGATGGTATGCAGAGGAGAGGAGAAGAGGAGAGAAGCCTCAACCCACTGCCATTTGTCCTCCACTAACGCTCTCGAAGCTCTGACAGAAACCAGCAGAAGATCTAAGCACCTCCTCCTCCTGAGCCTCGTTCTATCTCCTCCTCTCTTTTTGTCTGAAGTGCCGCGGCCTTCGGTTGGCCGTCTTATCCGAGTGTTGACCCTGATGCCTTAGCTTAACTCTCCAACCAGAGGGGCCTACAACCGTTGCCACTGCTCCAACAGACAAACACTTACACAGATGTTTCTGCTAGCGCGAGAGACTAAACACATCCCGAGCCAGAGAAGAAGAAAAAAACTGCCCAGATTTGGATCACCAAAACAGTGCTCAAAGTGCAGAGGCTGCTGGGAAGCTGGAGCGAAAGTGACCCCCAGTGAACGTGTTGGGGGTTAGGGTTTAGACTAGACTGATATAGCCCTGATAGGAGACGATTAGAGGCCTCGACTCATGGCCTAGCTGCTTTTATCCACTTAACGCTGCTTTACGCAAGCTATTGGATCACTGTGATCTATCTATGCTTTGATATCCAAATTGTTCTGGCTTGTATCTACAGTGTTTGAGTACCTTTAAAATGGTGTTAACTACACAATGTATTTGCTTACTAAGAACGGCAGTATCATAGCCTACTGTTCTCTGAGCATTGCTTAGTGAGTACGCACCTGCTCTTTAACCCACTCAGTATACCGGCTGCCCTGTGGAAGTCACAACTGTGTATTTCTAAGATGTGTAATATCTACACATAACCTGTTAAACCACAATTCTCTTTTATGGCTCTCCAGTAATTGTTATGACTTAATTATACATCCTAAAAGAACATAAAAACACTCAACACAGTGGTTACTGCTACTACCCCTGAAGAGAAACCCTGGAAATAGAGGAGCTGCATAGAGACAGGATGTACAATAACACTAGTCTTCCACATCACTACATCAAACTGTAACTTACCGAGGCATTGCATGATCATATGACCCATAGGACCATGTCAGTTTATATCGGTCTAACAACAAATTTCAGATTTAGAGATCAACAAAAATAAATTGAAAGGCCCAAAAAAAGAAGGGCAGAGAGCGGAAAAAAAGGGACACGGAAAGTTAAAAAAAGGGGCAGAGGAGCGGATGGCAGTTGAAATGTTATCTATCCCTCCTGTCACATGGCTTAAAAAAATAAAAATAAAGATCCTGGGAGTGTGAGTGTGATAACTCTGTGGAGCATGTAGAGGGGATGTAGAGGAGATAGCATGGGGTTAGCTTGTTAAATATAACCCACTGCATGGCTGGCAGCAGCTAAGAAAGGGGGTATTTTCAAGAGGCAGGGCATCACTGTAGCCCTCACTGCTCTGATAACATCCAGAAGGGGGAGAGGGAACACAGCCCAGAAAAGATGCACTCACATCTATGCATCTTCCCTGGTTGCAAAAGGAAGTATCAGCACCCCTCGAACGCAAAAAGTCACAACGGGATTTCTGATGGGAAAAATGTGTTCTTCTCAGATGATGGGAAGATACGGGGGAGTACAGCCAAATGTCAAAGATGATAACTAAGAGTGTAGAGAAACAAGTGAACACACACACACACACACACACACACCACACACACACACACACACACACACACAATTGAATGCATATACATAAACACATACCATTTGAATATATGGTATATGATTTACTAAAATAACCACAATGGATAACTAGCTGTAAAACGTAGCTGTATAATTAGGTTCACACCTTGCAGTTCCCACACACATTCATTAAAACAAAAACATCTTGATTACAAACATAGTTATTACTGGTACAAAATGCAATAAAGCTAAATGCTGGGTATTTCTATTGAAAAATAAAATAAAATGAGCACCAACATGTGAGCATATCAAATTGGGTGTCAAATGAAAGCTAAGAGCCTATATTTTGGGGAAATTAAGGCCTAGATACATTTTTCAACCATATTCCATCTTAAAAATTGGGCATAAGTAATGGCTTTGATTTCTGGATAAACAGTGTCTTCGAAAAACATCTACCAGAAAAATTCTTAAAAGGTATCAGAAATACATCAGAACACAATAAATGTTAACGTACATTTCATTTTGGTGAAATTGATTACCTTCTGTAAGTTTAAGAAATATTGCCTTGTAATTCCGTTACCAAAAATTCATGTATTTTGTAATCTCTCCCTCTAAGTAACAAGTATGGTAGACCTACCAATTAGCTATAGTGATTTCACTGATATCAATTTAGTTTATGAATTATTAAGTGATTAAAACTCGTAACTGGTAACGACATTACCAATAAAATAAATGACTACAAATGAATGGGCTACCTTGAGAACTCATAATAATCACAAACCACAGTTGGGTAACCTGTACTGTCCTCCCTTCCACTGACATACTATTATGTTCAGCTCATAACTGTTCTCTTTCCCTTTCTGTCATCTGGTGGTCAAACCAACCAAAAAAGTCAATCTGGACAACCCCTCCCTCGCTCTATCCCCGCTCTATCCCTCTCTGCCTTTCTCTCCCGCTCTCCAGTTAATGTCAATCTCTTACTGACACCTACCCATGAGCCCCTTCTCTTTCCATTTACTTTAACCAGAATCCTCACCCACTGAGCACCGACCGACACCGGATGTTCATGCACTGTGCTCTACTGCGCTGCGCTGTGATGTCCAAAACCTGTGAAACATGAGGAAAATGATATATATCCATAATTATGCATTTCTGTGTAGTACAGATCAGGGACCCATGATGTAATTCCGTTACCGTAATTTCGTTTGCGGGTGTAAATCCACTTAATTTACTGAAGTTCAATAACCAAGAGATGTTTATAATCTCAAGGTGCCATAGCTGACTCCATTCTTTATGCAGACATATTCCAACCTTCATTCGGAACAGATATTTTTTGGGAAAACAAGGTTGCAAACGACGTTACCACAGTTTGCATCTGGACAGTTCTTCAACAAAAAAATGTTTTGGTTAAATTTTCAGCAGAAATTGTTAAAAGTAGTTGTTGTGCATAGAGTTGTATTGTGTGTTAAACTTTGAAATCAATGTTTTTGTTTGGCATACATTGTGAAATGCTTAAGTCAAAGCGTAATTCCGTTAACGTGGAATTGCCCTACATATTTAAAAATAATACGACAGGTTATTATTAGTTTATAGCTGTAACAAAAAATATTATTAGTGTTCTGTTGTCTATATAAATCACTTCCTAATAAAGCCATATGATTGGTGATCTTTCACGAAAGCTAGGTCTCATCATTAACTATGAGCACTATGGCGGCACTATGGTTCCTCTATAGTTGCAATTAGTCATAAATATACTTATACATTTTAGTAGGATATACATCACCCTTAGCTGAGGGAATAACCTAGATAAAAGGCACAATTCATCAGTCACTAGCTGAGCGGAGTACATACCAGAGCTCTCATTAAAACAGGGTTGTTTCATTAGTTTGGAGTATTAGTTAGCTCTGATAAAGTCTGGTCCTGTCTTGTCTGGTCTGCCGTGGTGTGCAGTGCCAGGGCGAGGTGTGTCTGTGTGGATGACTGTAGATAATTTTAATATCAGGCCGGTGTGGATTGCTGATAGTGTTTTAAGGCAGGGCCCAGTGGACTGAAAGCTGGTAGTACCTATCTGTAATTAGTAACCATTCTCTATCACTGATAAGATAAACTCACCCTGACCTTTTCAATTTTGGTCGCCATGGCAACAGGCACTCTACCCCCTATATTATTTTAGTGATTAAACAGCAAATAGCAGGGAGATGTGAGAAACTGATAGGGATGATTAATAACAGTGTTGGTTGAAGTGTGTGTGTGAGTGTGTAGGAGGGCCATCAGTGTTACAGAGCCATATGAATAGGCTAGGCTTGGCTTTTTGTGGTGAATAATGGAAATTTAAGATGAGCTGAAAGGGAAATAAAAGCAGGGGGATGAGAGCGATAGATGTCTTCTTTTTGAGAGGCACTCTCAGAGGAAAGGGAATATGAACGTTACCTCCCCCTCCTCCTAGCCCATTGCCCACCACTCTTGGAGGTTCAGCACTGGAAGTGTTATCTTTAGATTAATAATAAATGCTGGATTCCAGTATTACACTCACTTAAACAGTGTGGTTTTAGAGTGCGGGAAAATACCTTACTCAGAGAAGCTGCTGGAAATTCAGATGGTGAAGCTTGCTTATAAAATGTATACATTCATACTGCCATTACACTGTTTTAACCAGGATACAGCACCAAGAGTATAGTCATGGAGAGTCTTCTCATACATGAACCTTCCTGCACGTGCCATATAGCCGAGAAGAATTTAATCTAAACGGGACTGAAGGTTAAAAGTAACCCAAAGATGTAATATAATGATCCCTCCACAGCCAGCCCATTACATTTGAACTATTAACCAGTCCCATCCTCTAATATCACTAACCAGACCAAACTCCCATAATCTTCACCTGGGCCCCAAAATCTCCCTTTATTAATACCAGTGAGGCCCAAAATCCAACTCCCTGGAACCGATCAGTCTGCATTTGCATAAAAAGGAAATAGCAGAAATACATGCAAAGTCTGACCAGTTGACTGAAAGGTCACAGTGGCTTTGTACAGCATGAGGACAAACAAGCCTGTGCCATGACAGTGTTAATCGGTTAGATCGCTGCACTGATACAAGGAGAGACTCTTTCCCTAACTAAGGGGAGATCTCCATGCATCTCTACTGGGGTTTTATATTGCGCCCTTATTACTCAGAACGTAGGTAAGGCACAACTCAAGAGCAGTAAGCTTGGTGCTGTAACCTTGGTCCACACCACAGTGTACTTTGACATACAGTAGTGTTTGAGAATATGCACATTTCGTGTAGTCTCCATTTTGCAGCTATTGGGAAATTGAGAAGGAGGGTCAGTGGAATGTGGTGCCATGAAGGATTTAGCCAATCAGATAAACGTCAGCCATTCTGAGATATTTCTGAGATAAACCATTCCACAATATCTCTAGAAACATTCCAGGCCTTTCAGTGGAAGAGATAATGAATCCCATAGTGCTGAGTGATGTGCTCACAGAGGGGATCAGACACACACCTACTGAACAGTCTACACACACCATTTTCAAAACCATTTTTCGGATAACACAGTGCTGGGATAAGCACTTACAGTAGCACTTACAAGGCCAAGGGGCTGTTGGACACACACACACACACACACACACACACACACACACACACACACACACACACACACACACACACACACACACACACACACACACACACACACACACACACACACACGATTGCTTGAGTAAGCGAATTAACCACAGTGATGGCTGAGGAGACCCTCACAAATGATTTCTTATAGTCTGTATCACTTCCCTGACAGTTGATGTTCCACTTTCTTTTTCATTATTTATTTATCTATTTTTGCTTTGTGTGAATTCAGCAAAAATACTTCTAAAGCACTTAATGGTGCTATCGAGAGCCCAGATCTGCTGCCACACGCTGCCTGGCGGTTTCATTTGAGATATTCACAGGCCGGCCCCAAAGAACCGCAGCATTATCAAACGTCTAACGAGACTGACACGGCCAATTATTGACAAATGATTCCTTTAGAGCGCACCCGGCTCCCTTGATGAGCACAGAGTTCCTTGATGAGCACATAGTCCCCCCTTCGTCCTCTGGGCCCGAGGACTCGTGTCTATCAGATTCTATTAAACGCTCAACACTTTGGCGAACAAAGCAGCCTGCGCCTTGCGTTGCATTAACTGCTATTATACGCTCATGAACTTTGTCACAATCATAATGGTTCCCTCTTTTATGCTCTTAACAACTCCAACCATTTCTCTTTTTGTGCCACTTGTTACAGGCAGATGAAGGTAAAAAGATGTCTTCGAACCATCAGAGAACAATATGTCAGAAGACTGAGGGGACACCAATTGTGCTGGTTCCACACATATCCTTATCAAATATCACAGCTCTTGGAATTCAAAGTTAAAGAATAGGAACCATTTGAATACCCAGAAGCTAATATCTATAAAGGAACTAATGCTTTATCGGAAATTTGTACTGTGCACTTTTGAGTCTCCAGCCTCCTTATCAATTGCATCGTAATCGGGGGACTTTGATGCATGACGTGATGGCTCAGGTGATAGATAGAAGCTGCTGATGAGCTCAGGTGGACGGAGAGGACAAAGGGATCAGGGGATAGAGGGTAAAAACATGTCTGAGACTCATGAGATGAGAACTTTGATACAGATACAACCGAATAAGAAAACTAGGCAATAGGCCCAAAGGTCAAAGGAGAGATTTAAGGAGGGAGTGAGGGAGGGGAAAGTGAACCCTGTGTAAAAAAAACAGAGTAAATGAGGAGAGGGTCAGGACAGAGAGTGTGTCTGTAAAAACAAGGGCTTGACCCACGACCCGTGGCTGGTGCCGAGGCTTTTTGTTTTTCAGCCCAGGCCCCTTACTCCCTCTGCCAAGTCCACATCCTCTCTAACGAGGGCGTAGTTTCTTAACATTCATCATCACTGAACTCTGAAACTTTATCAGCTCCAGAGCTCGGCGCCACGGACACGGCCCCGGCTTTCTCGGCTCTCAGATAGGCCTGATAACACACTGATAGATTACAGCTGATTGTTTTACTTCAGGGGACACTGCTGCTGCTAATACTAATAATTTGACAAGACTCACTGGTGAGGGGAGGAGGGGCAAGAGCACAAAGATGAAAGGGAAAAGAAATTAAATGAGTTGGAGAAAGGGAAAGTGTGTGTCTGTCCGTCCGTGTGATGTTCTTTGTATTGATGATGCAGAAAGAAATAAAAAGGCAAGGAATAAGGAAGTATATCTTACCCAGAAATATCTCATTCCATGAAAGAATAGGTACAAGAGGTAATAGACGAGAAAGGATGAGGAGAAAGTAGAGAGCGGATGGTTGACTAGAGGACATTAGCTAGATCTCATTGCTGGGATGGCGACAACCATCCATCCACTGTTACCTTGTTCTCCTGGTCCATTGCAGCTAATCTCTAGCATGCATCAGGAGCCAGGGACAGAGGGCACCTCCACCCCACCTCCTGCCTCCCCGACTAGGCCTGAAACAGAGCCCGTCTACCCCAGGACTCACACTGATGCACAGACACACACACACAGGGACCAGAGGCACAAAGAGCAGCGGAAACCTGACCCTGCCGTGGGGGCAGGGGATGGCCAACCAGGTGACCTACGGTTTAAAACAGGGTCAAGTGTGATGCACAAGGACACCACACAAAGACTCGCTACTGTAGCAATCTATAACAAACCAGAGAACAGCGAGAGATAAACCAAGATAGAGACAGCGCTCTTCCATTTCGTAATCTGTTGAAATTCATTTCAAATTAATCTACACTGAACAAAAATCTAAAATGCAACGTGCAATAATACTGAGTTAGAGTTCATGTAAGGAAATCAGTCAATTGAAATAAATTCATTTGGCCCTAATCTATGGATTTCACATGACAGGTAAGCATTGGTCGGTCACAGATACCTTAAAAAAAAAAAAAAAAAAAAAGTACAGGCGTGGATCAGAAAACCAGTCAGTATCTGGTGTGACCACCATTTGCCTCATGCAGCGCGACACATCTGCTTCGCATAGAGTTGATCAGGCTGCTGATTGTGGCCTGTGGAATGTTGTCCCACTCCTCTTCAATGGCTGTGAGAAGTGGCTGGATAAGGGTGGGAACTGGAACACACCGTCATACACGTTGATCCAGAGCATCCCAAACGTGCTCAATTGATGGCATGTCTAGTCAGTATGCAGCCCATGGAAGAACTGGGACATTTTCAGCTTCCAGGAGTTGTGTAGAGATCCTTGTGACATGGGGCCGTGCATTATCATGCTGAAACATGAGGTGATGACAACAGATGAATGGTAAGACAATGAGCCTCAGGATCTCGTCATGGTATCTCTGTGCATTCAAATTGCCATCGATAAAATGCAATTGTGTTCGTTGTCCGTAGCTTATGCCTGCCCATACCATAACCTCGCTGTCACCATGGGGGATTCTGTTCTCAACATTGACTTCAGCAAATCGCTTGCCCACACAAGACATGCTGTCTGCCATCCACCCCGTACAGTTGAAACTGGGAATCCGTGAAGAGCAAACTTCTCCAGCGTGCCAGTGCTCATCGAAGGTGAGCATTTGCCCACTGAAATCAGTTACGACGCCAAACTGCAGTTAGGTCAAGACCCTGGTGAGGACGACAAGCAAGCAGATGAGTTTCCTTGGGACAGTTTCTGACATTTTGCGCAGAAATTCGTCGGTTGTGCAAACCCACAGTTTCATCATCTGTCCGGGAGGCTGGTCTCAGACGAGCCGCAGGTGAAGAAGCTGGATGTGGAGGTCACGGGCTGCCGTCATTACACGTGGTCTGCGGTTGTGAGGCCGGTTGGACATACTACCAAATTCTCCAAAACGACGTTGGTAGAGAAATTAACATTCAATTCTTTGGCAACAGCTCTGGTGGACATTCCTGCAGTCAGCATGTCAATTGCACGGTTCCTCAAAATTGTGTTGTGTGACAAAACAGCACATTTCAGAGAGGCCTCTTATTGTCCCCAGCACAAGGTGCACCTGTGTAATGATCATGCTGTTTAATCAGCTTCTTGATGTCCCACACCTGTCAGGTGGATGGATTATCTTGGCAAAGGAAAAATGCTCACTAACAGGGATGTAAACAAATTTGTGCACAACATTTGAGAGAAATAAGCTTTTTGTGCCTATCGAAGATTTCTGGGAACTTTTTTGCAGCTCATGAAACATGGAACCAACACTTTACATGTTGTGTTTATATTTTTGTGCAGTATATTTATTTAATCCCCTTCTGGATGCATCTTACTCAAATTTTCAGGTTTGCATCAGTACCAGAGGGGAGCATTACATGGTGGCCATTTTGAGACCAGAAGGGAAACCAGAGTAGACGAATTAAATACCAGAAAATCAGTACTGAGATTTAAAGCTATTGTATTAGAACAGGTGCAATTAATGATTAGGATGTAAAGCAGGGTCAGAGGGACGGCCTACCCCTCTTCGTTGTGAGGGGAGAGCTCCTCAGCAGAAACCTAACAATAACCAGACCTGCTGTCATCTACGACAACACAGGCCTGTCCACTGTGTTCCTGCCTCTCTATTAGTGTCAGATTGAGGTCTGCCTTATCTAAGCCAAGCAGCGCTCTATGTGTCTGTGTGGATCATGAGGACGGGGGCTTTGGTCTGAGCAGAAATACATAGCGGGGGAAAAGGGTTAAACAAGGTCCAATCTCCTAACACAAAAACGATCACACCAACTAAGCTATCACACAACACTAACCCTTTATTTTAAAACATTTTAAAAACCAAAATTACTGAGAGGAAGAAAAACATATATTCTTAATTTTTGCGTCAACATTTTATCAGCCTCCCCATGAATAATCCATGCGGTAATTTCTTTCTTTCTCCTTTTTTGTTCCTGGCATTTTGGTGGAGCGAGATAAGGGGTAAAAAAACAACAGAAGGGCTAGGAGAGTGAAAAAGAGAGATAGATAACATTGATATCAACTCCTACACAACACAGTCATTCCCTTATCTAGGCTTTTTATCGCAGTATATTTTTTTCCCCCGCTTCCACCCTCTATTCTTTATGGCCTAAAAAAAGGACTATTACCCTTAAAAATGAAGTCAGGTTTTGGTATCAAATTGACCTTATGTACACATTTTAACAGGCCTGTTAATGTGTATAATTCAGCAGCAGGGTTAGCTATGGTGAAATGGTCACAGGGGAGTATGGGGAAAAAGTCAAAGACAGTTCATTTGAAGCAGTGGGAGAGAAGCAGACACAGACTCAACCTATCCTAAAGTCATGTTTCAAAGAAGAGTGAAAATATATTCCAGACAGATTTATCATTTATCTCACTCACAGAAAAAAAACATCTGTCGTCTATCAAGGTCAGTTACTGTGCCCCGAACAAACAGCACGTTGTTATAGGCCGCTGTTCTCCCAATGGCTACAGGTCTGTCTCTCTGTCAGGAGGGGGCCTTTTGGGGAGGTGTTCCTCTGCACCTCTAAAGGGGACAATCACTCACTTCCTGTTCCGAGGCTCTAACAGGGCCCAAGCTTGTGGGGACAGATTCCACTGTGACAGAGAGAGGGGTGGGACATTTTACTACTGGGATAGGCCAGTGAGTTGTTGCCATGTGCAATCAGCTCTTGTCTAGCTCGTGTCTATGTGTGCTACGGGCTACGTGAACAGCTCATCTGACTCAAAACTATGACACATACAACAAAGAGACAGTAGACAGGAAGAGTGACTTCATATTACAATATGGGATGAGGAGGCATGGAGGAATTTCACTCCTAATGGAACACTATTAATGAGAGGGAAGGAGAGCAGAGGAGAGGAGAGAGGGGTGAGTGGAGGAGAGACAACAGGAGTAACGATGGAAAGAGAGTAAGGGGAGAGAAAAATAAGAGGAAAGATAGGGAATGTGGATAAAAAGCAAATGGGTTACAGGATTTGGATGCTGGAGTCTATCCATCACTGATCACCCTGGTATCTCACTGGTGCAATCAGTGATAAAAACTCAACCTGGAAAAGCCTGTAACTCCGATGGGAGTTCATTGGGCTGTAGATATGGCTGCTGCCCACGCTCTGTACCGTTTCCTCTGGCCTCGCTGCTAATAGATGGCTCGGACAACCAAAACAGCACGACCCTATTATGTATACATATGCAACCTAGATGTATAATAGACCTCCACACTACACTACCCTCAAACTTTCCCAATTATACTACCATCATACACTCTATCCCTATCCCTCCCCTCTCCCTCCGACCCTGCTCCCTCTCAAAAAGGCCTACAAAGAAAGAGAAATTAAAAAGGGAAGTTTTTCACCCTGACGCACCCCATCCTTTCTGGATAGAGGGAGAAAGAGAGAGAGTGATAGGGAGGAAGAGAAAGAGAAAAAAATCATAATTTATCTGTGTATTATCAAGAAAGGCAGACACTTTAATCAGTCAGCTATGAAGTCAGTATTTCCATTCTTATCTGTCGCAGGAGTGGAAATGGAGAGCAGATAGCGCTCTGGGAGCCCATCGGTGGGCAGGAATGATAATGGGGGAGAGAGCGCTGGCTATTGGACCGCTGTGTCAGCCCTATCTGCACCCATTATCAACAGCCTTATCGGCACTGCCATCAGCCAAGCTGTAATGGGGCCAGTTCAACTTTCCACATTATCATACCGCCAAGACCTGGTTCAGTGAGGCTAGAGGTCTGACTAGAGAGAGAGAAAGAGAGAGAGAGAGAGAGACTGCTGCAAGAGAATGAAGGATAAAGATAGAGTGAATAAAAAAAGTGGGACTGGTAGATAGAGAAGAAAAAGAGAGCAATGAGGAGAATAAAGGGTTTTGGAAAACAGATAGATCATTTTTATTTAACCTTTATTTAATTAACTAGGCAAGTCATTTAAGAACACATTATTATTTACAATGACGGCCTACCCCCGGCCAAACCCTAACCCAGACAACACTTGGCCAATTTTGTGCCGCCCTATGAAACTCCCAATCATGGCATGTTGTGATACAGCCTGGAATCGAACCAGGGTCTGTAGTGACACCTCTAGCGCTGCGATGCAATGACTTAGACCGCTGCGCCACTCGGGAGCCCAAGGTCACACTAACTACAGGAATTATAATAATTATCATAAATTTACAGTAGCAACCAGGTATTTACTTAGTATTTTACATGGTAATTCCACAACAATAATCTATTAATTGTGTTTGTTAATTTGGGTTTCAATAAAACAAAGAAGCACTTGGCACCTTTTTCAATTGCTTTAAATTATTTTAGAAAGTACCCATTGACATTACAAAATGTCCTTGTAAATACCAGGAAAAACAAGTAGAAACATAACCATGAGATAAAGTGCACATTCCTAATCCCCTAGTTTATCAATATAGTCTACACAGGTTGCACTGGCTACGAACAGACACTGTAGGTGGGTTCACGTACTAAAAGGATGAAAATTATGTTCGAAATCTGATTGCCAACGGAAGTCGTTAAACCACCCGATTGCCCTCCCCGCTCTTCCTCTTCCCCATTTTTACTCTCTTGTTGTTCATTGATTGTCAAGAAGGCAACTTCTTCATTTACACACTATATAAAGCAAATGCGTTTCAGCTGTGGTCATACTGTCTGACTCAATCTGCCATGTTATTCCGTCATCCATTTGTCTGAGCACAATAAGCTATTTCTTTACGTGCACGTATCAATAAGATACTAAGACAGGGAAAATATAAGCTATAGTTTGGCATGGCATTGGAAGAAAACAAAGGGAGTGGTTAGTAACATGATGTCTGGACTACATCAGCTCTCTCCTCACAACAGACAGACTACTAAATGTGAAGGGGTGAAGAGACACTGGACTTGGAGAGGGCTAGTAGTAAGTGGGATGGACAAAGACACCACCTAACCCATATATGGGTCTGATTGGATCCCTATTCCCCTATGGTTTTACTGAGTACTCCAGAGCATATCTTAGCTCACTTAACCATCCTCATTTCATAACGTGTGATATACTACCTATGGCCCCGCAACTATCTAAATCCCTCCCCTCCGCCGAGAGAACTGTCTTTGACTGACAGGTTACTTATCAGCCACAGAGGAAGAACACACATGGTTTACACAAGAGCAAAGCAAACCAGACTAAGACCACTCACAAATAACAGGGCTGGCCTGAATGAGTCATACTGTACACATGAGAGAGAGAGGGGTTAGTGATCCCTGGTTTCTGCCTCAGTTCAACTGGACAGGGAGAGTTACTGGCCAGGGAGTGTAGTGTATCTCTGCGTCCCAAACAGCATCCATTTCCCTACATAATGCACTACTTTTGACCGCTAGAGCACTACACAGGGAAAGGGTGCCATATGGGATACATCCTATCTGGCCAGAGTCTAGTGTATGAGAGGAGACAGTGAGAGGAGCCACTGGTCTAGACCACCTCTGTTAAGGTGGGTCCCTGGGGCAGTCTAGCATCTCCTCTTTCTGGGCCTTTGTCCCTGAAGCCCTGCAGTTCTTATCGTCTATTTTCCTCCTCATACACACACACTGTGTGTGTGTGTGTGTGTGTAATATAGATCGTTATGGGTGATCTGAGTGGGGGTGCAGAGTCATAAGTCCATGTGACATACTGTAGATATATCATATTCTACAGGTCAAGAAGACACTTCTGTGTACATCCTGTTTCACAGTAACGGTTGGGGGCAGAACCGCAGTGTTCCCGTGTACTCCGCTCCCTCCACCTGCCTGCCAGCTATAAAAAGCAGGTCAGGCTGGATTGTTTGCCCAAGCATTTTTATACCCCGGAACCGAACAGAGCGCTGAACACAGTAGGAGTAAATGGCCTCTCTTATCGTCTTCGCTAGGGGGAACTTGTCATAACAGCGTCACACACTACCCCCCAAGCCAGCGGCCTGCCTGCCTGCCGACTCAGCCTGAGCATGGCCATGTGGCCAACGGCTACCCAGGACACACAGAAACACCATCTCTATCCAGACCTCTGCATCAAGACTATATATCAATGTAAAGATCTAACATACAACCTTACTCATTCAATCATATCCTGAATAAAAAGTATCATCGCATCAAACCATACCCTACATAAATATCACTCATCAACTGGATAACGGACACAAAACTAAAGAATTGTTGGTCTATGTATTCATTTGGTTGTTACATTGGCAGGTACAGTGTAATTACAGTTTAGGTACACATTATTAAAAAGTCCTTACAACAGACAGCAGCACCAGCAGTGTTTAGAATGGAAGGTGGGACAAAGCTGTTATGTACTTGAGGAAAGGGCTCTTTGCTTTAATGCTGTGGAGGTAAAAGTCCACCTGTACTACAGGAAGGCACACCGAAGACAAAACATTGCAGCAGTTACTGCAAAAGTAAATAGTTTGACAAAGATTAGGCTACTGCAAGTACAGGTAACTGCCAAAATAATGGAAACACTTTACTAAATGAGGGATACAAAGTATATTGAAAGCAGGTGCTTCCACACAGGTGTGGTTCCTGAGTTAATTAAGCAATTTACATGATATTATGATTAGGGTCATGTATAAAAATTCTGTGCAGGCCTTTATTTTGGCTACCTTGGCTATTCCTCCTTAGGATGGCAATGCCCCCATCCACAGGGCACGAGTGGTCACTGAATGCTTTGATGAGCGTGAAAATGATAAACCATATTCCATAGCAGTCTCAGTCACCAGATCTCAACTCAATTGAACACTTTTGGGAGCGGTGTCTGAGACAGCGTTTCCCACCACCTTCAACAAAACACCAAATGATGGAATTTCTCTTAGAAGAATGGTGTTGCATCCCTCCGATAGAGTTCCAGACCCTTGTAGAATCTATGCCAAGATGCATTGAAGCTGTCCTGGCTCATGGTGGCCCAACACCCTATTAAGACACTATGTTTTAGCAGAGAAGTTTGGAACTCTTTCTTATTGGTCTATTAACTAATTTACCGCTTAGTAATGTCACCAGGCAGGCCAAAACTCCATCCCAATGAAAAAGAATAACATTTCAGCTGGTATTTTCAAACCGCATTATCATAATTTTCACAATTTCACAGTATTATTCCAACCTCATAGTGTGGTAATCAGTGGTGGTCGGTGCCGTTTAGGGCATGGCTTTATTTCCATTACAGCATATTGGATGACTGTCATTCATATTCAATTCACTCAGCTCAATGTAACATAAATAGGTTTAGGCTACTACATGATACACATATTTGCTTTATACCCATCATGAGGTTGCTAATTGGTGTAATCAAGGTGACAGACAGTAGCTAGGTTTCCATCCAATTTGCAACAGATTTTCATGTGAATATTCTAAAATCTGCATAAAACATTATGACTTTTTCCCACCAGAAATGTGTCTACATCAAACTGACTTTTTGCAGATAAAACGCTGTGCGTGATGACGTAGTGCACATAAAAATATATTTTGCCATTGAATTCCCATGTACAGAATGAAAAATACAGGTTAAATGGGTTTCCATTGCATTTTCAACCCTACTGATGGTTTTGTCACAAAAACTGTTGCGGTATACATCAAATGTTCCCACTCTGGCCTAGGCATTGGCAATCTAGCCAACAGCTCACAGATACAGTGCGGGTAGGCTACCTACATGAGACTATTATGGATATAATTGGAAATAGTGGCGCCGGAGGGGATGGCCGCCGTTTTACGGCCTCCTGACCAATTGTGCTATATTGTGTGTTTTTTTTGTGCTCTGATCCAAAACCAATGCTGTACATAATGTTTTGGCCATCGTTTCATATGACCGAAAAGAGCTACTGGACATCAAAACAGCAATTACTGACCTTGATTTGGATGAGGACTTCTACTTCAACAAATTGAAGGCTAAGGACATAATGCTCATCCCAGACCAGGCCCAAATCCCTGTCATTCGGACTAGGCGGAGCTATAGGGGTCGGCGTGAGAGATATGTAACGAGACTGCGACGGCGAGTGCATAAGTTGCCATTACCCTCCGTTGTATTGACAAACATGCAAGCACTGGAAAATAAACTGGATGAGCTCCGTTCAAGACTATCCTATCAACGTGATCTGAAGAACTGCAATATACTATGTTTCACTGAGTTGTGGCTGAACAATGATATGGAAAATACAATATAAATCTAGCTGTTTTTTCTATAAATCGGCAGGACAGAACAGCTGCGTCCGGTAAGCTCAGGAGAGAGGGGGTGTGTCACTTTGTCGACAACAATTGGTGCACAATCTCTAATATTAAGGAAGCCTCAAGGATCTGCTCACCGGAGTTAGAATGGCCTGGTGTAGACCACACTATCTACCAAGAGAGTTTCCATCAACTTTTTTTGTAGCCGTCTATTTACCACCACAAACCGATGCTGGCACTAACACCACACTCAACGAGCTGTAAAAGGCCATAAGCAAACAAGAAAATGCTCACCCAGATGCGGCGCTCCTAATGGCTGAGGATTTTAATGCAGGGAAACCTAATTTCTACCAGCATGTCTCCTGTGCAACGAGGCAAAAAAACAACAACAAAAAACTCTAGATCACCTCTACACACAGAGACACATACAAAGCTCTCCCTCGACCTCTATTTAGCAAATCTGACCATAACTCCATCCTCTTAATTCCTGCTTACAAGAAAAACTCCAACAGGACGTACGGGTGATGCACGCAATACGGATGTGGTGCGATGAAGTGGATGCTAAGCAGACCTTAGACTGGGGCGAAAGTTCACTTTCCAACAGAACAAATGACCCTAAACACACAGCCAAGACAACGCAGGAGTGTCTTTGGAAAAAGTCTCTGAATATCCTTGAGTGGCCCAGCCAGAGCCTGGACTTGAACCCAATCGAACATCTCTGGAGGCCTGAAAATAGCTGTGCAGCGACGCTCCCCATCCAACCTGACAGAGCTTCAGAGGTTCTGCAGAGAATGGGAGAAACTCCCCAAATACAAGTGTGCCAAGCTTGTAGCGTCATACCCATGCAGACTAGAGTCTGTAACCACTGCCAATGATGCTTCAACAAAGTACTGAGTACATGGTCTGAATACTTAAGTAAATGTGATTTCATTTTATTAATTATAAATTAGCAAAAAGGTCTAAAACCTGCTTCTTGCTTTGTCATTATGGGGAATTGTGTGTAGATTGATGAGAGATATATTTTTTATCAATTTTAGAATAAGGCTGTAACAAAATGTGAAAAAAGTCAAGGGGCCCGAATACACTGTATGTTCTGGTATTCATCCGATGGCATTTTTGGAGTTTACCACTTCAGTCAATGGCTTCATTAATAAGAGCATTGATGACGTAGTCCCCACCGTGACCGTACGTACAGTTGAAGTCGGAAGTTTACATACACATTAGCCAAATACATTTAAAGTCAGTTTTTCACAATTCACGAATGCTGTCATCAATCCACGGTTTCTGGTTAGGGAAGGTTTTAATAGTCATAGTGGGTAAAACATCATCCTATACACTTCCTTATAAACTCGCTCCCCGAGAAAGCATATACAGTTGAAGTCGGAAGTTTACATACACATAAGCCAAATACATTTAAAAACTCAGTTTTTCACAATTCCTGACATTTAATCCTAGTAAAAATTCCCCGTCTTAGGTCAGTTAGGATCACCACTATTTTAAGAATGTGAAATGTCAGAATAATAGTAGAGAATTATTTATTTATGTTATCACATTCACAGTGGGTCAGAAGTTGACAAGCATCCCACAATAAGTTGGGTGAATTTTGGCCCATTCCTCCTGACAGGGCTGGTGTAACTGAGTCAGGTTTCTAGGCCTCCTTGCTCACACACGCTTTTTCAGTTCTGCCCACAAATTGTCTATAGGATGAGGTCAGGGTTTTGTGACGGCCACTCCAATACCTTGACTTTGTTGTCCTTAAGCCATTTTCCACAACTTTGTATGTATGCTTGGGGTCATTGTCAATTTGGAAGACCCATTTGCGACCAAGCTTTAACTTCCTGACTGATGTCTTGAGATGTTGCTTCAATATATCCTGAAAGATGCCACCCTACAAAGGGCAATGTCCCCAATCACTGCCCTGAAGCATTGGGATATATTTTTTTAGACTAGAGGAAAGGGTGCCTCCTACTGGCCCTCCAACACCACTTCCAGCAGCATCTGGCCTCCCATCCAGGGACTGACCAGGACCAACCATGCTTAGCTTCAGAAACAAGCCAGCAGTGGGATGCAGGGTGGTATGCTGCTGGCTTGCACACTCTTGCTGCATCAAGGTGATCTCGGGTGTAGTTATTAGTCCAAACAGTTGCAAAAAAGGAACACCAACTACAGTTTCTATAGGACAAATTCAGGTAGGTCCATCCCGTTTAAAAAAAAGTTTTGCAACAGAATCAGCGGAATTAATACACCCCTGATAACCTCTCCAAGACAAACCTTCATACCATAACTGCTAACATTAACCACTACACAGCCTACATCTTTGACACCCTATTAGCCAATGTCATAGTCAAGATAGCTACTAGAATTAAAGGGCGTAAGTAAGCCGACAATCCATGTGTATAATCACACAGTAATGTACAGCAACAAGTTTAGCAGTTACACCGGTGAGCACCGGCGGCAATAATTTAATAAAACCGGAAGCTTACTTTGACTTGGAAGAGCTGCAGTGTAACATAAATAGCATTCCTCTCTGAGTAAAGTTGTCTCTCAAATTTGTAAGAAATGTAATTGTTCAAAACTTTAAACACACACACACACACACACACACACATATAACACAGTACCAGTTAGTCGTTCGGACACATCTTTATTTTTACCATTTACTACATTGTAGGATAATACTGAAGACATCAAAACTGACACATACGGAATCATGTAGTAACCAAAAAAAAGTGTTAAACAAATCAAAATATGTTTGAGATTCTTCAAAGTAGCCACCCTTTGTATTAACGACAGCTTTGCACACTCTTGGCATTCTCTCAACCAGCTTTGTGAGATAAAAAAGTAAATTTGTGGAATTTCTTTCCTTCTTAATGCATTTGAGCCAATCGATTGTGTTGTGACAAGGTAGGGGTGGTAAACAAAAAATAAATGGTAAAAGACCAAGACCATATTATGGCAAGAACAGCTCAAATAAGCAAACCGAAACAACAGTCCATCATTACTTTAACACATGAAGGTCAGTCAATCAGGAACATTTCAAGAACTTTCAAAGTTTCTTAAAGTGCAGTTGCAAAAACCATCAAGCGCTATGACGAAACTGGCTCTCATGAGGACCGCCACAGGAAAGGAAGACAGAGTTAACTCTGCTGCAGAAGATAAGTTCATTAGTGTTACCAGCCTCAGAAAATGCAGCCCAAATAAATGCTTCACAGAGTTCATGTAACAGACAGGGGCGGAAATCCCGGGGGGGACACGACTCCCCCATCCTGGGAAAAATATGATTTGTCCCCCCCAATATATCACTGTAAACATAACTATGTAATTTAAATAATATTAATAATACGCAATGAAAGCAATTGTGCTGATTATAGACACTTAATAGCGTGTTTTTAAGTTTCAAAAGATTGCGACCTCCCCACCCTTTGCCTCACAATGGTTTGATCCACTGCCAGTTCCTTAGTTGGCAAGGTAACAGAGGGGTCATGTCTACTGTCTGAAAGGCACTCAATGCACGTAACTGACGTGAGGTTCATCCAGTCAATCGTGCCAATGCAATGTTTTGTTTTATGTTGGCAGGGTTCACACACACACTAGCTGAATATGCAGAGCTAGCGCGCAAATATTAACTATTAAGCTAGCTAGTACCTATTCCATTTATGTGGCGTCGTCAAAGATGGAATCTTTGCTATCGTCAATTTATTCCAAGATCAGCATGCAGATGATGTAAGTTAGTGCTTCAAAGTCCCTGTGATAAGGTTAGCGATAAACTGAAGTCCAAACTGAACAGAATAACACTGTCTTCTACCATTGTCTTAAATATATTTAATGGTCTCGTTGCAAAAGCTAAATTGTCGCAAGGGAACTTTTATTTATTTATTTTATTTCACCTTTATTTAACCCGGGTAGCAAAGATTATAGCAAACACCACTGAAACGGAATTGGTGCTCGCTAGCTTTGCAAATTCAGCTATTGTTGGAAGCCAGCCAATATGAAACAAACTATTAAAATTACAAAAGGTTGCAGCATATGTTGTGTAAATGGTGAACTCATACAGCTGTCAACTCTTGTCACTGCAATCCGTTTCACATTTGCTAGCTACCTTTTAGATCGAAGCCCAAATTGAATGATAGAAGATAAGATGATAGAAGCCCATCTCCTACTGTAAATAACCTACACACTGTGTGTGTGTAGCCAGCCAGCCAGCCAGCCAGCCAGGTAGAAAAATGGCAGAAAAATAAAAAAGACGGACATCAGAGTATTTTTCAGTACACCAAAACGCAAAGTAAGAACCCTAGTAGCCTAATATCTCAAAGACTAGTTGATAAAATGTTCATAAGAAAGAAATGAAATTCTAATGGTCATGTTTCACAATGATGTCATTAGGCAGACCACGCAACAGATGGCACACAGACAGCAGAGTTGGAGACAGATATGCAGGGACAAACTGGCAGAGACAGGGAGTCTCAGGTAAGTTTGTTGAGTCTTTGTTTGGCAACATTATGAAAGGTTCTCCATTTTTTGGACTTGTAAAATAGGAACATAATTGGAAAATGCCATGGATACCCCCACTCTCAACTTAAACTGGTGATTGAACTAAGATTTGTTAAAGGCAATAGTATTGCTGTTGTGATTAGTTGTGTAGTTTTGGGTACCGGTAGTTAGGAGTATGGCAAACACCTTATTTCTTTGGTTCCTCAATATACATTTACCATGTTACAATGTAGGCTGTGTTTTACAGCACTACTTTTGGTGTCCCCCTCAGGAATTGCTCGAGAAAATGTAATGTAATTGTCCCCTCCAAAGTTGATATCAGATTTTCGCCCCTGGTAACAGACACATCTCGACATCACAACTAGTGATGCACCGATATGACATTTTTGCCCGATATCCGATATTTTCCTTGCCAAAAAAAACCTGATACCGATAACCGATGTTTATACTTTTATTTTGAAGGCAAACTGCAAATTCCACTACTGTGCCTAATCCTTATTGTGGCTAGCTTCACAACACATAACCCGGTCTGGCCGAGCCTCACTAGCCAGATGACGCTAGCTGGCTGCTTATAACGTTAACTTTGGGAAACAGGGTTAAGTAGCTGGCTAGCTATTTATTTTCATGAACTGAAGTTTAATTTCAATAGGCGAACAACCAGTGGCAACCTAGCTAATACTTACTCATAAGGATTCCTAAATCATTGCTAAGATTAATGAAAATGACTGCAGTTTCTACTGTTTTCAGGCTGGTTGTATTGGTGCTAGCTAGGTACGAAGCTAAAGCTAGCTACCCCAGAAGTTGCGGTCGAACAAATTATGCTTTATTACCAACATGGTATTGTAAACACATCGTTCATGGCCGGTGTTTGCAGACTTTTTTGTACAGCTTTGACAGTGCTACTGTATATTAATTGAAACGCAAAGACCCAAACGGCGTTCCATAGTATGTATGTCGTGAAGCTAATAGCAGTAACTCAGGTAGGGCAACATCTGAAAAATAGCTCACTTGGTAGTCTGTACCGGTGCTCAACCAGTCGGCGAAAGCCAACATCACCCACGACAGAGAACAGTTGTTTGTCAAGGGCAATGAATTCTATTATCTTGGCGTTAATGGATTTAGCCTTTGAGTTGTCTCACTGAAATGTTCTTACTCTTTAAAATGACTGCTCGACTTGTTGACTGCTCGATCCACACAGAAGACATTGTGGGCTAGGTTAGGAATGCTGTGTTGCACGTGTAGCGCAAAATTTTATGTGGCGTCATTACGTCATGTACCTACGTTATATAGGTATGCACGTCAGCTTTGACATCGGTTTTGCACATCGGCGTTAAACTAGACATCAGGCCGATACTGATGTTGGCATTTTTAGCTAATAATCGTCCGATTCCCATATGTTCACCGATATATCGTGCATCCCTAATCACAACCACAGCATTCTGCAGCGATACGCCATCCCATTTGGTTTGCGCTTAGCGGGAGTATCATTTGTTTTTCAACAGGACAATGACACAACACACCTCCAGGCTGTGTAAGGGCAATTTGACCAAGAAGGAGAGTGATGGAGTGCTGCATCAGATGACCTGGCCGAGCTCAACCCAATTGAGATGGTTTGGGATGAGTTTTCCTGATTGACTGATCTTCATGTCTTAAAGTAATGAAGGACTGTCATTTCTCTTTGCTTTTTTGAGCTGTTCTAGCCATAATATGGACTTGGTCTTTTACCAGATAAGGCTATCTTCTGTATACCACCTCTACCTTGTCAGAACACAATTGATTGGCTCAATCGCATTAAGGAGGAAAGAAATTCCCCAAATTAACTTTTCAAGAAAGCACGCACCTGTTAATTAAAATGTATTCCAGATGACTACCTCATGAAGCTGGTTGAAAGAATGCCAAGAGTGTGCAAAGCTGTCATCAAGGCAAAGGGTGGGTACCTTGAAGAATCTAAAATATATTTTGATTCATTTAACACTTTTTTGGTTACTACATCATTGCATATGTGTTATTTCATAGGTTTGATGTCTTTACTATTATTTTACAATGTAGAAAATAGTAAAAATAAAGAAAAACCCTTGAATGAGTAGGTGTGTCCAAACTTTTGACTGGTACTGTATGTAATATATATAAATAGATTTTGCTGTGTTTTTTATATATATTATAAAAAACACAGAAAAATCTAGTTTTTGACTGCACTGGGCCTTCATGTAAGTATTCTCTCTTTAGAGGCGGTTCTTGCCTCAGAGGTCAGAGGTGAAACCGTTTACAATGGCTCCAGGGGGGCCAAAGAGCAGAGCGTCACAATTCACGCTACACTGTCCCCAGAGTAAATAGCAGGAAGGTGTAATAACTCATCCACACACCAAACAGGCAACATTTCCTCTGTAACCCTGCCAACTTCCCTCCACTAACAGGCCACTCACCGATTCCATTAACACTGTTCACAGTCATCAGCTCTATAGACCATAACGTAAGAGCAAAAGAAACTGATACACACAACACTCCACCAACAAAATGAGCAAACAGACTATTTAAAACCCTCTCAATTCCAACTTAATCTGTCATCCTCTAATAGGTAGAAAAATCAACCACTTTTAGCATTATGCTGATGCTGTACTTTTCTCTCCTTTTTTCCCCCCTTTTAGCAGTATCAAGTTATGCTCTTCATTTTTAGCCAAAAAAAGCACATTCAAGATAATCATCAATGAACACAAATTTCCCTGCATCTCAAATGGTATCTTACATGGAATCTACACTGAGTAATATGTGGTATTAGTTTTAATTAAATTAGTCAACTACAATGCTTGCTAGGGGAAAAAAATGGGGCGGGGAAAAAGACGAGGTTGAAAAAGAGAGGAGGGAGAGAAATGCATTCACACCTATCATCTAATCATACAACAACATTAATCACATTAACGGTGGAACTGATTGCCAGGGTCCAGGCCTTGCTGCTCCTACGTGTCGCTTTGCTATTGCAGTGGAGTCTTAGCTCCTGCCTGCTCTGTGCTGATAACAACTTTAATCATACTTGGCAATCTCTATCTGCACCGGAGATCGGCCCCCAGGGCTTATCAAAAGTTCACATCGAGCTAAAAGCAGAACAAATACGGAAAAACACACAAGAGAAAGCCACCAAGGCGCTGTGTGTATATATGGGCATATGGGTTTATGAGTGTGTGTGTTTGTCTAACACGGTGGGGTTTTTTTTGGTACTGGCTTGGGAAGATTGGATCAATGTTTCAATTGTATAACTATGAAACTGTCATGTGACCCATAAAGATAAAAGTATATGTCAGATAATATAGAAAAGGGTTACAATCATCCATACAAATGTTACAAATATAAAATCTCAATTAAAAAGTTGATGCATAAATAAACTTCCATGGTCTGAAGAGATAAGGTCATTGGGTAATTCAGAGGTGGCTGAACCTATAGACATGACATCATGGTTTCTATAAGAGGCCATGCATTATTCACGGTGACCTCTGAGCTTTACCCATGAAGTCATGAGGGCAGAGCTGCAGAGAGAGCTACAGCTGTATCTGTGGATCTGCCTGAGCTTATCTACCAGTGATCAGCAGGCGGCCTTATCAGCCCTGCACATCTCAGAGGGGAAGCTGCCTGCTTTAAACCTACAATACATCCATCTACCATGTCTGTATTCCTGGCTCTTTTTGTTGTTGCCTTATCAGACCTGCCATCCCTGTTTCTGGTCTTATCCTCTTCTCCCACTTTTTAAAGTATCTAGAGATACACCCAGCTAGTCCCAAACAACAACACAAACACGACAAAGATGAGAATGCAGCAGCCGAATGTAATTATAATGCAAGCTCCATCCCAATCGCCTCCATCTGTCTCATGCTCATAATATCGGAGAGCGATCGCCGCCCTGCTTATCCTGTCTCCCATCTCAACCGCCAAAATAAAAGCCCTGGGATCCGGATGCAGTGGGCTGCATGCATATCTTTCCATCAAGGAGGGATGGATAATCAGTTTGAGAGATCTTCACCGTTGGGAAAATGACGCACAAAAGAAGCAGACAAATATCTACCCTGAATTTAGGCTTTCAGCTTCTGTAATGCTGGACACAACATTTGTTGTTGGACCATCATTCCAAATGCTGCCACCATCATTCCAGCAAGTGTGCTATAACCATAACATAAAATACAGGCTGGTACGAAGAAGCAAGCTTGTGATGCTTATGGAACAATATTGTGGACGTAATCCAACCCCAAGTCTTTATCACCACTCCTCCTCCATTAAAATGTCTGCCAAGGCACAAGAGAATCATGAGACTTGTTTCTCTGTGCACCGTCAAGAGGCCGGGGAAGCATGATGGTGTAAGAACTGATAAAGACAAAGGCTATGACAACCCTGAGACGCATACATCCTTTCCAGGGTCTGGACTATATCCACATTCCACGCTAGACTGATGTGTGATCAGTTGATAGACCACTATTGATAGACCACTATGAAAAGGAAATAACAAATAGTTTTTTTGTATTATTTAAATTACAACTAGCTAGCCTACAGAACATCAACAACATAACATGAAAGGATTTGACTTATAGTCAAAGACTTTAAAACCTCTCACTCTCATGTAGCCTTTTCCAGTGGCTGCTTTGATGATGGCATGTTGCAGATCCTATTTGGAGTAGATTTGGGCCATTGGCATGAACGCCCAATGGTGTGCCTTTTACTAGAAGCTTTGTTATGTGCACTTTACACACAGTGCTTAATGTATACTACTGTTACCTTATGTGATTTCTCTATCCTTTTCAAGAGTTGCTTTCTGCTTTATTTTTGAGCAGCCCTTTTAAACTCAACCTCCAAGATATTGCTACTGTGTTTATCAGACGAAGGCATCTCTTCTGGATGAAGAACTGAAACAGCGCCTGGCACCAGAGCAAAACAACTTCTCAGCAGTAGTCAGTAAGTGAGGGTGTGTGTGAGAGAGAGAGTAAATATTATTTATATTTTCATTAACTGCATAATCATGCAAACCTTCACACATTTTGTAAACAGGAAGAACTTGTCAAGCAAGGAGACCAAGCACCAGACCAAAATAAAAACAATTTTAAATGGAAGCCTATGCATTATGGAGTTAAAAGGATAGATGAAAAAATATCCTATTGTAACCCACTATCAGCAGGCAAGATCAGCTAGGCGCGCTATCTGACGCCCCATCTCTGGAAAAAGAACAGTAAAGCCGGGGGAAAATGCAACGTCAGCCTCAGTGCAGCCTCAGACAGAAAACAAATAAAAAAAGATCACATTTTAATCTTTATCTCGGCTGAGATCGGATCGCTGTATATCTGCGTTCACATCACCTTTTTCAGAGAACAGTGACGTTTCCACAACAGAATTAAACAGGAAGCCACTGTTTCAGTTCAGTTGCCAATGGACAAAACGTTTTTAAAAGAGCAAATTCAACTTTTTATTAAGCCTACAGCAACTGTAAATAAAGTAAAGATAAACTGCAAGTTAGGCTAAATGGCCCTAACTAATTAGGTAACAAAATGTTTAAATCTACTGCGATAGACCGCATTAAGCATTTTTCAAATGTAACCTAGCCTAGATCTAAAAGAATAATAGCTTTCACTCTATGATGTTTCACACATTTAATCATTTATTGCACACTCTCACTGTGGAGAGTTGAGCTGGAGAGCCTGCAGATGTTGCTTGCCACTGAGTGAGATGTGCTTTATCACATTTAAAATAAAACATGACATTATTTTGAAATTAATTTTGAATATATATGCTATAGTAGGGCCTATTTAACATTTATAATAGAAGGCTAGCCTACGTGCTCAATATTATGCTAGCTGACTATATTTTAAATTGGTTTGTGTCAGTAACCTAGGCTATCATTAAAAATGTTGGCTACCCTACACAAAATGAAGAAACAATGCACATTTTCACAACATTCTTAAAAAATATATTGTTACATAATAACATTTTTTAATTAGGTTTGAGGGAAATGCTGGAAATATTATGTTGGTCACTGCTGAATTTCACAAACCTGTCAAAGTATATATTTCACACTCCCAACTGCACAATGACACTTAAAGGGGAAATCTGCAGTAGATACATACATTTTGTTGAGTTATAAATTAATATTTACCCATTGATTCTTTAAGAATATAACTTATACATGCCTCATGAGATTAGTTCAACTCCTGTACCCCATCAGAACCCAAAATATAAGCTTGTTTTGGGCTATTCCAATGTTTGTAAACAAAGTACTTGTAAACAAATGCTATATAGACTCAAAACATGGTTACAACTATAATGATCCCTCCTTGCATCCATAGCTCTTTGAGAGTGGTTACATTTACCCAGCCCAATCCCTCAGTTTTTTAGCGAAACAGTAGCGGGGATCTCGCTTTGTTATTGTTTTAACAGCTGATTGCCGCTTTAAAGATAAATGTGAACTTATTTGTTCTTACGTTTGATCTGCCGGGGTTTGCTCTGCTTTCTTCGGGACATGGCTTTCCCCTGTTCTTGTTCAGCTGAAAAGAAGTGATCTTCTTCCCAAGAAGAACTCTACTAGCAATGAAACACAGCTCGATCTCCACCCGGAGATATCCGCATGACCTGCACTTTGATATTCTTTGACGCGCGATAACTACCTGTGGTCAAGTAAGCTTCAGCTACTTTTAAATCTTTTAAGTCTTCCCAGATGTGCGGTCTTCTCCTAGCTCTTCCTCCTCTTCCTTGTGATGTCTTGACTGTCACCGAAGGGATGCCAGTGCCTGCAGTTGTGTCGCTATCATTATTGTATTAAATGTTGCCGCTTGATTGTTTTCGTTTTTCCTTTATGTTTTTCCCTAGTCCGCTCCACGCTCTAGAACTAGCAGCCAGTATCAATGGAGCGCGAGCATGACACTAAACAGTACAGCTGATATGGAGACATGACACGCCCCTCTAACGCCACCTGCGTCTGACGTAGTTATAGCGTCTCGATGATGGGCGTATATTTTTTTATGTCAATAGTAGGCCCCCAGATCCTTGATTGTATACCTACTTTGATTTTATCCATTTATTACGTTTATTTTGACTGTTTATCTTAACTTGTCTAGGTTTATCTGGAAGGTTTATCAAAAACGGAAAAGATTATGGCATTTATAATTGCATAATCTGGTAATAGTAGCCTATAATTCACTGCAAATCTGTATCTTTATAATGTACAAACTATAAGCCTAATAGTCCATCCCTTGTAATTTGCCTACAAGACGACAGACAGTTATGATAAAATTGAAGTTGATGAGAAATGAAGACATTGGAAAGTATTTTAGGATAATACAGTGCCACCGACACGGCCCGCTACCAAGGACTGCGGCCCCCCCTCTCCTTCTCCGTGGCCGACCTGAGTAAGACATCTGAACGTGTTAACCCTCGCAAGGCTGCTGGCCTAGACGGCGTCCCTAACCACGTACTCAGAGCATGCGCAGACCAGCTGGCTGGTGTGTTTACGAGCATATTCAATCGCTACCTATCCCAGTCTGCTGTCCCCACGTGCTTCAAGATGGCCACCATTGTTCCTGTACCCAAGAAGGCAAAGATAACTGAACTAAATGACTATCACCCCGTAACGCTCACTTCTGTCATCATAAAGTGCTTTGAGAGACGAGTCAAGGATCATATCACCTCCACCTTACCTGCCACCCTAGATCTACTTCAGTTTGCATACCACCCCAACATGTACACAGACGATGCAATCGCCATCACACTGCACACTGCCCTATCCCATCTGGACAAGAGGAATACCTATGTAAGAATGCTGTTCATTGACTACAGCTCAGCATTCTACACCATAGTACCCTCCAAGCTCATCGTTAAGCTTGAGGCCCTGGGTCTCAACCCCACCCTGTGCAATTGGGTCCTGGACTTTCTGATCGGGCCACCTCCAGGTGGTGGAGATAGGAAACAACATCTCCACGTCGCTGATCCTCAACACTGGGGCCCCACAAGGGTGTGTGCTCAGCCCCCTCCTGTACTCCCTGTTCATCCATGACTGCGTGGCCATGCATGCCTCCAACTCAATCATCAAGTTTGCAGGTGACACATCAGTAGTGGGCTTGATTACCAACAACGACAAGATAGCCTACAGGGAGGAGGTGAGGGCACTCGGAGTGTGGTCAGGAAAACAACATCTCACTCAATGTCAGCAAAACAAAGGAGATGATCGTGGACTTCAGGAAACAGCAGAGGGAGCACCCCCCTATCCACATCGACGGGACAGTAGTGGAGAAGGTGGAACGTTTTAAGTTCCTCTGCGTACACATCACGAATGTACACACCTCTTCAACCTCAGGAGGCTGAGGAATTTTAGCTTGTCACCTGAAACACTCACAAACTTTTACAGATGCACAATTGAGAGCATCCTGTCGGGCTGTATCACCGCCTGGTATGGCAACTGCACCGCCCTCAACTGCAAGGCTCACCAGAGGGTGGTGCGGTCTGCACAACGCATAACTGGGGGAAAACTACCTGCCCTCCAGGACACCTACAGCACCCGATTTCACAGGAAGGCCAAAAAGATCATCAAGGACAACAACCACCCGAGCCACTGCCTGTTCACCCCATTACCATCCAGAAGGCGAGGTCAGTACAGGTGCATCAAAGCTGGGACAGAGAGACTGAAAAACATCTATCTCAAGGCCATCAGACTGTTAAACAGCCTTCACTAACACAGAGAGGCTGCTGCCTACATACAGACTCGAATCATTGGCCACTTTAATGAATGGACCACTCGTCACTTTAAATAATGACACTTTAATAATGTTTACATATCTTACATTACTCATCTCATATGTATATACTGTATTTTATACCATCTATTGCGTCTTGCCTATGCCGCTCGTTCATCACTCATCCATATATTTATATGTACATATTTATTTCACCCCTCAAGATTTGTGTGTATTAGGTAGTTGTTGTGGAATTGTTAGATTACTTGCTAGATATTACTGCACTGTCGGAACTAGAAGCACAAGCATTTCGCTACACTCGCATTAACATCTGCTAACCATGTGTATGTGACCAATAACATTTGATTTGATTTGTATTTATGTGACCCTCTTTGGTGCAATGTAAATGCAATGTCATAGGTGATGTGCAACACTGCATTTTTACTACAAACTTAAGCAATTCAAGACAAATTAATTGATTAGTCTTTAGGTAACTGATGGGTGCCAAGCATGCTGTAGTTTTCATGTAATTCTTAGAGGAAAAAAAAAAATGTTTTTTACATGGAAATATCTGAATAAAGCCACTGTATAATTTCAAATAATGAATTATATCCTTTGATTTTGACACGTCTTACCTTATCAGTAACCACAAACAAAGGACCTAGAACTCCATTGATCATTTGTTGTTGTCATTGGAAAATGTAGCTACAAATAATGTATGTTGCTCTATCCTGAAAAGTCATTCACTGAGAACTACAGACGTATCAAGTACTATTTGTATGTGAAAAGGTCATGGGATGCATTTTCTCCATTGTTTACATTTTTGTTGCATACTCTTTGAGGGTATGCACAAATTAAGGAGTGTGGCTTTAGTAGTCCCATCGCTGCTTATGCTACCAAAGTAAAACCAAGTGATAGATTGTTAGCAACATAAAGTCTCAAGTGTGCAATAAGTATTCTCAATACTTAAAAAAGCAGTTTGTATGGATTTTATCTGTTTATCTGTTTTTGTACAGTTTTACATTTTACAAACCATTCAGGAATATGTAACAAAATACATCTCCAGAAGGCATCAATTGAGGGTACAAATCAACAACCAAAACAATAGCTTACGAGACAAGTTTTTAAGCCATATTCACTGCTGCCATCTAGTGACAATGTGAAAATCTTGTCAAGTAGAAAAAGGCTGGTGTCTAACAGCATGATAGCTGTTATGTTGTATCAACATATGAGTTTGTCTTGATGATGTACAGAAATTGAGACTAGTGTTACATCACATACTCTGATACTCACTAATCATGCTAATCTTTAAAGATCTTACAATTTTTTTCACAGATACAGAACACATAAGATCAAACATTACCTTTTGGATTTAACACAGTCATGAGAATCTGTTGATTCCTTATGATACTGGCAAGACCGGTCGGTAATATTTCACATTACGTTGCTCTTCTACTTGTGTAGTAATGCTGTTATTGAAACAATATTATCTTGTCATATCATATGGTAATTACTGTGTAATAACGTTACTCCTATTTTGTGTGTGTGTATGAGTGTGTGTGAGTATAATAGAAATACACAGGTGGGCGTGGCATCAGCTTTGCTAATGATAGTATGTGTTTAATACTTATAAGGATTAAACACTTTAAAGAGTCTATTGACGCACCCATGCGTAAATCTAACAAATAAAAAATCCCCATCAAAATCCGTCAAATTAAACTAGAGAACTTTTTTTTGCATGGGCCGCATCTCAATCCACCACATTCGCCTACGTCAGCCTTCCACATCTGCACCAGGAGGCATCTCGAAAGAAAACCGTTCTCACGAAAACGTCTGTACCGTCCGAACGGTGTGGCCTAAAAACGATATGACTACTTTATGGAAAGGGGGGACTCTCACGAACACAATGGTCTTCTCCGTTTGATGGTGGACTCATGTGAAATTGGTAACGCTGATGTGCAAACTTTTGTCTGTAGCGTCCAACCAATTGGGTTACATGGTATGACCATGGTATGCCGCAAACACTGGCACCCTCATAGATATCATCCTAACCAACGTGCCCTCTAAATACACCTCTGCTGTTTTCAACCAAGATCTCAGCGATCACTGCCTCATTGCCTGCACCCGTAATGGGTCAGCGGTCAAACGACCTCCACTCATCACTGTCAAACGCTCCCTGAAACATTTCAACGAGCAAGCCTTTCTAATCGACCTGGCCCTGGTATCCTGGAAGGATATTGACCTCATCCCGTCAGTAGAGGATGCCTGGTTATTTTTTTTAAATGCCTTCCTCTCCATCTTAAATAAGCATGCCCCTTTCAAGAAATTTTGAACCAGGAACAGATATAGCCCTTGGTTCTCCCCAGACCTGACTGCCCTTAACCAACACAAAAATATCCTGTGGCGTTCTGCATTAGCATCGAACTGCCCCCGCGATATGCAACTTTTTAGGGAAGTTAGAAACCAATACACACAGGCAGTTAGAAACGCCAAGGCTAGCTTTTTCAAACAGAAATTCGCTTCGTGCAACTCCAACTCTAAAAAGTTCTGGGACATTGTAAAGTCCATGGAGAATAAGAACACCTCCTCCCAACTGCCCACTGCACTGAGGATAGGAAACTCTGTCACCACCGATAAGCCCACTATAATTGAGAATTTCAACAAGCATTTTTCTACGGCTGGCCATGCTTTCCACCTAACTACCCCTACTGCATTCAACAGCACTGCACCCCCCACAGCTACTCGCCCAAGCCTCCCCCATTTCTCCTTCTCCCAAATCCATTCAGCTGATGTTCTGAAAGAGCTGCAAAATCTGGACCCCTACAAATCAGCTGGGCTTGACAATCTGGACCCTTTCTTTCTAAAATTATCTGCCGAAATTATTGCAACCCCTATTACTAGCCTGTTCAACCTCTCTTTCGTGTCGTCTGAGATTCCCATAGATTGGAAAGCAGCTGCTGTCATCCCCCTCTTCAAAGGAGGTGACACTCTTGACCCAAATTGCTACAGACCCATCTTACCCTGCCTTTCTAAGGTCTTCGAAAGCCAAGTTAACAAACAGATTACCGACCATTTCGATTCCCACCGCACCCTCTCCGCTATGCAATCTGGTTTCAGAGCTGGTCATGGGTGCACCTCAGCCACGCTCAAGGTCCTAAACGACATCGTAACCGCCATCGATAAGAAACAATATTGTGCTGCCGTATTCATTGACCTGGCCAAAGCTTTTGACTCTGTTAATCACCACATCCTCATCGGCAGACTCAGTAGCCTTGGTTTCTCAAACGATTGCGTCGCCTGGTTCACCAACTACTTCTCTGACAGAGTTCAGTGTGTCAAATCGGAGGGCCTACTGTCTGGACCTCTGGCAGTCTCTATGGGGGTACCACAGGGTTCAATTATTGGGCCAACTCTTTTCTCTGTATACATAAATGATGTCGCTCTTGCTGCTGGTGAATCTCTGATCCACCTCTACGCAGACGACACCATTCTGTACACTTCTGGCCCTTCTTTGGACACTGTGTTAACAACCCTCCAGACGAGCTTCAATGCCATTCAACTCTCCTTCCGTGGTCTCCAACTGCTCCTAAACACAAGTAAAACTAAATGCATGCTCTTCAACCGATCGCTGCCTGCACCTGCCCGCCTGTCCAGCATCACTTCTCTGGACGGTTCTAACTTAGAATTTGTGGACAACTACAAATACCTAGGTGTCTGGTTAGACTGTAAACTCTCCTTCCAGACTCACATCAATCATCTCCTATCCAAAGTGAAATCTCGAATTGGCTTCCTATTTCGCAACAAAGCATCCTTCACTCATGCTGCCAAACATACCCTCGTAAAACTGACCATCCTACCAATCCTCGACTTCGGCGATGTCATTTACAAAATAGCTTCCAATACCCTACTCAACAAGCTGGATGCAGTCTATCACAGTGCCATCCGTTTTGTCACCAAAGCCCCATATACTACCCACCACTGCGACCTGTACGCTCTCGTTGGCTGGCCTTCGCTTCATAATCGTCGCCAAACACATTGGCTCCAGGTCATCTACAAGACCCTGCTAGGTAAAGTCCCCCCTTATCTCCGCTCACTGGTCACCATAGCAGCACCCACCTGTAGCACGCGCTCCAGCAGGTATATCTCTCTGGTCACCCCTAAAGCCAACTCCTCCTTTGGTCGTCTCTCCTTCCAGTTCTCTGCTGCCAATGACTGGAACGAACTACAAAAATCTCTGAAACTGGAAACACTTATCTCCCTCACTAGCTTTAAGCACCAGCTGTCAGAGCAGCTCACAGATCACTGCACCTGTACATAATCTATAATTTAGCCCAAACTACTACCTCTTCCCCTACTGTATTTATTTATTTTATTTATTTTGCTCCTTTGCACCATATTATTTATATTTTATCTCTGAACTTTCTTCAAACTACAAATCTACCATTCCAGTGTTTTTCTTGCTATACTTTATTTACTTTGCCACCATGGCATTTTTTTGCCTTTACCTCCCTTATCTCACATCATTTGCTCACATTGTATATAATCTTTTATTTTTTATTTTTTTATTTTTTTTTCTTCTACTGCATCATTGATTGTATGTTGTTTTACTCCATGTGTAACTCTGTGTTTTTGTATGTTGTCGAACTGCTTTGCTTTATCTTGGCCAGGTCGCAATTGTAAATGAGAACTTGTTCTCAACTTGCCTACCTGGTTAAATAAAGGTGAAATAAAAATAAAATAAAATAAATAAATCTTATTTTGGTTTTTACCGATAGTAGCCTATTTCATTTCTCTTTCGCTCTGGAAACCAAGCTGAAAATGCTGTGCTCTAAAGATAGCACCATATTGCCACACAAATATATTAGAAGATAATTGTCAATCTGATCAGAAACACTGTGCTCACAACCTTTATCTCCTAAATGATGTCGCTGGTGTATTTTGTTAGGATTTTGGAATATAGTGTGCAATATGCTTTAAAGTTTTTACCAAGCATGAGTCCATCCAGGCTCGAGTCCCGTGCGTGAAACACAATAACGAGCTCGAGAAATGTAGCCTATACTGAAGCAAAGATTCACCCACATTTTAGATAAGAAAACATCTGCCTACTTTTCTGTCAGGCCAACCATCCATGAGCCATCCAAATCAAATAATTCCATGTGTCTGCCTTCATAACCTTTCACATAGCCTATTGTCATGCTCGTGATAATGGACGGACCAAGGCGCAGCGTGATTTGAGTTCCACATCCTTTTATTAAGTGAAAACAAAACAATAAACAAGCAATGAACCGTGACTTACGTGGTGCAACAAGCACAAACACAAACAATATCCCACAAATGCAGGTGGGTACAGGGAGACCTTAAGTATGATCCCCAATTAGAGACAACGATAATCAGCTGCCTCTAGTTGGGAACCATACTAAAACCTAAACATAGAAATAATTGACTAGAACACCCCCTAGTCACCTGACCTACAACACCATAGAGAACCAAGGGCTCTCTATGGTCAGGGCGTGACACCTATTCTATGGTATGGGGTAATCCAATCAGCAACACTGCAGCTGTTGATTGAAATGATCAGCATTCATCATGCTATATATAATCAATACACAAATTTCAATGAGTAGGGTATTTGATACAAACACACGTTATAAGAATACTTTCCCATTTTATAGCCAACAACAGAGTTAGCACAATCACTTCAAACTGAAGCTGGAAAGACTGCAAACTAGCTGCACTTTGTTTCATTTGATCTGTTTCTATTGATATTGCTTTGTATATCCATAACAATTATGCTGATTCATGATTTTGACTTGATGAGAAAAGCTGCCTGCCTGTTTGTCTCATCCCGACTCCCAATACATTATAGCTGGAGATCGAATTTGAATATTGAAACAATGTTGGAAATGTCGGAAAGACAGACAGCAAGGTTTATTACAAATCTCCGCTGTTGAGATAATGTCTAGATGTTTTTTATAGTGGAAATCAAATGTATAAATTGCCTGGCTGGGCTGATGAGACAGTGGATTGCCAGTCAGATGGAACAAGGTAAATAGGCTTTTTAACATCTTAGATTCAGCCGGTGGTAACTTGTGAAATAGACACCGGCTGGAATGAGGCCAGTAAGCACTCAGGATTAGACCCACCCATTGTATACATTTTGATAGCCTGGTTACCGATACATGGATCTATCTATTATATCTACAACAGCAATTCATTTACAAGGATATGCTTGCCGTCAGCTGACTACAGTAGAAAAGTTACAATCTAATGAAAAATTTGTTACATAAAATTGCCTTTTAGCCCATATGTGTTATCCTATGAAATGGATGTTATGTTGTACACTCACTTTTCCCTCTCATTTTAGTAGATATATGTTGCCATAATGATCTGATCAAACCATGCAATGAGCCTACACAGTCAGTGAGGGAAGATTGACAATGTTGAATGGCAAATAAAATTATTTTCAATGGGGTTGCAAGTTAAAAGTGGGAGGCGGGATTAGGTCGGCTCCTTTCTTCGCTGTTTGGCAGAGATCTCAGAAAAAGTTCAATTGTGAACCCGTGACACATTTATCACATAAAATGTGTATATGCTCTAACTTTCCAACCTGAAGATCACTGATATCATGATTTGACCTAATTTTTTCCCTGAGTTCCCAGTTGACTTGAAAGAACCAAGAGTGAGAGAGAGGTACACTTTCACAGACAGTTCAACAATGAGTCACAGGGGTTTAGGAACATCGCATTTTTTCTACATTTGCCTTTATTCCCCTTAAAGAGGTGTTCATCATCTTTAGCAGGGGGTGCCAGGTCCCTGTGAATGACAGCAGAGTAGTGACAGCGATTGTGACTATGGGCATGGAAAGCTTGAAGAGGGCAGAGCTAGGTGGGTAACTGGCTGCAATCCCTAAATGGCTCAGACACAGTTGTGGCTGAACACGGTTAATCTACATCTAGCTCATGGAGGGCCTTTTCCAATTTTTTATATATTTTTTATAAATATATACAGTACCAGTCAAAGGTTTCGACACACCTACTCATTCAAGGGTTTTTCTTTATTTTTACTATTTTCTACATTGTAGAATATTATTGAAGACATCAAAACTATAACACTTTTTTTTGGTTACAACATGATTCTTCTATATGTGTTATTTCATAGTTTTGATGTCTTAACTATTATTCTACCATGTAGAAAATAGTAAAAAAAAAACAAACAACTGAAATGAGTAGGTGTGTCCAAACTATTACTGGTTCGGTACATATTACCTAAATTACCTTGACTAACCTATGGCCCTGCGCATTGACGCTATACCAGTACCCCCTGTATCAAATAAAATAAAATAAAATGTTATTGGTCACATACTCATGGTTAGTAGATGTTGTTGCAAGTCTAGAGAAATGTGTATGCTTCTAGATCCGACTGTCACGTCCTGACCATAGAGAGCTCGTATTTTTCTATGGTAGAGTAGGCCAGGGCGTGACTGGGGGGTTTTGTCTAGTTTATTTCTATGTTTGGTTCTAGTTTCTTTTTTCTATGTTGGGTTTTTGTCTAGTTTAAATTTTCTATGTTGTGTTATAGGTTTTTTGTCACGGGTGTCATAGGGTGTAGACCAAAACGCAGCGGGAAAATGTATACTCATCTTCTTTTTATTTGTGAAGAAGGAAAAACACAAACAACATATACAAAAAACAAACAAACTAGACAGTCTCGTCAGGCATACACCAAAACAAGAAACAATCTCCCACAATACCCAAAACAAACACACTCCTAAATATAGGACCTTCAATCAGAGGTAACGATAGACAGCTGCCTCCAATTGAAGGCCCCAATCCCCATACCTAAACATAGAAATACAATACCCTAGCACAGACATAGAACTAACAACATAGAACTAACCAAAAAATACCCCTCTACATGAACACATACTCAAACACACCCTGAACCACATAAAACAAATACCCCCTGCCACGTCCTGACCAAACTAATAAGAACAAATAACCCCTTTACTGGTCAGGATGTGACATTTTTTCTATGTTGGGTTTTTTGTCTAGTTTACATTTTCTATGTTGTGTTCTAGGTTCTTTTTTCTAGGTTGGTGTTTTTGTATGATTCCAATTAGAGGCAGCTGGTCATCGTTGTCTCTAATTGGGGATCATATTTAAGTTGTTGTTTTTCCCACTAGTGTTTGTGGGAGATTATTTTGAGTTAGTTAATGTTGCACCGCTTCGTCACGGTTTGTTGTTTTTAGTTTATTGTATGTCTTGCATAGTTTCACAGATAAATAAAGATGTGGAACGATACACACACTGCGCCTTGGTCTCATTCATACGACGACCGTGACACCGACAGTGCAGCAGTATCTAATAGGTAATATCTAACAAATCCACAACCTAATATCTAACAATTCCACAATAAAACCTAATACACACAATCTAGTAAGGAATGGGATGAGAATATATAAGTATAAAATATATGGATGCGCAGTGAAAGAGCAGCTAAGATGCAACAGATAAAGAATAAATAGTGAAGGATACAGTATATACGTACATATGAGATGAGTAATGCGAGATATGTAAAATTTCTTAAAGTGATTCGTTATCCATTTATTAAAGTTGCCAATGATATCAAGTCTTTAGGTAGGCAGCTGCCTCTCTGTGCTAGTGGTGGCTGTTTAACAATCTGATGGCCTTGAGATTGAAAAACAGCTTCTATCTCTCTGTCCCAACTCCATTACACTTGTACTGACCTCGCCTTCTAGATGGAAGCGGGGTGAACAGGTAGTGGCTCGGGTGGTTATTGTCCTTGATGATCTTTTTGCCTTCCTGTGACATCTGGTATTGTAGGTGTCCTAGAGGGCAGGTAGTTTGCCCCCGATTATGCGTTGTGCAGACCACACCACCCTCTGGAGAGCCCTGCAATTGTGGGCGGTGCAGTTGCCGTACCAGGCGGTGATACAGCCTGACAGGATGCTCTCAATTGTACACCTGTAAAAGTTAGAGGGTTTTCGTTGACAAGCCACATTTTTTTCAGCCTCCTGAGGTTGAAGAGGCGCTGTTGCACCTTCTTCACCACACCGTCTGTGCGTGGACCATTTCAGTTTGTCGGTGATATGTGAGGAAATGAAAACTTTCCACCATCTCCACTGCTGTGCCGTCGATGTGGATAGGGGTTGCTCCCTCTGCTGTTTCCTGAAGTCCAAGATCATCTCTTTTGTTTTGCTGACATTGAGTGAGAGGTTATTTTCCTGACGCCACAATCCGAGGGCCCTCACCTCCTCCCTGTAGGCTATCTCGTCGTTGTTGATAATCAAGCCTACCACTGTAGTGTCGTCTGCAATCTTGATGATTGAGTTGGAGGCGTGCATGGCCACACAGTCGTGGGAGTACAGGAGATGGCTGAGAATGCACCCTTGTGGGGCCCCAGTGTTGAGGATCAGCGGTGTAGAGATGTTGTTTCCTACCTTCACCACCAGAGGGCGGCCCGTCAGGAAGTCCAGGACCCAGTTGCACAGGCTGTGGTCGAGACCTAGGGTCTCAAGCTTAATGATGAGTTTGAAGGGTACTGTGGAGTTCAATGCTGAGCTGTAGTCAATGAACAGCATTCTTACGTAGGTATTCCTCTTGTCCAGATGGGATAGGGCAGTGTGATGGCTATTGCATTGTCTGTGGACCTATTGGGGAGGTAAGCAAATTGGAGTGGGTCTAGGGTGTCGTGTCTTTGGCTATGCCGGATTAAGTGATATGACATGCTATTCTATAAAATCATTTCTCTGTAATTAATATTACCTGATTAAGCTAATCAGGTAAATGTAATTAACTATAAAGTCGGGCACCACGAAATAATGTTTATAGAGCTGTTATCTTCCAAATAAACTCTTAAAGACCTGGTAATCTTTTTCCTCAATAGCAGTCAATATTTAATCGTCACCTTATTTAGTCTCATCTGAAAGTTGTAAAATCTTCACGAACCCTGGCTAACAAGTTGAATCAGCAATACAACATTTGGTTTAATTATTTATTTACTAAATACCTAAAATCACAGAATGGATCATACATTGATTACAATTTATGTCATAAAGGAAAACGTCCCTAGCGGACGGAACAGATATGATGGCTGGTTACACAAAGAAAGGAGGTTTGGTTTGAGTGAAACAGCGGGAAGACTGAGGAGAAAAGGTTTTGTCTCTATCGGGCTGTAGGCAGCTATGCTATCGTAAATACAGTATCTTATGCATTCTAATTAACAGCCCATTTGAAAAAGGAAAATGCAATAAATATATTCTCTGAGCTGCGCTTCGGTAGATTGGTCATAGAAGGCGGTGTTTTCCAGCATGGATCTCTGGTCCTCTGAAGAATGTCTAATGGTGAACTGGAGCGTGGTCGAATGGATACTCTGTCCATTCTCTCCTAGCCCACGTTTAGCGGGCAGAGAGGGTATCACTTCTTTAGTGAATAAGAGTTCAAAGTTCATAGAAAGTTGCCATGATATATGCTCATGCTATATTCTGGCTGGTATAATCGAAATTCATCCTTTCGGCATGTCGATAGTCACCTTCACATTGAACACGATGCTAATTTCGTTAGGTTATTATCTGAGCCTTTTTAAAGTAGGACCGTCGTCCTCACGTCCTCGGAACAGGAAGTTACATTTTCGTAAAGTGGCTTAAATAGGGTTGGGAGAGAGGCCGTGTTTCATAGTTTACAACCAGTGTCTGTTCACATGGGCGGGGCCACTGAGTTGAGCATAGTTCACTCATGAAAACCAATTCTCTAATTTCGAAGCTAAAATTACATTTAATCTTTTCACAAATAGTTTCATATTTAAACATTTAAATTGCTCAACAATTCCATGTGAATCTGATATCTAGAATGTGTATACTTTCCAAGATATAGTTTGCCGTCCTATCAGTAATAATGTCTCAGACGCCAACTGATCTGACATCATATTCATTAAGTACCAGCACATATTTTCAACTGGTTGGATTACCGAAATATGGTTGTTTCCCACCTTTTGATGTTACCAGACTCTCCATGTTAACAAAGGGATTTTCAATAGTCACATTGGTTGAGTAGAGAGGAAAAAGGGGAAAGTTATTTATGGGGGTCATAAAACTCCCCCAACAGGCCAACGTCATGACAAGGGTAACAGGTAGATGTAATCCTTGACTAGTCTCTCAAAGCACTTCATGATGACAGAAGTGAGTGCTACAGGGCGATAGTCATTTAGTTCAGTTACCTTAGCTTTGTTGGGAAAAGAAACAATGGTGGCCATCTTGAAGCATGTGGGGACAGCAGACTGGGATAGGGATTGATTGAATATGTCCGTAAACACACCAGCCAGCTGGTCTACGCATGCTCTGAGGACGCAGCTAGGGATGCCGCCTGGGCAGGCAGCCTTGCGAGGGTTAACACGTTTAAATGTTTTACTCACGTCGGCCACGGAGAAGGAGAGCCCACAGTCTTTGGTAGCGGGCCGTGTCGGTGGCACTGTATTGTTCTCAAAGCGCGCAAAGAAGTTGTTTAATTTCTCTGGGACCAAGACGTCGATGTCCGCAATGGGGCTGGTATTCTTTTTGTAATCCGTGATTGTCTGTAGACCCTGCCACATACGGCTCGTGTTTGAGCCATTGAAATATGACTCCACTTTGTCTCTATACTGACGCTTTGCTTGTTTGATTGCCTTACGGAGGGAATAACTACACTGTTTGTATTCGGTCATGTTTACAGACAACTTGCCATGATTAAATCCGGTTGTATGTCCTTTCAGTTTTGTAAAGTTTTAATAGTCAGGGAAAGTTAGGTCAAGTTTTAATAGTCACAGTGGGTACAACATCTCCTATACACTTCCTTATAAACTCGCTCACCGAGTCAGCATATACAGTTGAAGTCAGAAGTTTACATACACCTTAGCCAAATACATTTAAACTGTTTATCACAATTCCTGACATTCAATCCTAGTAATAACTCCCTGTCTTAGGTCAGTTAGGATCACCACTTTATTTTAAGAATGTGAAATGTCAGAATAATAGTAGAGAGAATGATTGATTTCAGCTTTTATTTATTTCATCACATTCCCAGTGGGTCAGAAGTTTACATGCACTCAATTAGTATTTGGTAGCATTGCCTTTAAATTGTTTAACTTGGGTCAAACGTTTTGGGTAGCCTTCCACAATCTCCCCACAATAAGTTGGGTGAATTTTGGCCCATTCCTCCTGACAGAGCTGGTGTAACTGAGTCAGGTTTGTAGGCCTCCTTGCTCGCACACGCTTTTTCAGTTCTGCCCACAAATTGTCTATAGGATTGAGGTCAGGGCTTTGTGACAGCCACTCCAGTACCTTGACTTTGTTGTCCTTAGGCCATTTTGCCACAACTTTGGAAGTATGATTGGGGTCATTGTCCATTTGGAAGACTCATTTGCGACCAAGCTTTAACTTCCTGACTGATGTCTTGAGATGTTGCTTCAATATATCCACATAATTTTCCTCCCTCATGATGCCATCTATTTTGTGAAGTACACCAGTCCCTCCTGCAGTAAAGCACCCCCACAACATGATGCTGCCACCCCCGTGCTTCATGGTTGGGATGGTATTCTTTGGCTTGCAAGCCTCCCCCTTTTTCCTCCAAGCATAACGATGGTTATTATGGCCTTAGTTCTATTTTTGTTTCATCAGACCAGAGGACATTTCTCCAAGAAGTATGATCTTTGTCCCCATGTGCAGTTGCAAACCGTAGTCTGACTTTTTTTAATGGCGGTTTCAGAGCAGTGGCTTCTTTCTTGCTGTGCGGCCTTTCAGGTTATGTCGATATAGTACTCATTTTACTGTGGATATAGATACTTTTGTACCTGTTTCCTGCAGCATGTTCACAAGGTCCTTTGCTGTTCTGGGATTGATTTGCACTTTTCGCACCAAAGTACGTTCATCTCTAGGAGACAGAACGTGTCTACTTCCTGAGCGGTATGACGGCTGCGTGGTCCCATGGTGTTTATACTTGCGTACTATTGTTTGTACAGATGAACGTGGTACCTTCAGGCGTTTGGAAATTTCTCCCAAGGATGAACCAGACTTGTGGAGGTCTACCATTTTTTTCTGGGGTCTTGGCTGATTTTCTTTTGATTTTCCCATGATGTCAAGCAAAGAGGCACTGAGTTTGAAGATAGGCCTTGAAATACATCCACAGGTACACCTCCAATTGACTCAAATTGTCAATTAGCCTATCAGAAGCTTCTAAAGCCATTACATCATTCTCTGGAATTTTCCAAGCTGTTTTAAAGGCAGTCAATTTAGTGTATGTAAACTTCTGACCCACTGGAAATGTGATACAGTGAATTATAAGTGAAATAAACAAATGTTGGAAAAATTACTTGTGTCATGCACAAAGTAGATGTCCTAACCGACTTGCCAAAACTATAGTTTGTTATCAAGAAATTTGTGGAGTGGTTGAAAAACGACTTTTGATGACTCCAACGTAAGTGTATGTAAACTTCCGACTTCAACTGTACATGCACACTTTAGCGTTCTTGTCCTTGCTGGTATTTTCAGATCCAATGGGGAATCCACAGAATCCTTGTGGGCTGCAGAAACTGGGGGTTAACTTTTCCGTACAACAATGTCTCTGAAAAACTTTCACATTATTTCCAGGATTACCCGCTTCGATAACTGAGACACCAGACCAGCTCGGCGGCAGAGAGACAAGCTAGCTGCAATCAGGTCAGTGTGGGACAAGTGGGTGAACTGCCTTTCCTTGTTTTACAACCCTGGGCCCAATGTTACTGTTGATGAGCAGCTTATGCCATTTTCATTTTGGGGCCTCTGCCCCTTCAGGCACAACATATCATCTAAACCCACAAAATATGGACTTAAGATCTGTGCTGCTTGTGATGCTGCTACATCATATGCGTGGAACTTGCAAGTGTATACGGTGAAGCCAGATGGAGGAACCCCTGAGAAGAACCAAGGGATGCAGGTTGTCCTGGACGTGACACAGGGACTCCGTGGCCACAACATCACATGCAATAACTTTTTTACTTCACAAGCTGAGACAGGAGCTCCTCAAGAGGAAGCTGAAGATGGTAGGAGCAGTACCAAAAAACAGGACAGAGCTCCCACCTCAGCTGTTGAATACACAGAACAAGCCTATCATTTCCTCTAAGTTTGTGTTCACGGCCGACACGTCCCTAGTGTCCTACGTGCCAAAGAATGGCAAAAATGTGGTACTCATGAGTACGTGGCATAGAGATGGAAGAATCTATGGCCAGGAACATCAAAAAACAGAAATCATAATGGACAACTCCAATACCAGTTGCATGTGTGTCTGACTCTCCTACCTTGGCCTACTGTAACTATATATGTGAGTGAGTGAGATGTTTAGTAAAATGCAGCTGGTAGCAACAAGAAGCACTGCAATGTGTGTGGACCCAAGAAGGACAGGAAGACACAGTACACATGCATCAAGTGCAGGAAATACATTTGCAACACACACAGTAAAACTGTCCCTCATGTGGTGTGTAGACGAGCCTTAATTTGTGTTCAACAGTGCTCTTTTATAATTTACATAAAATACTGTACGTAAAGTTTGTCCTTCCAATTTGTTCAGTTCAAAGCAATAAACATCAATAGTGATAAACCTTGTTTCATTTATATTTGTTCAAGATACACATGATTTATTACACCCATGTCTTGATTATAGTTGATTTTTGTTGAGAAAAATCACATTTTATCCCAAAAAAAGAATAGTGCTTTTTATTGATAAATGTGATCTAGCAGAGGTAAATGGCGAATATTAACCATGTATGCTGTCTATAATGCTTGTAATTGATATAATTCAACATCTAAGTGTTAGGTAATTTTATGTAAATTGTTATGGCTGTTTTAAAAACCCAATAATGTTGAATAACAAAAACATGAACAGCACACAAGGATTAAGGGCTTGTAAGTAAGCATTTCACCGTAAGGTCTACACCTGTTGTATTGGCGCATGTGACATAAAATGTTGATTTGATTTGAGATAGTACATTGCCTTGGTTGCAGCTGACCCGCTGAATGCTATCCAGAGCCTTGCATTTGTATGTATTTTTTTGTAAATACATACAGCCAGCTAGCTCTAATTGCAATGTTGGATAGATAGCTAAACTGTTCCATTTATGAAAATGGTGAAATTATCTCACAGATATTTAACTTATCATGCATGTATGTATGCAAAAACAGACGTGCTGTAGCTAGCTGGCTAACATTAGTTGGCCCATCTGTTGCCCCCAACTACCTAGCTGAGTTCCAGTTATTGTCTCGTTATTTTTCAGCTGTCTTGTTTGAACACCGAATGACCAGTCAGTTTGGTTGAGCCAGTGGGTGGTAGTTAGCTAGCACGATATCCCTGACTTAGCCATTGCATTGGTTATTTGCCAGGCTGGATTGCAACCGTATGCATGGATTAATGCAGATGTCAGTCATGTAAGGTTATAAAGCAAAGACAACCCTCATTTTCAATTAATAAACTGGATTGGTAGCTACATCAGCACACATATTTCCTTACCCAATGCCGATAATGGTTCCATAGCCTGCCATATGTTGCTGAGCTGAGGCTACGAGGTTATCAGAAAGTGTAATATCTAGCTACTTGTCTGGCATTAACCAAAGCCTACATGTTGACATGTAATAATTGCTATTTTAATTTGAGAATTGATTTTCTCATCTAGCTACCAGGTTTGGACTAGTTAACTGCTTGCTTCTTGTAGTTAATGTTTTACAGATAAAATACTCTCTTCAAAAGACAATATTATTGCTTGACTGTGACCTCCGTCTATGATTGAGTGAACAGGCTATCATTTCATTGCTCATTGTTTATTACGAACTAACCATTTTGGATGTGGCTCACTAAACTCAGTCAGGTAATGGCTGTAATGGCTCCATGCCTACCACATGGATGGGCATTCATGAAATTCCATTGCGAGCTAGCATGGCATGCTTCACCTCAGACTGTCCAGACCGGCCATCTTTTTTTCTTCTTTTTTTTACAAACGGTAGAAGCTACCACATAGATCGGCATTCCTAAAATTAAATTTCAGGTGACACTGTAGGCTATACTTAAGTAAGCATGGACCAATTTGTAACGAGTGCGCTGAGAGTCGGGAAGCAAGTACAGGGAGTGAGTGTTTTAATAAAAAAAATAATAATAATACGAAACAAACACACCGACATGAAACAGAGTCAACAACACCTGAGGAAAGAACCAAGGGGAGTGACAGATATAGGGAAGATAATCAAGGAGGTGATGGAGTCCAGGTGAGTGTCATGAGGTGCAGGTGCGCGAGATGATGGCGACAGGTGTGCGGGATAATCAGCAGCCTGATGACCTAGAGGCCGGAGAGGGAGTATATGTGACACCGATGCTGAAGCCAATTGGAAATCATTTTATTAAAAAAAAAAAAGTACGGTATGGCCCAGCCTTGATCCGAAAATGTGGTCTGAGGCGGAGCCTCTGGAGGCAAACAGAGGCCAAATTGAGCTCCGTACCCCATTGCTGTTTGCCTCTAAAATGTTGTAACAATGTTGAGGGCTCTGTATAACTCTGCATTGACGTGATTGGATGGTGGTAGGTGAGGGCGGTAGGTCCTGTATAAACACAAACTCAGTTCCTAGACAATTTCCTTCACAACAGCTCTGTACTACTCTGTGAAGCGCAAGATGTATAAATGCCCTGACTTCTGCAGAGGCCATATCACCGTAAATGCTGCATGGCCAATGCAGATGCCGGATTGACCAGCAGAACCTTTAATGAGACTTCAAGGGCGCACCCTAAACCGCTTGGATATCCCCCATTTCAAATTGAACGAATCATGATCTATTTTTTTTTTTTTTTTACATAGGACCACCCCTGTTTTTCAGTTTCCAGTCATCCCTTCCGGGATAAACAAACACGCACACAGTAGCTTGCACAAACCTTCCGAGTTCAGACATCTTTTGCCGGTAACATCATGAATAGGGAGCATAACTCATCACCCACATATTCAAAACGTTATAACAACCCTTCTACACTAAAACGAGTGATATATTAAACATCTGCAAGCTATACTGCAACCTATACGTCATCAGAGGGCGCAACAGAACATTGTACTGTCTACACTCGGTTTGTTGTTTATTTAAAAATTTCATTAAATCGATTTTAATCTGAACTAAAGTTTTGTTGCTAAGGATTCCAAGACGCGGTTAGCCTTGACGGCAAGTTGTGTTCCATTTTTTTTTGCGGGAATTCCACGAGTGCTAACTGGCTGTACTACAGCCACCTGTCGTGGGAAAGACTCATTGTTATTTTTTCGTAAAACAACTGGTTGCAGTAAAGAGCCAACCTGGATACTAAGGAGATCCTGGGGAAAATCGACGAGTACCAACAGTTTTACGCTATGGAGGAACAACATACTCCATTATGGAAAGATCCGACTACCTCACAAAATAACTTAAACCCGACAAAAAATAAGAAAAACAGATTAATCTACAGACACGGACGATTTACTTACCATTGAAGTAGAGGCTAGTGCTCTGGCTGGAATCCATGCAACACTAGAAATGTTGTGTGAAGAGGTAGCAGGGCTGAGGGGGAGTTTGGAGAAAACAAGGCACTCACAGCCAAGGTAAAAATCCACGATTCCAACATGGATTGTCTACTCAGGGAAAACAGTGTGATGGAGTCGCTACGGGACATACAAAGTCGTAGCATGCGTGAACCTATTTTTCCTGATCAAAGAATTCATGCAATCTGCATTGAAACTTCCAAAAGAGACTGTAAACAAGGTGGCTTTCCACCGAGTACACAGACTTGGAGCTCAGAGCGACAAGACCAAGGGTCCCCGACCGATCATCACACAATTTGAGCACTACCAACAAAAGGAGCTGATCAAAAGCAGGGGAAGAGAGCTTAAAGGGACCAAATTCGGTCTTAATAACCAATTTCCAAGGGAGGTAAACGTACGTCGTAAGACACTGTATCACAAAATACAAAAGCAAACCAAGGGAGAAGGGTAAGGGTGCCTTTCTCATTGTGGACAAACTCTTTATAGATGGACAGCTATTCCGAGACAACTCCATAACACCATGGCTGTACTAAATTCTACAGGGACTTCTACAGGATAAGCGTGCCTTTCTCATTGTGGACAAACTATTTATAGATGGACAGCTATTCCGAGACAACTCCATAACACCATGGCTGTACTAAATTCTACAGGGACTTCAGGTTACGAAAAAAATAAAGTATGGGAACTGTAAAAATAGCTGAACACTTAAGTGGATATGAACACACACGTACTCGCTTACAAATAGACTTATACATATACACACACACACACACCTGATCTCGCTCTCTTCTCTTACTCTTTCTCTCTTTTCTCTTCTCACCCTCTCTGTCAAACTGTTTTATAATTTAATATGTTTATCGTTTGTCTATCTTTTTTATGTATTTGTCTACAAGTTTTTATATATGTTTACAACAAGCAAGGGGAAGATATCAGAATAGGGGCATTGGGGAATAATAACATATTGTACAGAATACATTTGTACTGTAGTGAAGCCATCTCTAGTGTAATGCAAGGTCTCTTTCATGATCATGTGAAACATCAATCGCTATGGAAATGCTGGGGTGTTTTTCAATGATGCTAATGGTAATTATGATGCAACTATGATGGTGACAGGATATGGGTTACAATTATCATCATGAATATTAAGGCTATACGCACTATATGTTACACACATAGACACTCAACCATGCAAATTGGCGGATTTATTATTTATTTGGACATCACACATTATAGTCTTACTCTTATACAGACATCATACACACTCTCACAAAATCACATCCAATATCATACACATCAACCTACTCAGATTTACTACACACATATCAGTGTCTCAATTTTCTAACATCTGTGGCATTGGCTCACAGGCAAACAGACAAGGGAATAATAAAACAAATATTCCTAGAACCTATTTCTTGAATTCTAAATATCAGACATTTGAAAGCTCTAGTTTTGACCGTCATAATACCTCTGATGTCAGTAACTTTACAAGCACTAATTATGGTAAATTTAGACTGAAAATAGTATCTAGTTATGGTAAGGGATGAAATATGTATAGCCAGTTATAATTGTAACGGTTTAGCAGATTATAAAAAAAGATCAGTCTTTGCATGGCTAAAAGTAAAGGAATATAACATATACTGTTTACAGGAAACTCAGTCTACATACTTAGATGAAGTTGTGTGGAAAAAGGAATGGGATGGTGAAATAATTTTCTGTCATGGACAAAGGAACTCAAAAGGTGTGATGATATTAATTAACAAAAATGTCGATCTGAATGTGCAAATAGTCAGGAATGATTCACAAGGAAGGTGCATCTTTTTGTATATGAAAGTGGACGAAAAATAGATTTGTTTCATTAATCTATATGGTCCAAATCAGGGTGATCCATACTTCTTCGAAAACATTTATACCAATTTATTGAACTTACAGGCAACAAATGATCAAATCATTATGATAGGAGACTATACCACAGTGTTAAGTACCTCAATGGACCGTAATGGTAATCACTCTACAAACTATCATCACTGTGCCCTTCAGGAAATCATAAATATTATGGACACATTAGAAATAGTGGATATTTGGAGACTAAAAAACCCCGACCTAGTGAGATATACATGGAGGAGACTTAATCAAGCTAGTCGTCTTGACTACTTTCTTGTCTCTTTCTCTCTTGCATCAAAAGTTAAAGTTTTAATAGGAGACAAAATGCGATCGGATCATCATCTAATTGGCATTCACATAACTCTTATAGATTTTCCACGTGGACGGGGGTATTGGAAATTTTATCAAAGTTTACTAGAGGACAACTTATTTTTAACTAAGACAAAATAATTTATAACTGAATTTGTCCAGTATAATATAGGTTCAGAAAATCCCTTATTGTTTGGGATACCTTTAAATGTACCTTCAGAGGTCATTCAATTCAATATTCATATAATCAATAATTTAAAAAAACCCGTTTCTGGCTCAAGAGACAAGACTAACAAGGGAAATCCATGAACTAATAGTACAGGTAGATAGCAATAGAAATTATACTATAGAGATACAAAATAAGTTAGAGGAAAAACAAAAAGAACTTCAGGAAGTTATTCAAGAATGATCTAATGTAATGTATTACAAAAATAAAGCAAATTGGATGGAATATGGAGAAAAATGCACAAAATTCTTCCTGAATCTCCAATACAGGAACAACAATAATTTGCAGAAACGCATTAGTGGAGACGGAGTCATCTATTATTCTTAGAATTATATTTTAAAAGAGGAAGCTAATTATTTTAGGCAGATTTTCTCTTTTCCGTCTCATCCTCTCCCACTGAACGAAGATTACAGTATGGAATTCTTTCCAAATTATATAAAAAATGGAAAATTAACAAATGTACAGAAAGATCAGTGCGAAGGCCAAATGACAGAGGAAGAACTTTGAGGCTATTAAATCCTTTCAGTCTGGAAAAACCCCAGGGCTTGATGGCATAGCGGTAGAGGTACTATATCAAGCTTTTTTGATATACTAAAAGCTCCATTGTTATTGTTTTAACTACTCCTATGGAAATGGTAGCCTGTCACGTACTCAGCAGGAAGGTCTGATTTCACTATTTTTAAAACAAGACCCAGATGGCAAATATAAAGATCCAGTCTATCTAAAAAAACTAGAGGCCCCTTACACTTCAATGTTGCGATGCAAAAATACTAGCGAAATACAGAGCACTCAGAATTAAACGGGTTTTACCATGTATTGTTCATCCTGATCAGATAGGTTTTTTTATATGGACGATACATTGGAGATAATATACGACAACTACTAGAAATAATAGAACATCATGAAACATCTAAGAAGCCAGGCCTGGTATTTATAGCGGATTTTGAAAAGGCATTTGATAAAGTAAGACTGGATTTTATTTATAAATGCCTGGATTTTTTCAATTGAGGTAATTCTCTTATAAAATGGGTAAAAATTATGCATAGCAACCCCAGGTGTAAAATAGTAAATAACGACTACTTCTCAGAGAGTTTTGAATTGTCAAGAGGAGTTAAACAAGGGTTTCCGCTGTTACCATATATTTTTGTTATAGCCATCGAAATACTAGCTATTAAAATCAGATCCAATAACAACATTAGAGAATTAGAAATCCAAGGCTTAAAAACAAAGGTGTCCATGTATGCCGATGACTCAAGTTTTATATTAAGTCCACAAGCTAGATCCCTGCAATGTCTCATTGAAGATCTAGATAACTTTTCTGTACTCTCTGGACTAAAACCTAATAATGATAAGTACAATATTACGTATTCGATCTTTAAAAAATACAACTTTTATATTACCCTGCAGTTTACCTATAAAATGGGCTGATGGTGAAGTAGACATACTTGGTATTCATATCACAAAAGCTGTAAATAAGCTCTCCACAATGAATTTCAATAGAAAACTTGTAAAAATAAACAAGATCCTGCAACCATGGAGAGGTAAATAGCTTGGAGAGTGTCACGACTTCTTCCGAAGTTGATGCCTCTCCTTGTTCGGGCGATGTTTGGCGGTCGAAGTCGCCGGTCTTCTAGCCATCACGATCCATTTCTCATTTTCCATTTGTTTTGTCTCATTTTTCCACACACCGGGTTCTCATTTCCCTCATTATGTGTTGTGTATTTAACCCTCTGTTTTCCCCATGTCTTTGTGTGGTATTGTTTATCTGTTCATGTATGCGCACGGTAGGCTGGTTAAGCTGGGTTATGTTAAACCCTTATTTTGATGGAGTCAGCAGGAGCAGGTACCTATGGTAGCGGAGTCGAGGAGAGCGTCCAGGAGCACACGACGTTGATTCACCATCTCGGAACCGCCATGGACCGTGTCGTCCAGACGATGGATCGCTGGGAGAGACAGGGCGGTACCTCCTCCAGCACAACAGGGGTCCTCACTACCCGTCCCTCCTGTACCCGGTTCCAGTGGGATGCATCTCGCCCTTCCCGGGGAGTATGATTCGACGACGGCACAGTGCCAGGGCTTCCTGCTACAGCTGGACCTCTACCTTGGCACCGTTTATCCAGCTCCCTCGGGAAGGGAGAGGGTGTCCACCCTCGTCTCGTGCCTTTCAGGGAGAGTTCTGGAGTGGGCCAACGCCGTGTGGAGAGAAGGAGATGCGGCGTTGGAGGACTTCACGGAGTTCACCCGCCGTTTCCGGGCAGTATTCAACCACCCGCCCAAGGGTAGAGCGGCGGGTGAACATCTGAGGCAGGAGACGAAGAGCACCCATGAGTTCGCACTGGAGTTTCGGACCTTGGCCGCCGGAGCGGGATGGAACAATAGGGCCCTCATCGACCACTACCATTGCAGCCTGCGCGAGGATGTCCGTCGGGAGTTGGCCTGCAGGGATACCACTCTTACCTTCGACCAGCTGGTGGACATGTCCATTCGGTTGGATAACCTGCTGGTCACCCGCGGATGTCCAGAGAGGGCTCTGTCGATTCCCGTTCCCAGCACCACCGCTCCGGTGCCTATGGAGCTGGGAGGTGCTGTGCACAGGGAGACCGGAGGAGGGGCTTTCACGTGTACCATCTGTGGCCGCAGAGGTCACACTGCTGGTCAGTGCCGTGTTGGTTCCTCTAGGGTTCGAGGCAGCAGGCAGCGCACTCTGGCGTCACCCCAGGTGAGAAGACACAATTCCCACCCAGAGCCCTCTGTTGCACATGTTTTTGTTTGTTACTTTTCCTGAGTTTTCCCCACATTCCCAGCATAAGGTGCTCATCGATTCAGGCGCGGCTGGGAATTTTATTGACAGATCATTTCCCCAAGGTTTAGGGATCCCCATCGTTCCCGTGGATGTGCCCTTCCCCGTTCACGCCTTAGATAGTCGACCATTAGGGTCAGGGTTAATTAGGGAGCTCACCGCTCCTTTGGGAATGGTGTCGCAAGGGGGTCATACGGAGAGAATTAGTCTCTTCCTTATTGAGTCTCCTGCATTTCCCGTGGTGCGGGCCTACCCTGGTTAGCTTGTCATAACCCCACTGTTTCTTGGTCACAGAGGGCTCTCACGGGGTGGTCGCGAGAGTGCTCAGGTAGGTGTTTAGGGGTTTCCGTTGGTGCTACTACGGTGGAGAGTCCAGACCAGGTTTCCACCGTGCGCATTCTCTCTGAATATGCCGACTCAATTACCACCTCATCGATGGGGCGATTGTGCGATAGATCTCCTGGTAGACGCTGCACTTCCCAGGAGTCACGTGTATCCCCTCTCACAGGCAGAGACGGAGGCTATGGAAACATATGTCTCTGAATCCCTGCGTCAGGGATACATTCGGTCCTCCACTTCACCGGCTCTTCGAGCTTCTTTTTTGTGAAGGAGGGAGGTCTGCGCCCGTGTATTACTATCGGGGTCTGAATCAGATCACTGTGAGGTATAGTTACCCGCTACCGCTTATAGCCACAGCGATAGTCAATGCACGGGGGCGACCTTTTTCACCAAACTAGATCTCAGGAGCGCTTATAACCTGGCTTTCAGTACTACCTCTGGGCACTATGAGTACCTTGTCATGCCGTACGGGTTGATGAATGCTCCATCAGTCTTCCATTGTAGACGAGATTTTCAGGGACCTGCACGGGCAGGGTGTAGTGGTGTATATTGATGACATTCTGATATACTCCGCTACACGTGCCGAGCATGTGTCCCTGGTGCGCAAGGTGCTTGGTCGATTGTTGGAGCATGACCTGTACGCCAAGGCTGAGAAATGCCTGTTCTTTCAACAGTCCGTCTCCTTCCTAGGATACCGCATTTCCACATCAGGTGTGGAGATGGAGAGTGACCGCATTTCAGCCGTGCGTAATTGGCCGACTTCCACCACGGTAAAGGAGGCGCAGAAGTTCTTAGGGTTTGCCAACTACTACTGGAGGTTTATCTGAGGTTTTGGTCAGGTAGCGGCTCCCATTAACTCACTGCTGAAGGCGGGCCCAGTGCGCTTCCAGTGGACAGCTGAGGCGGACAGGGCTTTTAGTCACCTGAGGGCTCTGTTTACCTCGGCTCCCGTGCTGGCTCATCCGGATCCCTCTTTGGCATTCATGTTGGAGGTGGACGTGTCCGAGGCTGGGATAGGAGCTGTGCTCTCTCAGCGCTCGGGTGCGCCACCGAAGCTCCGCCCCTGTGACTTCTTCTCGACTCCTACAGACTGCGGAGGCCTTGTTTACACACGTTTTCCGGCACTACAGGGTACCTGAGGATATAGTGTCTGATCGGGTCCCCAGTTGATTTCGAGGATCTGTAAGGCATTCATGGAACGTCTGGGGGTCTCGATCAGCCTTACCTCAGGGTTTCATCCCGAGAGTAACGGGCAGGTGGAGAGAGTTAACCAGGATGTGGGTAGGTTTCTGAGGTCCTATTGCCAGGACCGGCCAGGGGAGTGAGCAATGTTCGTGCCCTGGGCAGAGATGGCCCAGAACTCGCTCCGCCACTCCTCCACTAACCTCACCCCCTTCCAGTGTGTATTGGGGTACCAGCCGGTTCTGGCTCCTTGGCATCAGTCAGACCGAGGCTCCTGTGGTGGATGATTGGTTCCGGCGCGCGGAGGAGACATGGGACACCGCCCATGTTCATCTTCAGCGCGCCGTGCTGCGCCAGAAAGTTGCCGCAGACTGTCACCGTAGTGAGACCCCGGTGTTCGCACCGGGGGACCAGTCTGGCTCTCGACCTGAAACCTGCCCCTCCGCTGCCCTGCCGGACCTGGGTCCGCGGTTTGTGGGGCCATTTAAAGTCCTGAGGAGACTGAACGAGGTTTGTTACAGGTTACAGCTTCCCCCGATTACCGCATTAACCCCTCGTTCCATGTGTCTCTCCTCAGGCCGGTGGTGGCTGGCCCGCTCCAGCAATCTGAGGTGCGGGAGGTTCCTCCGCCCCCTCTGGACATCGACGGGGCCCCGGCGTACTCTGTTCGTTCCATACTGGATTCGAGACGTCGGGGGAGGGGCCTTCATTATCTCGTGGACTAGGAGGGGTATGGTCCGGAGGAGAGATGCTGGGTTCCAGTGGAGGAGGTGTTGGATCCTTCTCTGCTGCGAGAGTTCCACCGTCTCCATCCGGATTGCCCTGCGCCTCGCCCTCCGGGTCGTCCCCGAGGGGGGGGGGGGGGTCGTCTACCGAAGTCGATGCCTCTCTTTGTTCGGGCGGTGTTTGGCGGTCGAAGTTGCCGGTCTTCTAGCCATCACGATCCATTTTTCATTTTCCATTTGTTTTGTCTCGTTTTTCCACACACCTGGTTCTCATTTCCCTCATTATGTGTTGTGTATTTAACCCTCTGTTTTCCCCATGTCTTTGTGTGGTATTGTTTGTCTGTTCATGTATGCGCACGTTAGGCTGGTTAAGCTGGGTTATGTTAAAACCTTATTTGTATTTCGTGTTTGTGCTGTGTGCTTTTGGGTCGCCAAATAAAAGGCTCTGTGTTGCTACCAACTATCTGCTCTCCTGCGCCTAACTTCCTACAGCCCTTCGTATACCCTGACAGAGAGCTTCTGTCTATTTATGGAAAAATTGCCTTGATTAACTCCTTAGACATATCTCAGTTTACTCACTTACTTAGTGCGCTGCCTACTCCTGATGATTCATTTTTCAAATCATATGAGCAAATATTATTAAACCAGACAAAATAAAGCTTGCCTATCTATATAATGAATATGAATTGGGTGGGTTGAGATAATTAAATATGAAAGCACTAAACCTCTCACTAAAATCTTCACTTATTCAAACGTTTTACTTGAACCCTAAATGGTTCTCAAGTAGATTACTAAGAAAAGCTCATCCATTGTTTAAAAATGGCCTTTTTACCTTTGTGCAGTTTGCCATGTCTCATATTCTAATAATTGAATTTTTTCAAAGTATCTCTCTTTTTCAAACAAGCATTGCAGAGCTGGCTACAATTTCAATTTCATCCCCCTGAAAAGATAGAACAAATATTATGGCTGAACTCAAATGTATATGTAGTCAAAAGTATACCAGTTTCATTTGAGGACCAGAATGTTGACAATTGTGCCATACAAATTGCAAAATAGTTGGTTTCAAATCAAAGTTTATTTGTCACGTGCGCCGAATACAACAGGTTTAGACCTTACAGTGAAATGCTTACTTACAGGCTCCAACCAACAGTGCAAGAAAGGTATTAGGTGAGCAATGGGTAAGTAAAGAACTAAAAGCAACAGAAAAAAACAGTGAAAAATAACAGTAGCGAGGCTATAAACAGTAGCGAGGCTATAACAGTAGTGAGGCTATATACAGGCACCGGTCATTCGGGCTGATTGAGGTAGTATGTACATGTAGATATGGTTAAAGTGACTATGCATATATGATAAACAGAGTAGTAGCAGCGTAAAAGAGGGGTTGGCGGGTGATGGGTGGCAGGACACAATGCAGATAGCCTGTTTAGCCAATGTGCGGGGCCAATTGAGGTAGTATGTACAGGAATGTGTAGTTAAAGTGACTATGCATACAGTGGGGGAAAAAAGTATTTGATCCCCTGCTGATTTTGTACTTTTGCCCACTGACAAAGAAAGGATCAGTCTATAATTTTAATGGTAGGTTTATTTGAACAGTGAGAGACAGAATAACAACAAAAATATCCAGGAAAACGCATGTCAGAAATGTTATAAATTGATTTGCATTTTAATGAGGGAAATAAGTATTTGACCCCCTCTCAATCAGAAAGATTTCTGGCTCCCAGGTGTCTTTTATACAGGTAACGAGCTGAGATTAGGAGCACACTCTTAAAGGGAGTGCTCCTAACCGCAGCTTGTTACCAGTAAAATAGACACCTGTCCACAGAAGCAATCAATCAGATTCCAAACTCTCCACCATGGCCAAGACCAAAGAGCTCTCCAAGGATGTCAGGGACAAGATTGTAGACCTACACAAGGCTGTAATGGGCTACAAGACCATCGCCAAGCAGCTTGGTGAGGTGACAACATTTGATGCGATTATTCGCAAATGGAAGAAACACAAAAGAACTGTCAATATCCCTCGGCCTGGGGCTCCATGCAAGATCTCACCTCGTGGAGTTGCAATGATCATGAGAACGGTGAGGAATCAGCCCAGAACTACACGGGAGGATCTTGTCAATGATCTCAAGGCAGCTGGGACCATAGTCATCAAGAAAACAATTGGTAACACCCTACGCCATGAAGGACTGAAATCCTGCAGCGCCCGCAAGGTCCCCCTGCTCAAGAATACATTTAGATGTCCATCTGAAGTTTGCCAATGAACATCTGAATGACTCAGAGGACAACTGGGTGAAAGTGTTGTGGTCAGATGAGACCAAAATGGAGCTCTTTGACATCAACTCAACTCGCCGTGTTTGGAGGAGGAGGAATGCTGCCTATGACCCCAAGAACACCATCTCCACCGTCAAACATGGAGGTGGAAACATTATGCTTTGGGGGTGTTTTTCTGCTAAGGGGACAGGACAACTTCACTGCATCATTTGACGGGGCCATGTACTGTCAAATCTTGGGTGAGAACCTCCTTCCCTCAGCCAGGTCGTGGATGGGTATTCCAGCATGACAATGACCCTAAACACACGGCCAAGGCAACAAAGGAGTGGCCTAGCCAGTCTCCAGACCTTAATCCCATAGAAAATCTGTGGAGGGAGCTGAAGGTTCGAGTTGCCAAACGTCAGCCTTGAAATCTTAATGACTTGGAGAAGATCTACAAAGAGGAGTGGGACAAAATCCCTCCTGAGATGTGTGCAAACCTGGTGGCCAACTACAAGAAACGTCTGACCTCTGTGATTGCCAACAAGGGTTTTGCCACCAAGTACTAAGTCATGTTTTGCAAAGGGGTCAAATACTTATTTCCCTCATTAAAATGCAAATCCTTTTTTATCATTTTTGACATGTTTTTCTGGATTTTTGTTGTTATTCTGTCTCTCAATGTTCGAATAAATCTACCATTAAAATTATAGACTGATCATTTCTTTGTAAGTGGGCAAATGTACAAAATCAGCAGGGGATCAAATACTTTTTTCCCCCACTGTATATGATAAACAGAGTAGTAGCAGTGTAAAAAAGAGGTTGGGGACAGCTTTTGGGGAACTGTGGGGGGATCTTGGATGGTTTGGGTTCACATTTTTTGGCCTGGTGGGAGATCTGTCAATGTGCCCTTGAGCAGGGCATTGACCCTGGATGCATCTGTGTGTCACTCTGAATGGGAGTCTTTTGGATGACTGGTATGATGTAGTTGTTGAGTGGCTTCACTGCAAGTACAGTATATTGTATGTTTCAGATATTCAATAAAACATATATTTTTTAAACAACTGCAACCTGTTAAACATTACAATCTTGTGGGAAGCAAGTAGCAACTAACGTTAGCAAGCTAGCACTCCAAGACAGTCGTAAAGAGGGCACGACAAAACCTATTCCTCCTCAGGAGACTGAAAAGATTTGGCATGGGTCCTCAGATCCTCAAAAGGTTTTATAGCTGCACCATCAAGAGCATCTTGACTGCTTGCACCATTGCCTGGTATGGCAATTGCTCGGCCTCAAGGCACTACAGAGGGTAGTGCATATGGCCCAGTACATCACTGGGGCCAAGCTTCCTGCCATCCAGGACCTCTACACCAGGCCGTGTCAGAGGAAGGCCCTAAAAATTGTCAAAGACTCCAGCCACTCTAATCTCTGCTACCGCATGGCAAGAGGTACCGGAGCACGAAGTCTAGGTCCAAGAGGCTTCTAAACAGCTTCTACCACCAAGCCATAAGACTCCTGAACATCTAATCAAATGGCTACCCAGACTATTTGCATTGTCCACCCCCCCCCCCCCCCCCTTTACACCGCTGCTACTCTGTTGTTATCATCTATGCATAGTCACTTTAATAAATCTTTCATAACTCTACCTACATGCACATATTACCTCAACTAACCAGTGCCCCCGCACATTGACTCTGTACCCCCTGTATATAGTCTCGCTATTGTTATTTGTACTGACGCTCTTTAATTATGTCACGACTTCCGCCGAAGTCGGTCCCTCTCCTTGTTCGGGCGGCGTTCGGCGGTCGACGTCACCGGCTTACTAGTCACCACCGATCTATGTTTCCCTGTTCGTTTTGTTTTGTCTTAATTATAAACACCTGTTTTCAATTCCCTGATTATGTTGCTTATTTAACCCTCTGGTGTCACGACTTCTACTGAAGTTGATGCCCCTCCTTGTTCGGGTGGTGTTCGGCGATCGATGTCACCGGCCTTCTAGCCACCATTGATCAGTTTTTCATTTTCCATTGGTTTTGTCTGGTCTCTTTACACACCTGTTTCATATCCCAGTAATTATATGTTGTGTATTTACCCTCTGCTTCCCCTCATTTCTCTGTCGTGATTGTTTGTTTGTTATGTACGTGTTGTTTCTGTATCGGTGTGCGACGGGTTATTGTTTTACCCGGATAATTTTTCTACGTTGGTTTTGGAAATAAATACTCAATTTTTAACCACTCTGTTTTCTCCTGCGCCTGACTTCCCTGCCACCTACATACACCGACTATGACAGAATCACCGACCAAATTTTTGAAGTCAGCAGGAGAAGATATCCCGGACAGCGAGGTGGAGGAGCGCATCCAGAAGAATGCAGAGAGACTATCACATCTATGCGCTGCTATAGATCGCGCTGTTCAGCTGATGGACCGCTTAGAGAGACGGGAGATTCAGCCAGCGCCTCCACCAGCCCAACCGGGGTCGATCCAAAACGCCCCTTGTCAACCTGAACCGGGTGGTATCCGTCTAGCCATGCCTCGGGGATACGACGGAAGTACTGCCAACTGCCGGGGTTTCCTGCTCCAATTAGAACTTTTTCTGGCCACGGTCCACCCAGTCCCATCAGACCGTGAGAAGATTTTCGCCCTCGTCTCGTGCCTCACCTGGAGAGCCCTGGAATGGGCCAGTGCTATGGTTGAAGGAGGAGATACGGCGTTGGACCGATATGAGGAGTTCATCCGCCGTTTCCGGGCAGTCTTCGACCACCCACCCGAGGGCAGAGCGGCGGGTGAGCGCCTCTACCATCTGAGGCAGGAGACGAGGAGCGCCCAGGATTTCGCATTGGAGTTCAGGACCCTGGCAGCCGGTGCAGGATGGAATCACGGGGCCCTGATAGATCATTATCGCTGCAGTCTGCGGGAGGACGTCCGTCGGGAGCTGGCCTGTAGAGACACCACCCTAACCTTCGACCAGCTGGTGGATCTGTCCATCCGGTTGGACAACTGGCTGGCTGCTTGTGGACGTCCAGATCAGGGTCTGGTGGTTTCATCCTCCTGCACCCCCTCTCCTATAACCATGGAGCCAGAAGAGAGGGTGCACAGGGAGACCGGAGGGAGTTCCCGCTCGTGTACCGTCAGTGACCGCAGAGGACACACTGCTGGTCGGTGCCGGGTAGGTTCTTCTGGGAATCGAGGTAACAGGCAGGGCGCTCTGGCGCCACCCCAGGTGAGTAGGCACCATTCTCATCCAGAGCCCTCTGTTGCTCATATATTTGTGTCTGTCACTTTTTCTGATTTTTTTCCCCTCATTCCCAGCATAAGGCACTAGTAGATTCAGGCGCGGCTGGGAACTTTATTGATCAAACGTTGGCTCATAGTTTAGGGATCCCTATTGTACCGGTGAAAGTACCTTTTCCCATTCACACCTTAGATAGTCGACCATTAGGGTCAGGGTTGATTAGGGAGGCCACGGCTCCATTGACTATGGTGACGCAGGGGGGGTCACAAGGAGAAAATTTGTATTTTCCTTATCGACACTCCTGCGTATCCGGTGGTGCTGGGTCTTCCCTGGTTAACTAGTCATAACCCCACTTTTTCTTGGCCACAGAGGGCTCTTACAGGGTGGTCGCGAGAGTGCTCAGGTAGGTGTGTAGGGGTTTCCGTTGGTGCTACTACGGTGGACAGTCCAGACCAGGTCTCCACCGTGCACATTCCCCCTGAATATGCCGATTTGGCTCTTGCCTTCTGTAAAAAGAAGGCGACTCAATTACCACCGGATCGACAGGGGGATTGTGCGATAAATCTCATGGCAGACGCTACACTTCCCAAGAGTCACGTGTATCCCCTGTCGCAAGCGGAGACGGTGGCTATGGAGACATATGTTTCCGAATCCCTGCGTCAGGGATACATTAGGCCCTCCATCTCACCCATCTCCTCGAGTTTATTTTGTGAAGAAGAAGGATGGGGGTCTGCGACCGTGCATTGATTGTCGAGGTCTTAATAAAATTACAGTGGGGTACAGTTACCCGCTACCTCTGATCGCCCCGGTGATTGAATTAATGCACGGCGCGCGCTTCTTCAAAAAACTGGATTTCAGGAGTGCGTACAACCTGGTGCGTATCCGAGATGGAGACGAGTGGAAGACAGCATTTAGTACCACCTCAGGGCATTATGAGTACCTTGTCATGCCATATGGGTTAAAAAATGCTCCATCAGTCTTCCAATCTTTTGTCGATGAGATTTTCAGGGACCTGCATGGGCAGGGTGTAGTGGTGTATATCGATGACATTCTGATTTACTCCGCTACACGCGCCGAGCATGTGTCCCTGGTGCGCAAAGTGCTTGGTCGCCTGTTGGAGCATGACCTGTATGTCAAGGCTGAGAAATGCTTGTTCTTAAAACAGTCTGTCTCTTTCTTAGGATATCGCCTATCTACGTCAGGAGTGGAGATGGAGAGTGACCGTATTACAGCCGTGCGTAATTGGCCGACTCCCACCACGGTAAAGGAAGTGCAGCGATTTTTAGGGTTTGCCAATTACTACCGGAGATTTATCCGGGGTTTTGGTCAGATAGCTGCTCCCATTACCTCACTGCTGAAGGGGGGTCCGGTGCGCTTGCAGTGGTCAGCTGGGGCGGATAGGGCGTTTAGGAAACTGAAGGCTCTGTTTACCTCGGTTCCTGTGTTGGCTCATCCGGATCCCTCTCTGCAATTCATAGTGGAGGTGGACGCATCTGAGGCTGGGATAGGAGCTGTGCTCTCTCAGCGTTCAGGTACGCCACCTAAGCTCCGCCCCTGTGCCTTCTTCTCTAAGAAGCTCAGCCCGGCGGAGCAAAACTATGATGTGGGGGACAGGGAGTTGTTGGCTATCGTCAAGGCTCTGAAGGTGTGGAGACACTGGCTTGAGGGGGCTAAACACCCTTTTCTCATCTGGACTGACCACCGCAATCTGGAGTACATCCGGGAGGCGAGGAGACTGAATCCTCGCCAGGCAAGGTGGGCCATGTTTTTCACCCGTTTTGTGTTTACCCTCTCTTATAGACCAGGTTCCCAGAACGTCAAGGCAGACGCACTGTCCCGGCTGTATGACACAGAGGAGCGGTCCATGAATCCCACTCCCATCATCCCAGCCTCTTGTTTGGTGGCACCGGTAGTCTGGGAGCTGGACGCAGACATTGAGCGGGCGTCACGTGCAGAGCCCGTTCCCCCTCAGTGTCCAGCTGGGCGTCTGTACGTTCCGTCCGCTGTCCGCGATCGATTGATCTACTGGGCTCACACGTCACCCTCCGCTGGTCATCCTGGGATTGGTCAGACAATGCGCTGTCTTAGTGGGAGGTACTGGTGGCCCACCTTAGCTAAGGACGTGAGGGTTTATGTTTCCTCCTGCTCAGTGTGCGCCCAGTGCAAGGCTCCTAGACACCTACCCAGGGCTAGGTTACAACCCTTACCCGTTCCACAGCGGCCGTGGTCGCACTTGTCGGTGGATTTCATAACCGATCTTCCACCATCACAAGGTAACACCACGATCCTGGTCGTTGTGGATCGCTTTTCTAAGTCCTGTCGTCTCCTCCCTTTGCCCGGTCTCCCTACGGCCCTACAGACGGCGGAGGCTCTGTTTACACACGTCTTTCGGCACTACGGGGTGCCTGAGGATATAGTGTCTGATCGAGGGCCCCAGTTCACGTCAAGGGTTTGGAAGGCGTTCATGGAACGTCTGGGGGTCTCGGTTAACCTTACCTCGGGTTTTCACCCCGAAAGTAACGGGCAGGTGGAGAGAGTTAATCAGGATGTGGGTAGGTTTCTGAGGTCTTATTGCCAGGATCGGCCGGGGGAGTGGGCGGCGTTTGTGCCCTGGGCAGAGATGGCTCAGAACTCGCTCCGCCACTCCTCCACTAATCTCACTCCGTTTCAGTGTGTGTTGGGTTATCAGCCGGTTCTGGCCCCTTGGCATCAGAGCCAGACCGAGGCTCCTGCGGTGGACCATTGGTTCCGGCGCGCGGAGCAGACTTGGTACGCAGCTCACGTCCGCCTTCAGTGCGCCGTACGACGTCAAAAAGCTGGTGCAGACCGTCGCCGCAGTGAGGCCCCGGTGTTTGCACCGGGGGACAGGGTCTGGCTCTCGACCCGAAACCTGCCCCTCCGCCTGCCCTGCCGGAAGCTGAGTCCGCGGTTTGTGGGGCCGTTTAAAGTCCTGAGGAGATTGAACGAGGTATGTTATAGGTTAAAGCTTCCACCCAATTACCGCATTAACCCCTCGTTCCATGTGTCTCTCCTCAGGCCGGTGGTGGCTGGCCCGCTCCAGGAGGCCGAGGTGCGGGAGGTTCCTCCGCCCCCTCTGGACATTGAGGGGGCCCCGGCGTACTCCGTTCGATCCATCCTGGATTCCAGACGTCGGGCGAGGGGTCTTCAGTACCTCGTGGACTGGGAGGGGTACGGTCCGGAGGAGAGATGCTGGGTTCCGGTGGAGGACGTGTTAGATCCTTCCATGCTGAGCGAGTTCCATCGTCTCCATCCGGATCGCCCTGCGCCTCGTCCTCCGGGTCATCCCCGAGGCCGGTGTCGACGCACTGCTGGAGCCGCGCGTTGGGGGGGGGGGGGGGGTACTGTTAATTATAAACACCTGTTTTCAATTCCCTGATTATGTTGCTTATTTAACCCTCTGGTGTCACGACTTCTACTGAAGTTGTTGCCCCTCCTTGTTCGGGTGGTGTTCGGCGATCGACGTCACCGGCCTTCTAGCCACCATTGATCAGTTTTTCAATTCCATTGGTTTTGTCTGGTCTCTTTACACACCTGTTTCATATCCCAGTAATTATATGTTGTGTATTTACCCTCTGCTTCCCCTCATTTCTCTGTCGGTGATTGTTTGTTTGTTACGTACGTGTTGTTTCTGTATCGGTGTGCGACGGGTTATTGTTTTACCCGGAGAATTTTTCTACGTTGGTTTTGGAAATAAATACTCCATTTTTAACCACTCTGTTTTCTCCTGCGCCTGACTTCCCTGCCACCTACATAGACGGACTATGACATCTGGCTTCCCCGTGATTGTTCATGTTTAGTGGTTGTTGGAGGTGTTTCTCCCAACCCTGTTATTTTGCTGTGGGAGAATTTTTGATTGTGGTTTTTGAGTAAACACGTTTGTTTGCACTTATCCCTGTGTCCTGCGCCTGACTCCGCTACTTCTCCAAACAAAAGCGTTACAAATTACTTGTTACTTTTATTTCTTATTCATATTTTTTTTTAAACGGCATTGTTGGTTAGGGGCTCGTAAGTAAGCATTTCACTGTAAGGTGAAATGCTTACAGTGAAATACCTGTTGTATTCGGCGCATGTGACTAACATTTGATTTGATTGTTCAGCCATAGAAAGCCAGCCAGCTAATAACTTTAGCTTATTTGCTATCAATTTGAAATCGGCTAGCTAATCAAATTTATGTTTTAGTTATAAGTTAACTAGTTAGCTTTTTATAGGCTGAACATTTCCTTACCACACTTAAATTATACATTTTCCTTGTTAGATGTCCTCTGTGTACACATGTAGAACAATGATGAGAATCAACCATGCATTCTAGTAAGCTAGCTACTACTGTACTACTCATGTTCACTAATGGCAAGTTTCCTCTCTGCCCACTAATTTTGGCAATGCATGAACATGAAGTACCCTAAAATGTAATAGATCATAGACTGGCCCAAAAAGATCAGACAACGACAAGTATGACCAACAAAACAAAAAGAGATACGAATCATCTTTCAAGTCAACCTAAAATGTCTATCTAATGCAACATTTACAAATGTAAAGATAAAGAAAACAGAGAGCATGTACAACATGTATTTCATTTTACAAGATGATATAATGCGTTAATTAAGCAAACATGGAATGACTGTGAAAGTGAAATGTGAAGGTGTAGACTCAGTGAAGATGTCGAGTAAGGTGTCTTTCATTCCTCTCTGTACCCTGGTGCAGTGGAACAATTCTTGTTCAGCCTCAATATTGCATGATTCTGATTCTGATTATGGATAGCAACCTTGAACTTTTTCATATGAATTTGAGACTAAAAGGGGGGGGGTTCCGTGTACAGACAGAAACAACATGTAACGGTTGTCTTCTGTAGAAATGGACCAAGGCGCAGCAGGTACGTGAATACTCATCTTTAATTAAAATAAAGGAGTAAAGCATCCACTTAACAATTCAAACAAAGTAACAACAGCTACAGTTCTGCAGGCTAGAAACGCAGTGCAAAAAACAACCACCCACAACCCCAAAGAAAAACACACACACCTATATAGGACTTCCAATCAAAGGCAACTATACACACCTGCCTTCAATTGGAAGTCCCAATCATCCACCCAACATTAAACCAATACAAACATGCCACGTCCTGACCCCAAAACTAAAACACTAGCTCCATCTGCTGGTCAGGACGTGACACAACAACTGCAATTGGATAATAGAACATAGAACAAATAGGGCTGAGCTTGCTTTATGCAGGGTGCATTGTTTAGTATGCACCTGTAATTAAAACCTCTTACATCTAGATGTTCCGCTAGCGGAACGCCTCACCAATATCCAATGGTAGAGCGTGACGCGAATTACAAACTCCTCAAAAATCCCAAAACTTCAATTTTTCAAACATATGACTATTTTACACCATTTGAAAGACAAGACTCTCCTTTATCTAACCACATTGTCCGATTTCAAAAAGGCTTTACAACGAAAGCAAAACATTAGATTATGTCAGGAGAGTACCCAGCCAGAAATAATCACATACCCATTTTTCAAGCTAGCATATAATGTCACAAAAACCAAAACCACAGCTAAATGCAGCACTAACCTTTGATGATCTTCATCAGATGACACTCCTAGGACATTATGTTATACAATACATGCAATTTACTAAATTACTCACGATAAACGTTATTCTGAGTAGATAGCCCGGCCATCATGGCTAGCTATTTTGACACCCACCAAGTTTGGCACTCACCAAACTCAGATTTACTATAAGAAAAATTGGATTACCTTTGCTGTTCTTCGTCAGAATGCACTCCCAGGACTTCTACTTCAACACCCAATGTTGTTTTGGTTCCAAATAATCCATAATTATATCCAAATAGCTGCGTTTGTTCTTGCGTTCAAGACACTATCCGAAGGGTGATGCGCCGGCGCGTATCGTGACAAAAAAAATCGAAATATTCCATTACCGTACTTCGAAGCATGTCAAACGCTGTTTAAAATTAATTTTTATGCGATTTTTCTCGTAAAATAGCGATAATTTTCCGACTGGGAGACCTTGTTTTCGTTCAAACACTGAAAATAGAAAATGGTGTCTTCACATGCACGCGCCCGCCCGTGTCATTGTTCTCAGAGCGACCACTTTCCAAAACCCCTACTGTTTTTCGCCCAGGGACTGCAGAGTCATCATTCCCCGTTCTGGCGCCTTCTGAGAGCCTATGGGAGCCTTAGAAAATGTCACGTTACAGCAGAGATCCTCTATTTTCCATAAAGAGGCTATAGAAGGACAAGAAATGGTCAGAGAGGGCACTTCATGTATGGAATCTTCTCAGGTTTTGGCCTGCCATATGAGTTCTGTTATACTCACAGACACCATTCAAACAGTTTTAGAAACTTTAGGGAGTTTACTATCCACATCTACTAATTATATGCATATTCTAGTTTCTGGGCAGGAGTAATAACCAGATTAAATCGGGTACGTTTTTTATCCGGCCATGAAAATACTGCCCCCTATCCTAAACAGGTTAAAAAGTGATTTGTACAGTATATGTTAACACTGTGCTAATTACAGTCATTAACTTCTAGGAAGCCTAGCCAGCGCATTTGTGGCTCACCTTGTATGATAGTGGCGGACGGCTGGCTTGTATCTCAGAGCTTTTCCATTGTCTGTTGTCATCCACAACACGCTCTTGCAAGTATTACCTTCTTCATCTTCTCTTTGTCCTACAGAAGGAGAAGTGGAGAGAGAGAGAGAAGTGGGAGAAGAAGAGGCTGTTAAAATGTACAGGCTGTGTTGGGGGTCATGATGCCTGCGCTGAAGGGCAAGTGTGCAGGCACCACCACAGAAACCTACATGGGCTTCTGATTTTAAGTTAAACCATCTCTGCCACTACTTCTTGCAGTACTTGAACACCTTTTTTCCATAAACCATACCTAAGTGATTTGCTTCCTTAACCAGATTACATAGTCTTGTGACTCTCTCTCTTTCTCCCTCAAGCTGGCCCAAAGAAGACATCCATTACCAACAGTATACTTTGTTGGCATTGGGAAATTACAAAATGAACACCTCATTAAAAGACCTAGAGCTTTTTGTTTTACGTTGTGTTTCTCTTTGAGGACACTATGAGTGGCAATGGCCCCTAGTAAAGTAGACAGTCGACACAGGCTATAATCTATAGCAGGGTTCCCCAACTGGCGGCCTGCGGATCGAATTTGGCCCGGGGGTGGTTTTCTAAAATGTGGCATTTTCAGTGTTAGGCATAAAAGACAGTAAAAACACCAGGAAATCAGCTCCAAGTGATTTTAATTTAAGAAATCTGTTCCCAAATATTCCCATGCATAATAGAGAGACACGTAATCATATACAAATGTAAGCAAGGTTTCAAATTATTATGTTTTAGTGAAACATTACATCTGTTTGGGCTTCTTGTGGTCAATTTGCAGTCTACAAATTATTTGTAATTATGTTCCGTCCCCCCGACCATCCTCTCCAGAAAAAATCGGCCCACGGCTGAATCTAGTTGATCGCTGATCTATAGTAAGGGATGCCTTCTCATGTTTAACACAGTCACTCGTTTTATAAGGAGGATGGGATCCACCCAAATCATTTGTGTTCCTGGATCCTTTCACAGTATTGTAGGGCTGTGTTGAGACAGTGACTTATCAATGACCCAAGCCCAGCTCAGTTAATCCCTACCATTGGGTCGCTGAGTTGTCATAGTGCTTCAGCAATTGTACATTATCCCAGGGGTGTTGGAAGACATAATGTAAATAACCTAATTTATATCCCTCTAACTGCCCTGAATGCCTCTGCTGATCCTACTGCTATTGTATACTGTAATCATGTGCCTATGAACCAGAATAATACTGTTAGCACTGAGGCTGTGTGCCCTAGCAGAAAGTCCACTGTGTGCAGCTCACCCGGCACTAATATAAATAACATGAGCATGTCTACTTCAGCCAAGCTTCCCAGTAAAGCAATGAAAGCAATCAAGCATCCCAGAAAAGTGCTAAAAAATAACCCACATTAACAAATCTAGCTTAAGAAACAAAGTTCACAAAATCAATAATTTTCTAGTAACAGATGACATTCATATTCTGACAATCTCTGAAACTCACTTAGATAATACCGTTGATGATACAGTGGTAGCAATATATGGTTATAACATCTACACAAAATACAGAAATGCCAATGGTGTAGGTGTTGCCGTTTTATATTCAGAACCACATTCCTGTAAAGCTTAGAAACAATCTCATGTTGAAGTAATATGGCTACAGGTTCATCTGCCTCACCTAAAGTCCATTCTTGTGGGAAGCTGCTATAGACCACCAAGTGCTAAAAGTCAGTATCTGGATAACATGTGTGAAATGCTTGATAATGTATGTGATATCAACAGAGATATATTTCCTGGGTGATATAAATATTGACTGCCTTTCAGTCAATATTTGGCTGCCCACTAAAGAAGAAGCATCAAACTGTAACTAGTGTTTTCAACCTGGTTCAGGTTATCAGTCTACCTACCAGGGTACTTACAAACAACACAGGAATTAAATAATCAACATTTCTTGATCAAAGCTCTACTAATGCTGCAGAAATTTGACTTAAAGCAGTGTCGAAATCCATCGGATATAGTGATCACAATATCGTAGCCATATGTAGGAAAATCAAAGTTTCAAAGGCTGGGCCTAATATAATGTATGAGATGTTTCTCAAGAGGTTTTGTAGTGATTCCTATGTTGCTGATGTAAATAATATTTGTTGGTATGAAAATGTGTATTCCAGTTACTAATAAGCATCCACCCATTAAGAAAATGACTGTAAAAACGGCTATCATGGATTGATGTCACGATTCCCACCGACGGTGGTGCCCCCTCCTGCTCGGGTGGCGCTCGGCGGTCGTCGTCACCGGTCTATTAGCTGCCACTGATTCCCTTTTTTGTTTTCCCCCCTTTTGTGATTGTTTGCACCTGTTCGTAGTGGGGGTGATTAGCCGGGCTATAATTATTAGCTGGTCCTCCTTCTCATTGTGCGGGATTGTCATTCCTGTTTGTGTGCTTGTGTTTACGTTTGTGCGTTAGTTTTGCGCCGCATGTGTTTTCCCCTGTGTTTGGGGCACTTTGTTTTGTGTGCGCGCTATTCGCTGTTTGGGGTGGCTTGTGTGTGTTCGCCTCTTGACCCATTAAAAAGCCACTACCCTGTGCTCGCTGCTTCCTGCGTTTTGATTCCTCACGACTCCTGAGCCTTACAATTGATGAGGAATATAACATGTTTATGGTTGATATGGATAAGGTAAAAGGAATGTCAAATAAGACTAGCTGCACAACCGATTGGCAAATGTACTGCAAATTGAGAAATCATGTGACAAAACTGAATAACTATACTATGAAACAAAGATAAATGATATAAGGAATTATAGTTAAATGTGTTGGAACACCATAAATTAACACCTTAAATGACATTTTGTGCAAAAAGGCAAACTCATCTCTAATAATTCATTGAATCAGATGGCTCATTCATCACAAAACACACTGATATTGCCAATTACTTTAATTATTTTTTTAATTGGCAAGATTAGCAAACTTAGGCAGCAACAAACACTGACACTACACATCCAAGTATAACTGATGAAATTATGAGACAAGCATTGTAATTTTGAATTCTGTAAAGTGAGTGTGGAAGAGGTGAAAAAATTATTGAAGTCTATCAACAATGACTATCTGTCATATCTAAATTCTAAGCCGACTAGAAAGTGTGTGCCCTCAGGCCTGGAGGGAAGCAAAAGTCATTCCGTTACCCAAGAATAGTAAAGCTCCCTTTACTGGCTCAAATAGCCGACCAATCAGCCTGTTACCAACTCTTCGTAAACATTTGGAAAAAATTGTGTTTGACCAGATACAATGCTATTTTACTATAAACAAATTGACAACAGACTTTCAGCACACTTATAGGGAAGTACATTCAACAAGCACAGCACTTACACAAATAACTGATGATTGGCTGAGAGAAATTGATGATAAAAAGATTGTGGGAGCTGTTTTGTTAGACTTCAGTACGGCTTTTGACATTATCGATCATAGTCTGCTGATGGAAAAGCGTATGTGTTATGGCTTTATTCTGGATATAGAGTTACCTGTCTAACAGAACACATAGTGTGTTCTTTAATGGAAGCATCTCCAACATAATCCAGGTAGAATTAGGAATTCCCCAGGGCAGCTGTCTAGGCCCCTTACTTTTTTCAATCTTTACATGTCACTGGCCTTGAGTAAAGCCAGTGTGTCTTTGTATCCAGATGACTCAACACTACACATAAGCTACTACAGCAAGTGAAATCACTGCAACACTTAAGAAAGAGCTGCAGTTAGTTTCAGAATGGGTGGCAAGGAATATGTTTCAAAAACGAAACGCATTGTATTTGGGACAAATCATTCACTAAACCCTAAACCTCAACTAAATCTTGTAATGAATAATGTGGAAATTGAGCAAGTTGAGGTGACTAAACTGCTTGGAGTAACCCTGGATTGTAAACTGTCGTGGCCAAAACATGTTGATACAACAGTAGCTAAGATGGGGAGAAGTCTGTCCATAATAAAGCATTGCTCTGACTTTTTAACAACACTATCAACAAGGCAGGTCCTACAGGCTCTAGTTTAGTCGCACCTAGACTACTGTTCAGTCGTGTGGTCAGGTACCACAAAGAGGGACCTTGAAAAATTACAATTGGCTCAGAACATGGCAGCACGGCTGGCCCTTAAATGTACATGGAGAGCTAACATTAATAATATGCATGTAAATCTCTCATGGCTCAAAGTGGAGGAGAGACTGACTTGTTTTTGATGACATGCTGAATGATCCGAGGTGTCTGTTTAAACTGCTAGCACACAGCTCGGACAACCATGCACAGCCCCCAAATGCCAGGTCTCTTCACAATCGTCTGGCCCGCAACAAAGATTCGCTAGAGCGCGATGGGACAAGGACATCCCAGCCGGCCAAACCCTCCCCTAACCCGGACGACACTGGGCCAATTATAGAAGCAAATCAATGTGTGTAGACCTTACTGTGAAATGCTTACTTACAAGCCCTTACCCAACAATGCAGTTCAAGAAATAGAGTTAAGAAAATATTTACTAAATAAAAGTTAAACAAAACAGAAATCTAAAAGTAACACAAGAAAATTACATGACAATAATGAGGCTATATGCAGGGGGTACCGGTACTGAGTAAATGTGCAGGGTACAGGTTAGCCGAGGTCATTTGTAAAGTGAATGCATAGATAATAATCAGCAAGTAGCATCAGTGTAAAAACCAAAGGGGGGAGAGTCAATGTAAATAGTCCAGGTGGCCATTTGATTAATTGTTCGGTAATCTTATGGCTTGGGGGTAGAAGCTATTAAGGAGCCTTTTGGTCCTAGACTTGCCGCTCCGGTATTTCTTGCCGTGCGGTAGTAGAGAGAACAGTCTATGACTTGGATCACTCGAGTCTTTTACAATTTATGTGCCAGCTCATGAGTATACTGGTTGCGGCTGGCTGCAACACAGACTGGGATTGAACCCAGGTCTGTAGTGACACCTCTAGTACTGCGATGCAGTGCCTTAGACCGCTGCACCACTCAGGAGGCCCACAACCTCCACTTTTACAAGCCTGATATGGTCATGGCTAGAAGGGATCAACATTTTTTCAAATTAAAGTCAAAAGTTATATATATTTTTGTGTTTTAGCTAATCCTAACCCTTTTCCTAACCTTAACCTAATTTTCCTATCCTGTTACGTTAATTCTCCTCACCTGCTGCGTTCAATACAACTGGGAACTCGGAAATCTCTAACTTCTGACTTCAATGCGTTCAAATCAAGTGCGAACTCTGAAGAAAACGAGCTCTGACTGAGAAAAATCGATTTGAACGGTTATCCAACTCGGAATTCCAACTCGGGAACTCAGGCCGACTTTCCGACCTAAAGATCACTGACATCATGATTTGACCTCATATTTTTCCCGAGTTCCCAGTTGTTTTCAATTGCATTAGGGTTAGCTAAAATGAAGAAAAAAAATCCACTTTTTATATTCATTTCAGAAAAGCTGGACTCCTTCAAGCCATGACCCGAGATACCAGACCAGTGAGTCACATCAGAGAGGAAGAAGGAAAGGAGTTTCTGTATGAGGTCTATGAGTAGAGTTACCTGCACACAATAATGCGATTATTGTGAATAGTCATATTAATATAATAGTTTGATTTCCAAGATGGCGCAGCAGTATTTGTATTTGCTTTTGTCTCATGTAAATATTCAGTCTTTTAGGTTTTTTTGTATACATTTCATTATATTTCAATCTCTTTTTTCCATTTTCGAATTAAATATACCTTCCTGCAACCCGCCTTACCCAGCGTGGTACGGATCTGCTATTTTTTAGACCTTATAACTGGAACCTCTATCAGCAGCTAGCCATCAGAGGCTAGCCAGCAAACTAGCTATTTAGTCATTGTTAGCCACTACTAGCGGTCTTTACCTTTAGCACGGACACCAGTCACTTTAGCCCAGATAGCCCGGATAATACCTGACAGTCTGCACAGCGCGATATCAGCCCTGAGCATGTCAGACTGCTTTTTTTCCCACTGCCGCATGCTCTGGACCATTACACCGGATCTTCGCAGCTAGCTAGCTGCTACCGAGTGGCTTTTGTGGCTAACGCCCTTGTCCAGAAGCATGCACCAGATAGCCTCAAGCTAGCCTTGTGCTAGGCCCATCTTCCGGCTAGCAAACGAAGTACACCAACTACAATACCTCTCTTGCCAATTTATCCTGTACCCTTTGTCGACACTGCTGATATAATTCGGCTGATGTGCTCTCAACCGGTCTCTGCATCGTGAATGTGGTGAAGATCCAAACTCTCCCTAAAACACTTCTGCGAGCAGGCCTTTCTAATCGACCTGACCCGGTTATCCTGGAAGGGTATTGACCTCATCCCGTCAGTAGAGGATGCCTAGTGTTCGTTACAAAGTGCTTTCCCCACCCTCTTAAATAAGCATGCCCCTTTCAAAAAAGGTTGAACTAAGAACAGATATAGCCCTTGGTTCACTCCAGACTTGACTGCCCTTGACCAGCACAAAAACACCCTGTGGAGTACTTCACTAGCATCGAATAGTCCCCGTGATATGCAACTTTTCAGGGGAATCAGGAACCAATACACTCAGTTAGGAAAGCAAAGGCTAGCTTTTTCAAAGAGAAAATTGCATCCGTCAACACTAATTGCAAAAAGTTTTGGGACACTGTAAAGTCCATGGAGAATAAGAGTACCTCCTCCCAGCTGCACACTGCACTGAGACTAGGAAACACTGTCACCACTGATAAATCCACGATAATCAAGAATTTCAATAACAATTTCTCTACGGTTTGTCATGCTTTCCACCTGGCTACCCCAACCCCGGCCAACAGCTCTGCACCCCTCACAGCAACTGGCCCAAGCCCCCCCCCCCCCCCCGCTTCTCCTTCACCCAAATCTAGACAGCTGATGTTCTGAAAGAGCTGCAAAATCTGGATCCCTACAAAACAGCTGGGCTAGACAATCTGGACCCTCTCTTCCTAAAATTATCCGCCGCCATTGTTGCAACTGTTAGACCTATATCTATCCTGCCCTACCTTTCTAAAGTCTTCGAAAGCCAAGTTAACAAACAGATCACCGACCATTTCGAATCCCTCCGTACATTCTCCGCTATGCAATCTGGTTTCCGAGCTGGTCGCGGGTGCACCTCAGCAATGCTCAAGGTCCTAAATGATATCATAAGAGCTATTGGTAAAAGACAGTACTGTGCAGCCATCTTCATCGACCTGGCCAAGGCTTTCGACTCTGTCAATCACCGTATTCTTATTGGCAGACTCAACAGCCTTGGTTTCTCTAATGACTGCCTCGCCTGGTTCACTAACTACTTCTCAGATAGAGTTCAGTGTGTCAAATCGGAGGGCCTGTTGTCTGGACCTCTGGCAGTCTCTATGGGGGTGCCACAGGGTTAAATTCTTGGGCTGACTCTTTTCTCTGTATATATCAATGATGCGGGTGTTTATTTTATGCACCTCTACGCAGACCACACCATTCTGTATACATCTGGCCCTTCTTTGGACACTGTGTTAAACGAGCTTCAATGCCATACAACACTCCTTCTGTGGCCTCCAACTGCTCTTAAATGCTAGTAAAACGAAATGCATGCTCTTCAACCAATCGCTGCCCTCACCCGCCCGCCCGACTAGCATCACTACTCTGGATGGTTCTGACTTAGAATATGTGGACAACTATAAATACCTAGGTGTCTGGCTAGACTGTAAACTCTCCTTCCAAACTCACATTAAGCATCTCCAATCCAAAATTAAATCTAGAATCGGCTTCCTATTTCGCAACAAAGCCTCCTTCACTCATGCTGCCAAACATACGCTCGTAAAACTGACTATCCTACCGATCCTTGACTTCGGCGATGTCATTTCCAAAATAGCCTCCAACACTCTACTCAGCGAATTGGATGCAGTCTATCACAGTGCCATCCATTTTGTCACCAAAGCCCCATATACTACCCACCACTGTGACCTGTATGCTCTTGTTGGCTGGTCCTTTCTTCGCCAAACCCACTGGCTCCAGGTCATCTATAAGTCTTTGTTAGGTATAGCTCCGCCTTAGCTCACTGGTCACTATAGCAAAACCCATCCGTAGCACACGCTCTAGCAGGTATATTTCACTGGTCATCCCCAAAGCCAACACCTCCTTTGGCCACCTTTCCTTCCAGTTCTCTGCTGCCAATGACTGGAACAAATTGCAAAAATCACTGAAGTTGGAGACTTATATCTCCCTCACTAACTTTAAGCGTCAGCTGTCAGAGCAGCTTACTGATTGCTGCAGCTGTACACAGCCCATCTGTAAATAAATAGCCCATCCAACCAACTACCTACCTCATCCCCATATTTGTTTTTGTTTTTCTGCTCTTTTGCACACCAGTATTTCTACTTGCACATCCTCATCTGCACATATATCACTCCAGTGTAAATTGTTCAATTGTAATTACTTCGCCACTATTGGCCTATTTATTGCCTTACCTCCTTACTTCATTTGCACACACTGTATACAGATTTTTCTATTGTGTTATTGACTGTACGTTTGTTTATCCCATGTGTAACTCTGTGTCATTGTTTTTATCGCACTGCTTTGCTTTATCTTGGCCAGGTCGCAGTTGTAAATGAGAACTTGTTCTCAACTGGCCTATCTGGTTAAATAAAGCTGAAATATATATATATGTATATATATATATTTGAAATGCGTACTTGCTTTGCAAGAAGAACAGTTTCCCTAATAATTTTGTTTACATTGACACATCTGAAATCAGGCTACCTGATGGAACTCTGATAAATGCAGAAAATCGTCAATAAATGTTCTATATCAGCAACCATGTTATTGTTGGGAAGTATATTTGATTTGAGTTCGGACATATAAAGTTTGTACATGAAAACTATAAGAAGCATACATTCAGTTCATATGCACAAAATAGGGAGGCTTGCGTTTCCAGTGCTGGCACATGCACAGATCAAATACACAGCTGGAATGCTGATTAAGGTGTTTACATATCCTAATCATTCGAAAGATTGCTAGGAAAACCAGGTGTTTTGATCGGCATATGCTTACTTAGATTTTGACCTTACGCTGATTAAGATAAGCAGAGTAAGGTGTTTACATGACTATTGCATAATCTGCCTACTGCCATAATCAGTTTAATATAGAATTATTCCTGTGCATGTAAACTACTCAGTGAGAGAGTGTTGAATTTGGTCAACTAAAAAAGTATGGCTTATTTGCAACATTTGATTGAATATACGTTTTGTAATGCTTAAGTTAAGAGTGTACTGATATAATTAGGACGTGACATCCAGGCAAAATTGAGAAAAAATACTTTATATCAGAGTTGTCTCGAGATGGTTATGCATATTCATGCCTTCAAGCTAGTAGCATGGCATCGCTCTCCATGGAATACAGGCGGTTGATGTGAACAAACTTCATCAAATATTTAAAAACGTATTACAAAGAAAGGATAGGCGGGAGCAAGACAGCCGGCCGTGCCGCTTTGTGGTCAACAACTCCAATTGTTAGGGCGGAGAGACATGTAATCTTGTCAGTATATCCATAATCTTTGGTCACAGCAAGCTGTGTATTCACGTGGGTAGCACGTTAGCCAGGCTAAGACCGAACGTCAAGGGGGAGGTGTGTGTCTCTTTGTTAACATCTGGTGCACAATCTCTAATACTAAGGAAGTTTCAAGGTTCTACTCGCCTGAGTTAGAATACCTCATGATAACTTGTAAACCATACTATTTACCAAGAGAGTTTTCATCTAGTTTTTTGTAGCTGTTTATTTACAACCACAAGCCGATGCTGGCACTAAGACCGCTCTCAACAAGCTGTTTAGGGCCATAAGAAAACAAGAAAATGCACATCCAGAGGCAGCACTCCTGGTGGCCAGTGATTTTAATGCAGGAAAGCTGAAATCCATCTTACCTCATTTCTACCAGCATGTCATCTGTGCAACTAGAGGCGAAAAAACTAGATCACCTTTACTCCACCCATAGAAACGCATACAAAGCTCTCCCTCGCCCTAAACTCTCTAACCATATGTCACACTCTGACCTAGAGAGCTGTTTTTTTCTCTGTTTAGTTAGGTCAGTGTGTGAGATGGGTGGGCATTCTATGTTTTTTGTTTCTATGTTTAGTTCTATTATTCTATTTCTATGTTGGAGGTTTTTGGGATGATCTCCAATTAGAGGCAGCTGGTTCGCGTTGTCTCTAATTGGAGATCATATTTAAGTTGGGGTTTTTTCTATTGTGTTTTGTGGGTAGTTGTTTTCTGTTTCGTTCACGTAACCTGACAGAACTGTTGACTGTCATTTTGTTTCTTTTGTATAAGTGTTCGTTTTCATTAAAATATAATTATGAGCACGCAACACTCTGCGCCTTGATCCCCTTTATACGACGTCCGTTACAAAACTACCCACCACCAAGGGACCAAGCAGCGTGATATGGACATTTGAGGAGATAAGGAGGAGTATATCTAGGGCTTTGGAGGATTTAGGGGCAGGAAAAGAGCGCCTTCCAGGGGAACGGGTGGAGGCAGCAAGAGCGCAACAACAACGGAAGAACGAGAGGCAGCCCCCCCCAAAAACATTTTTTTTTTGGGGGGGGCACACGGGTAGTTTGGCTGGGCCAGGGGTGAGACCTGAGCCAACTCCCCGTGCTTATTGTGGTGAGCATGTGCCTGCCTCTCGCTCTCTCCCTCCAGTGCGCCTCCATAGCCCAGTACGTCCTGTGCCTGCTCCTCGCACTCTCCCTCCAGTGCGCCTCCATAGCCCAGTACGTCATGTGCCTGCTCCTCACACTCTCCGTCCAGTGCGCCTCCATAGCCCAGTACGTCCGGTGCCTGCTCCTCGCACTTTCCCTCCAGTGTGCCTCCAGAGGTAATCCATGGCCCAGAGCCTGTAGAGATAATCCATGGCAAGAAGCCTGTAGGGATTATCCATGGTCTGGAGCCTGTAGGGATAATCCATGGTACGAAGCCTCCAGTGATGAGCCATGGCGCGGAACCTGTAGAGATGATCCATGGCATGGAGCCTGCAGCAACGGTCCTTAGTCCGGAACCTATAATGACGCTTCCCAGTCCGGAGCCTCCGGCAACGCTCCTCAGTCCGGAGCCTCCAGCGACGCTCCCCAGTCTGGAGCCTCCAGCAACGATCCTCAGTCTTGAGCCTCCAGCGACGCTCCCCAGTCTGGAGCCTCCAGCAACGCTCCTCTGCCCGGAGCCTCCAGCAACGCTCCCTAGTCAGGAGCCTCCAGCGACGCTTCCCAGTCCGGAGCCTCCAGCGACGCTCCCCAGTCCAGAGCCTCCAGCGACGCTCCCCAGTCCGGAGTCTTCAGCGACGCTCCCCAGCCCAGAATCTTCAGCGGCGGTCCGCAGCCCAGAGTATTCAGCGGCGGTCTGCAGCCCAGAGTCGTCAGCGGCGGTCTGCAGCCCAGAGTCGTCAGCGGCGGTCTGCAGCCCAGAGTCGTAAGCGGCGGTCTGCAGCCCAGAGCCGTCAGCGGCGGTCTGCAGCCCAGATTCGTCAGCGGCGGTCTGCAGCCCAGAGCCGCCAGCGGCGGTCTGCAGCCCAGAGCCGTCAGCGGCGGTCTGCAGCCCAGAGCCTTCAGCAGCGGCCTTTAGCCTAGAGTCTTCAGCGGCGGTTGGCGGTCCAAAGCTTCCGGCGATGCTCCATGGTCTGGTTCCTCCGGACACACAGAAGCGGGGGGATCAGCGGGCGGTGGGGGTGCTACGCCCCGAACCAAAGCCGCCGCCAAGTACAGATGCCCACCCGGACCCTCCCCTATAGGTTCAGGTTTGCGGCCGGGAGTCCGCACCTTTGGGGGGGTACTGTCACGCTCTGACCTAGAGAGCTGTTTTTTCTCTGTTTAGTTAGGTCAGGGTGTGAGATGGGTGGGCATTCTATGTTTTTTGTTTCTATGTTTAGTTCTATTATTCTATTTCTATGTTGGAGGTTTTCGGGATGATCTCCAATTAGAGGCAGCTGGTTCGCGTTGTCTCTAATTGGAGATCATATTTAAGTTGGGGGTTTTTCTATTGTGTTTTGTGGGTAGTTGTTTTCTGTTTCATTCACGTAACCTGACAGAACTGTTGACTGTCGTTTTGTTTCTTTTGTATAAGTGTTCATTTTCATTAAAATATAATTATGAGCACGCAACACGCTGCGCCTTGGTCCCCTTTATACAATGTCCATTACACCATAACTCTATTCTCCTAATTCCTGTTTACAAGCCAAACTAAAACAGAAAGTACAAACAGGGCTGTTTTGCTAGCACTGACTGGAATAGGTTCTGGGATTTGTATATGTATTGCTTATGGATCCCCATTAGCTGCTGCCAAGGCAGCATGTGCTTTTCCTGGGTTCCAGAAACATTAAGGCAGTTATACAATTTTAAAAACATTACAATAAATTCACAACAGATTTCACAACACATTATGTGTGTGCCCTCAGGTCACTAATCTAGTACCACATATCTACAACACAAAATCCATGTGTATGTGTGTATATAGTGCGTATGTTATCTTGTGTGTGTATGCATGTGTCTGTGCCTGTGTTTGTGTCTCTTCACATTCCCCGATGTTCCATGAGGTGCATTTTTTTATATCTAATTTCAATGCTTGCATGAGTTACTTAATGTGGAATAGAGTTCCATGTAGTCATGGCTCTATGTAGTACTGTGAGCCTCCCATAGTGCATTCATGTCAATACCTCTCACCAATACAGTAGTGATGAAGTCAATCTCTCCTCCACTTTGAGCCAGGGGAGATTGACATGCATATTATTAATGTTAGCTCTCTGTGTACATCCAAGGGCCAGCCATCCCTAAGTCCCTCTTTGTGGCACCTGACCACATGGCTGAACAGTAGTCAAGGTGGGACAAAACTAAGGCCTGTAGGACTTGCCTTGTTGATAGTGCTGTTAAGAAGGCAGAGCAACACGTTTTTATGGACAGACTTCACCCCGTCTTTGCTACTGTTGTATTAATACATTTTCACCATGACAGTTTACAATCCAGGGTTACTCCAAGCACTTTATTCACCCGAACTTGCTCAATTTCCACATTATTCATTAGAAGATGTATTTGAGGTTTAGGGTTTTGTGAATAATTTGTCCCAAATACACTGCTTCAGATTTTTTAAATATTAGGACTAACTTATTCCTTGCCACCCATTCTGAAACTAACTTCAGCTCTTTCTTAAGTGTTGCTGTCACGTCCTGACCAGTATAGGGGTTATTGGTTATTGTAGTTTGGTCAGGATGTGGCAGGGGGTATTTGTTTTATGTGGTTCGGGGTGTGTGTTTATGTAGAGGGGTGTTTGATTTATGTATTCCGGGGTTTTGGTCTATGTTCTACGTTAGTGTATTTCTATGTTCCGTCTAGTCATTCTATTTCTATGTTTAGTTATTGGGATTGGGGCCTTCAATTGGAGGCAGCTGTTTATCGTTGCCTCTGAATGAAGGTCCTATATATAGGGGTGTGTTTGTTATGGGTATTGTGGGAGGTTGTTTTTTGCATAGCTGTGTGTAGCCTGCATTACTGTTTGTCGTCCGTTCGTTTTTCTTGTTTTGTTTAGTAAGTGTTCTAATAAAGTTATAATGAGCACTCAACCCACTGCGCCTTGGTCCACTTCCTACGATGGCCGTTACAGAACCTCCCACCACAAACGGACCAAGCAGCGGGGGAAGGAGCTACAAAGGAATTATGTGGACTATACGGAAACTTGGACATGGGAGGAGATCCAGGACGGGGCTGGACCATGGCACCAGGCTGGGGAATATCGTCGCCCACCGGAGGAGATAGAGGCAGCCAAGGCGGAGCGGCGCCGGTATGAGGCTCTATACACACGGGTGGCATTTAAGCCTGAGAGGCAGCCCCAATATTTTTTTTTGGGGGGGGGGGGGCACACGGGTAGTTTGGCTGGGCCAGGGTTAAGCCCCAAGCCAACTCCCCGTGCTTATCGGAAGCAGCCTGTTACTGGTCAGGCCCCGTGCTATGGGGTGATGCGCACGGCATCGAGGCCAAGCATTCACAGGCCGGTGTGCGCGGTGCCAGCGCCCCGCATTTGCCAGGGGGAAGCGGGCATCCAGCCAGTAAGCGTGGTGCCAGTACTGCGCTCGAGACCACCAGTGTGCCTTCACGGCCCAGTGTATCCTGTTCCCGCTCCTCACACTAGCCCTGATGTGCGTGTTTCCAGTCTGGCACATCCAAAGCCAGCACCAGGCTTCCAGTGCGTCAGCCCAGTCCAACTCGTCCTGTTCCTGCTCCTTGCACTAGCCCTGAGGTGCGTGTCTCCAGTCTGGTACCTCCAGTACCAGCCTCATGCACCAGGCTTCCAGTGCGTCAGCCCAGTCCAACTCGCCCTGTTCCTGCTCCTCGCACTAGCCTTGGGGTGCGTGTCTCCAGTCTGGTACCTCCACTACCAGCCCCACGCACCAGGCCTCCAGTGCATCAGCCCAGTCCAGCTCATCCTGTCCCTGCTCCTTGTACTAGCCCTGTGGTGCGTGTCCTTAGTCTGGCGCGTCCTAAGCCAGCCCCACGCATCAGGCCTTCCGGCAACAGTGCCTCTTCCAGAGTGTCCGGCAACAGTGCCTCGTCCAGAACTTCCGGCAACAGTGCCTCGTCCAGAGTGTCCGGCAACAGTACCTCATCCAGAGCTTCCGGCGACAGTGCCCTGTAGAGAGACGGTCCACAGTCCGGAACCGAGAGAGACGGCCTACAGTCCGGAACCGAGTGAGACGGCCTACAGTCCGGAACCGAGTGAGACGGCCTACAGTCCGGAACCGAGTGAGACGGCCTACAGTCCGGAACCGAGTGAGACGGCCTACAGTCCGGAACCGAGAGAGTCGCTCTACAGTCCGGAACCGAGAGAGTCGCCCTAGAGTCTGGAGCTCCCAGAGTCGCCCTAGAGTCTGGAGCTCCCAGAGTCGCCCTAGAGTCTGGAGCTCCCAGAGTCGCCCTTCAGTCCGGAGCTCCCAGAGTCGCCCTACTGTCTGAGATCTACAGCGACGCGCTTCAGGCCGAGGTATTCTGCAGGGGTGGACTGGTTAGGTGGTGGACTAAGGCCAGAGCCTGAGCCACCTCCCAAAGTAGGAGGATTGGGGAGGGGGGGTGTAGCACGGGAACCGTCGGTGATGGACCCTTCCCTCCCTTTAGTTTGGGATTTATTTTGTTTTGGGGTAATTTTGTAATTTTTGTGTGAGATGCATCCGGGGTCTGCACCTTTGGGGGGGGGGGGGGGGGGGGTACTGTCACGTCCTGACCAGTAAAGGGGTTATTTGTTATTGTAGTTTGGTCAGGACGAGGCAGGGGGTGTTTGTTTTATGTGGTTCGGGGTTTGTTGGTTTATGTGTTTTGTAAGAGGGGTGTTTGTTTAGATTAGTCCGGGGTTTTTGGTTAGGTTCTATGTTGTGTATTTCTATGTCTGATCTAGGGTGTTTAGTTCTATGTTTAGTTTATTGGGATTGGGCCTTCAATTGGAGGCAGCTGTTTCTCGTTGCCTCTGATTGAAGGTCCTATACATAGGGGTGTGTTTGTTATGGGTATTGTGGGAGGTTGTTTTTGCATAGCTGTGTGTAGCCTGCATTACTGTTTGTTGTCTGTTCGTTTTTCTTGTTTTGTTTAGTAAATGTTATAATAAAGTTATAATGAGCACTCAACCCGCTGCGCCTTGGTCCACTTCCTACGACGACCGTTACAGAAAATACATGTTTAATAATTTCCCACCACTCTTGATGCGACTAAGACTGGAGAAAGAACCGTCCATCCGTTCTGTTCTATGCCCATGGGATGATAGTCATCATGCCAATCTCCTTTAACCTCATCCTTGGGTGTTAACGCAAGACACAGACTATGAGCCTTGTATGTAATTAATTGTACTGTATCATCCAGCAATCCATATGTATTGATATGCTTTAACATTAGGATTATGATGACATGGTAACACAAAACCCCTTTGTGGTTGACCCAAGCTATCATATAGTGGGTTCTCTAATAACCTCCTTCTCGGAGGACACTAAAAGATAAGGTTTCTAGGGAGAAAAACCCTCCCTATACCCAGTAAATTCGAGCAGCACACCCTCCCCTCACATTGAGCTCTCCTCATAGCTGAGTGTAGCGTTCTCTCTTATCTCCTTTCCGAATCATAATTAAAACATTTTATCAATTATCAACCTAAATTTAGAATGACAGTCCTTAGTGCTTTACGTTGAGTCTATCACTCGAATTCAAGCCCCTCAACCTCGCACACATCATCACGGTTAGAATGTACATTTACAAACGGGACCACATATTAGTGGTATTAACTTTTCTCATTACAACCCACATTTGTCGCTGTTTCACTGTCACAAGTGGCATGGTAATGACAGATTGGTATCTCAATGCATTCTTAGTCTAAATTACTATAAATTTCACAGTGTGCAGACCTCCACAATCAACCTGCTACCCCTACTAAACAATTAAAGGCACGGTTGACCACCACCCCTTTCTCCCGGCACTCATCTTCTGGGTATCTACATTGGTTCTTCTTCAGATAGCGTTACAGTTCATCTTCCCAACGGCACATATGTAACTCATGCCTGTCACAGTTGATGGACCATAATAATGTCCCGATTTCAATATCTGAGGAAATTCTTCCGTTTTTTTTCCAAGTACACAAGTCTTTCACCTGAGCCTCCACCACCGTTCTGTACTGTCCATTCTGTCTGGTCCTTTTTCCCACCAGTACACCAGCAGTATGAAAGGAGTTTGAATGTGATCTCAATCCATGCTCACTCCACATGCGTGGTCTCAGGACTCATGCCGCACCCCTGCCGCTCTTTTACAAGTTGATGGCTTGGACTCAGATCACAGATAGTCATAGCGAACGCCTTTGTCGCTATTCTTCAGCTGGTTAGGGGGGTTTTGAGGTTCACACACTGTTCTCGGTCAAATTATCCCTTCCATGCATCAAGACACCATCTGTGGTCACCTTCGCCATAACTCGAGAGGACAGAGCAAAACAACAGTTTAAGACATTTCTGATTCTGGAAATCCAGACCATTTATCATCGTATGACAAATGATTACATTCCCAATGTTATTAATACCAAAATCTCTAAGACAAATGTCAAAGAGCACAACAACACACTGTTGAAACCATTTTTGGCTTATACTCCCTTATCATGCTGGCGACCTCACCGTAGAGTTACAAGGTCAGGGAGTTAAGCGCTAACCCTTAGGGAGAAATCCAGACAATACAGCAGACCCAATCTGGTGAGATTAATATTGAAACAAAGACAAAACGAGAACAAAAACAACAGCAAAACACATATCAGAATCCATTTGGAGTAACTGGCAATCATTATTAACATATATTTCTCCTTGTATATGCAGACTGAACAAATATTTACTAAAGGGCTAGGGCCCCAGGGAACTGGTAATTTCCCCTTTGAACACATGACTCACATCGTGATTCAACACTGCCTGTTCAATAAAAAATTACTAAATTAGAATTACAAATCAAATTAGATACAAATTACAAATCAAATTAGAATTCTTGATAACTCCATCAGGAAATAATTGTATCCCATAATGTAATGATAAAGTAGACTAGAGACAGCTGTCCCTCATTCATATTATACTTAAATCTCACCTAATGTCTTGATAATTTCTAGTGAGGTTACCAGGCCTCACCAGAAAGTCAAGACACCGGTCATTCAACACCATTAACAAATATTCATAACCAGTGAGTTGTGTGTGTGTATGCTGGTGTGTGTGTGGTAAACCGTAGTTCGAAAACACACACATGGCCAGGCCTTACTAAACTGCAGAATTTCAGTAACTGCTCTCCCAAGACAATAGTCTCGGGAAACATTTCAAAGAGAGATAATGACACCCCATTCTTTCCTGGAAGAGAAAGTGTACATTTCATTAGCATTCACTATGCTACATCTTAATCCACTGTCCTTCATGTTCATGAACAAACATTTTAAAAGTTTACTTTAGGTTTGGTAAATCTATTTCATCATAAAACAACATAAAATGTCTCACAAGATTAACCCCCCCCCCCCCCCCCCCCCAAGGTTTTTTGAGTTTGCAATGAGTGTTTGGCCTGATAATTTTGTTACCTTTTTTAGACTCCATTGTCTTTCATTCTCTCAAGAATAATCCAACCCCAAAATTGGCTCCACTTCCTCCCATGTAAAATGATCCGGGTCTTGTTACTGGTCCTATGGTTAAAGACAGGTAGTAATCGTATCGCTTTTGATGCTGCCCCTAGTACCTTGGTAAATGTAACACTTTTCCCTGTCGTAAATTTAGTATGTTTCTCATCATAAAGAATCAGCGATATTTGATCCCAAGCATCTATTAGAAAGTTGTGTGAGACGTAGCCTCCCACATCTAAAACAGAGATCTATCGACCTACGCTTTGATGTTTTTTCAGTACGTTTCCCTCCCTGTTTCTTTGTCTTACCTTGGTCATTGAAACCACTGTTATTACTTTTTCTGTGGCTGTATTAACCCCTTGAACGACTGCGAAGTGAGCAGAGTTAGATTCCCCTCTCAAAGCATCTTGCTCTATTTCATCCATATTAGAGCCGATTCGGTAGAATGCTCGTGCGCCTCTTTCAGCGCCTCTATGGCTTTATTAAACTTTTCTTCCTCCTCTTCTTCCTCCCTCTTTACAGTGAGAATTGGGGCTGCCGGTCATCATTTCAATAGTTATTATTCTGAAGCCTCTCCCGACGGTGTCCAGAGTATTTAGATTTCCTCTCTCCCGACTCTAATGCACACCTTCTATTAACTATTTTCCAAGGTAGCGATACCCACTTCCCTGGAGAGTAGTTAAGGTATTTGTGCCTATTAACCTTTTAGGGACAGCTAGCGGAACGCCTCACCAATATCCAATGGTAGAGCGTGGCGCGAAATACAAATACCTCAAAAATGCTATAACTTCAATTTCTCAAACATATGACTATTTTACGCCATTTTAAAGACAAGACTCTCGTTAATCTAACCACATTGTCCGATTTCAAAAAGGCTTTACAGCGAAAGCAAAACATTAGATTATGTCAGGAGAGTACCCTGCCAAAAATAATCACACAGCCATTTTCAAAGCAAGCATATATGTCACAAAAACCAAAACCACAGCTAAATGCAGCACTAACCTTTGATGATCTTCATCAGATGACACTCCTAGGACATTATGTTATACAATACATGCATGTTTCGTTCAATCAAGTTCATATTTATATCAAAAACCAGCTTTTTACATTAGCATGTGATGTTCAGAACTATCATACCCACCGCAAACTTCCAGTGAATTTACTAAATTACTCATGATAAATGTTCACAAAAAACATAATTATTTTAAGAATTATAGATACAGAACTCCTTTATGCAATCGCGGTGTCTGATTTTAAAATAGCTTTTCGGCGAAAGCACATTTTGCAATATTCTGAGTAGATAGCTCAGCCATCACAGGCTAGCTAATTTGACACCCACCAAGTTTGGTGCTCACTAAACTCAGAATTACTATAAGAAAAATTGGATTACCTTTGCTGTTCTTCATCAGAATGCACTCCCAGGACTTCTACTTCAACAACAAATGTTGTTTTGGTTCCAAATAATCCATAGTTATATTCAAATAGCTCCGTTTTGTTTGTGCGTTCGGGTCACTATCCGAAGGGTGACACGCGAGCGCATTTCGTGACAAAAAAATTCAAAATATTCCATTACCGTATTTCGAAGCATGTCAAACGCTGTTTAAAATCAATTTTTATGCTATTTTTCTCGTAAAATAGAGATAATATTCCAACCAGGCGATGTTGTATTCAGGCTGAAAGGCTGAAAGAAAAAAATGGAGAATTCTCATAAACGCGCATCTCCAGTGTCACTGTTCCCAGGATGACCACTAACAAATTATCCTGCTGTTTTTCGCCCAGAGACAGCAGACACCCCATTACACTTTCTGGCGCCTTCTGAGAGCCAATGGAAGCCTTAGAAAATGTCACGTTACAGCACAGATGCTGTATTTTCGATAGAGATGCTACAGAAGGAGAACAAATTGTCAGACAGGGCACTTCCTGTATGAAATCTTCTCAGGTTTTGGCCTGCCATGTGAGTTCTGTTATACTCACAGACACCATTCAAACAGTTTTAGAAACTTTAGAGTGTTTTCTATCCAAATTTACTAATTATATGCACATTCTAGTTTCTGGGCAGGAGTAGTAACCAGATTAAATCGGGTACGTTTTTTATCCGGCCGTGCAAATACTGCCCCCTATTTGTTCACGGCACTTGATACCTTGATAAAGTGTCTGCAAATGTATTACTGGAGAATACGGGTGACCTAATGTCTTATTCCAGTGTTACACCTGAAATATCACTTTTGTTGACAACACACATTACCAAAATTATTCACTGTTCCCTGCCCCAATAGGGCATTAATCAACCTGTCTCCATATTGCTACTGCTAATACACTTGAATCATGTTCAAACAACGTTTGAATATCTTTTTTATTTTCTAACCATGGATGAGGCTTTCGTCCAGAACTTATAGGCAACCTTTTATCACTATTGTCACGACTTCCGCCAAAGTCGGTCCCTCTCCTTGTTCGAGCGGTGTTCGGCGGTCGACGTCACCGATCTTCTAGCCATCACTGATCCATTTTCCATTGGTTTTGTCTTGTCTTCCTTCACACCTGGTTTCAATCCCATCAATTACATGTTGTGTATTTAACCCTTTGTTTCCCATGTCCTTGTCAGAGATTGTTTGTTTTGTATGTTCGTGAATTATGTATTGGTGCGCAACGGGTTCTTGTACCCACTTTTATTTATTATGTACTTTGGTTTTGGAGTTTTGTTAAAGGCTATTAAACTACTCCATTTATACCAAGTTCGATTCTCCTGCGCCTGACTTCCCTGCCACCTACACACACGACCGTACAACTATCCACAGACACTCTACTTTCTCACTGCCACTGTGGCAGATCTCGCAGGGGAATACCCCCACTAGGGACCTATCCTATACAGAACCAACTCTACACTGTAATGTCACACATGGATCTTGGGACCTATCCTTGTTGAACCTACCCTTGTCACGTCCTGGCCAGTATAAGGGTTAATTGTTATTGTAGTTTGGTCAGGACGTGGCAGAGGGTATTTGTTTTATGTGGTTCGGGGTGGTGTGTTTGTTGAAGGGCGTTTGATTTATTATTTCTGGGTTTTGGTTTATGTTCTATGTTTAGGTATTTCTTTGTTTAGTCAAGTGAGTGTATTTCTATGTTAGGTTAATGGGGGGTTGGGACTCTCAATTGGAGGCAGGTGCTTCCTCGTTGCCTCTGATTGAGAGTCCTATATATGGGTAATTGTTTGGTGTAGGTTTTGTGGGAGATTGTTTCTTGTCTAGCGTGTGTGAGCCTGAGAAGACTGTTCGTTGTTCATGAGTTCGTTTTGGTGTTCATTTGGAGTCTAATAAAAGTTCAAGATGAGCAACCACATACCTGCTGCATTTTGGTCCTCCTTTCCCAACGACAACCGTGACAGAATCTCCCACCACAAAAGGACCAAGCAGCAGAGGAAGGAGCAACAGGTGGATTGTAAGGAGCAGTGGGAAATTGAGTTGGACCAACGAGAAAGATGGACATGGGAACAGATTATGGCCGGAGAGGGCCCATGGAGAAAATGGGGTGAGGACCGGGAACGTTACCGAGGAACACGACTGGCGTTGAAACACGAGAGGCACCCCCAATAAAAAAATGTTGGGGGGGCACACGGGTAGTTTGGCTAGGCCAAGGAAGAGCCAGAAGCCAGCTACCCGTGATTATATGGAGGAGCGTATGGAGTGGAGGGCGCCGTGTTTTGTTGAAGAGCGCACAATCTCGCCCACACGCACGCACAGTCCGGTGCGAGTTATTCCAGCCCCTCGCAGATGCCGTGCTAGAGTGGGCATCCAGCCTGGTAGGAGGATGCCTGCGCAGCGCGTCTGGTCGCCGGTATGCTTCCTAGGACCAGGCTACCCTACTCCCGCTCTACGCACGGCAACCATCAGGCCCCTGCACAGCCCAGTTCGCCCTGTACTAGCACCCCGCTTGTACAGGGCTACTAGTTCCATCCAGTCAGGACGGGTTGTGCAGGAGGTAAGATCAAGACCGCCTGTGCGCCTCCATAGCCCAGGGTTTCCAGTTCCTGTCTCTCGTGCGGACCCGAAAGTACGTCAGCCCAGTCCGACTCGTCCTGTTCCCGCTCCCCGCACTAGCCTGGAGGTGCGTGTTCCCAGTCTGGCACGTCCAGTACCAGCACCACGCACCAGGCTTCAAGTGCTTCAGCCCAGTCCGACTCATCCTGTTCCCGCTCCCCGCACTAGCCTGGAGGTGCGTTTTCCCAGGCTGATAACCCCAGTACCAGCACCATGCACCAGGCTTCCAGTGCGTCGGCTCAGTCAGGAGTCGCCAGAGCTGCCCGTCAGGAGTTGCCAGAGCTGCCCGTCAGGAGTCGCCAGAGCTGCCCGTCAGTCAGGAGTCGCCAGAGCTGCCCGTCAGTCAGGAGTCGCCAGAGCTGCCCGTCAGTCAGGAGCCGCCAGAGCGGCCCGTCTGCCCGGAGATGCCAGAGCGGCCGTCTGCCCGGAGATGCCAGAGCGGCCCGTCTGCCCGGAGAGGCCAGAGCGGCCCGTCTGCCCGGAGAGGCCAGAGCGGCCCGACTGCCTGGAGATGCCAGAGCGGCCCGACTGCCCGGAGATGCCAGAGCGGCCCGACTGTCTGTAGAGTGGGCCAGTATGCCAGGATCAGCCAGAGCGGCCAGTATGCCAGGATCAGCCAGAGTGGCCCATCGGCCAGGATCAGCCAGAGTGGCCCATCGGCCAGGATCAGCCAGAGTGGCCCATCTGCCCAGAGTCTGCCGATGACCAAAAACCAAGGGAGTCTAGCAGCAACCCTGAACTGAGTAAGCCTGACAATTCAGAACTTAAAGTGATTAACTGTTTAATTAATGAGTCTGCCTACAGGGTGGAGAGGAAGAGGTATGCCCATGATCCGGAGCAGGGGGAGTCTGCCTACGGTCCGAGGCTGATCGGGTCGGTCGGCACTCTGGAGGACAATAGGCCGGAGCCTGAACCACCACCTAGTTTAGGGGGATTTTTTGTTGTTGTTTGGGGTTTTCGTTATTCTTGAGGTGCTTCCGGGGTTAGCACCTTTGGGGGGGGGGGTGGGGGGGGGGGTACTGTCACGTCCTGGCCAGTATAAGGGTTAATTGTTATTGTAGTTTGGTCAGGACGTGGCAGAGGGTATTTGTTTTATGTGGTTCGGGGTGGTGTGTTTGTTGAAGGGCGTTTGATTTATTGTTTCCGGGTTTTGGTTTATGTTCTATGTTTAGGTATTTCTTTGTTTAGTCGAGTGAGTGTATTTCTATGTTAGGTTAATGGGGGGGTTGGGACTCTCAATTGGAGGCAGGTGCTTCCTCGTTGCCTCTGATTGAGAGTCCTATATATGGGTAATTGTTTGGTGTAGGTTTTGTGGGAGATTGTATCTTGTCTAGCGTGTGTGAGCCTGAGAAGACTGTTCGTTGTTCGTTTTGTTGTTTTGGTGTTCATTTGGAGTCTAATAAAAGTTCAAGATGAGCAACCACATACCTGCTGCATTTTGGTCCTCCTTTCCCAACGACAACCGTGACAACCCTACACCATATATGTGACCCGATTCAGGAAACTGGGCGTATGTCGCAAGTCACGACTTCACAGGAGAGCTGTTTGAATGTGAAAAATAACTTTTTTGCCAGAAATGCCTTCTTGAATATGTGAACTTTCATGTGCCTTAATAAGAAACTTTTATGCTGTCTGTAAAATTACGAGCCTAGTTGGTTTAACCAAAGAAAAAGTCAGGAACCTTTCCGCTAGCCATGATTGGCTGAGATAATGAGTGGGCTGGACATGCCGAGAGATGAGTTTCAGATTGGTCTGCGGTGTAGCATCTTGTGTCTATAAAATGAGCTGCTCGTTATGTGTAGATAATCCTTTCTACTGCAGTTTTTTCGAAAGATATAACGTTAGCCATGGAGAACTGCAAATATGTTGCTACTGCTCTCAATAACATTGCTGCCTTGAATTTATCAGGCATTATCAACAAAGGTCAGTGGGAAAAAATTGGGACAGACTATTTTCTGGAGGATGATCGTGCCATGCTGACTCTCTCTGACTCTGAAAATGAATCAGACGAACAAGCTGCGCAAACTAAACGGAAATGACACAGGACGTCATATTTAACAAAAGGGGTTGCAGTCTGCCGTGAAGCTTTCATCCATGTATACAGATAAGAATCTAGCTACAGTTTCAGATATTATATGTTTTTAATTTTGTACGAAAGTACTGTTTGGACTCTGACCTGGTTTATGAACTGTCGCCTGTCCCTGACCTGCCTTTTGCCTGCCCCTTTTGTTATAATAAATATCGGATCTCAACCATCTGCCTCCTGTGTCTGCATTTGGGTCTCGCCTTGTGCCCTTACAGTCTACTACCACTTTTAGTCTTAATCTTTACTACACTACTCACTGTTTAGCACATGACCTTACATGTGCATCCTTACAGAGATGGGTGGGGCTGGTTTAAGAGGGTGTGAACAATGCTGAATGGGTGTAGACAAAGGAGAGCTCTCCAGTAGGTACCAAAACATTCAAAGGCCCTTTTCTCAAAAGTGAGTTTACAAGTTTATCAACTTTCAAAGCAGAATTACTTTCCTGAGTCTCTACTTTATACAATGTAAAAAAAATAGCAATTTCAAATGTTGATACATAAGACCGATTTGAGCCGGTCAGTCACATAAACTCAGCAAAAGAAGAAATGTCCCTTTTTCACGACCCTGTATTTCAAAGATAATTCATCAAATCCAAATAACTTCACAGATCTTCATTGTAAAGGCTTTAAACACTGTTTCCTATGTTTGTTCAATCAACCATAAACAATTAATGAACATGCACCTGTGGAACAGTTGTTAAGACACTAACAACTTACAGACGGTAGGCAATTAAGATCAGTTATGAAAACTTAGGAAAGTAAAGAGGCCCTTCTCTGACTCTGAAAAACACCAAAAGAAAGATGCCCAGGGTCCCTGCTCATCTGCGTGAACGTTACTTAGGCATGCTGCAAGGAGGCATGATGACTGCAGATGTGGCCAGGGCAATAAATTGCAATGTCTGTACTGTGTGACGCCTAAGACAGCACTACAGGGAGATGACCCTCCAGCATGACAATGCCACCAGCCCTACTGCTCGTTCTGTGCGTGATTTCCTGCAAGACAGGAATGTCAGTGTTCTGCCATGGCCAGCGAAGAGCCCGGATCTCAGTCCCAATGTTGGATTGGAGGGTGCGGGCTAGGGGCATTCCCCCCAGAAATGTCCGGGAACTTGCAGGTGCCTTGGTGGAAGAGTGGGGTAACATCTCACAGCAAGAACTGGCACAAGAACTGCAGTCCATGAGGAGAAGATACACTGCAGTACGTAATGCAGCTGGTGGCAACACCAGGATGTGCCAGTTCTTGCTGTGAGATGTTACCCCAGCGAAGAGCCAGGACTGAGATCCGGGCTCTTCGCTTCATCAGTCATTTGTCTAAGTGCCATGCTTGTTGAATGTCCTTCCCTATAAGTGTGCTGAAAGTGCTTCTACACCTGCATTTCTTGCTGTTTGGGGTTTTAGGCTGGGTTTCTGTACAGCACTTTGTGACATCAGCTGATGTGAAGGGCTTTATAAATACATTTGATTGAATGATTGATTGATTGATTGATTGATTGATTGATTGATTGATTGATTGATTGATTGATTGATTGATAGAAAGTGTGTTGTCAATTTGTTTACTGTAAATTAGCATTGTGTCTGGTCAAACACAATTTTCAAAACGTTTACTAAGGGTTGGTAACAGGCTGATTGGTCAGCTATTTGAGCCAGTAAAGAGGACTGTACTATTCGTAGGTAGTGGAATGACTTTGCCTGAGGGCACACTTTCTAGAAGACTTAAATTGAAGATATGGCAAATAGGAGTGGCAACATCCGCAATGTCCGTTATTATCCTCAGTAATTTTCCATCCAAGTTGTCAGATCCAGGTGGCTTGTCATTGTTGATAGACAACAATAATACTTTCACTTATTCCACACTCACTTTACAGGATTCAAAATTACAATGCTTGTCTTTTATAATTTTTTCAGATTGTTGCTGGCATGTCATGCCTAAATTTGCTAATTTTGCCAATTAAAAAAATAATTAAAATAGTAGGCAATATCAGTGGATTTTGTGATGAATGAGCCATCTGATTCAATGAATGATCGAGCTGAGTTTGCCTTTTTGCCCAAAATTTCATTTAAGGTCCTCCAAAGATTTTTACTATCATTCGATATATAATTGCTCTTTGTTTCATAGCATAGATTCTTCTTCTTTTTAATCAGTTTAGTCACATGATTTCTCAATTTACAGTATGTTTGCCAATTGGTTGAGCTGCCAGACTTATTTGTCATACCGTTTTCCTTTGTCATACCGTTTATACAGTTATTTTCTAAATGGGTGGATGCTTATTAGTAACTGGATAAGCAATTTCATAAATGTGTCAA